>NW_009259721.1:1819153-1820314 GCF_000687185.1 Egretta garzetta
CTGAAACGCGGGGAGGTGCGGGCATGGGCTAGGAAAGGGCAGGTTGTCTTTAGGCTTTTTAAACTCCATCTAGTGGCAAAAAACTTGTTGGTTTATGGTGGTGGGAAAGCTGGTGGGTCTGGATCCAAGCTGACCTCCCCCAGAGACGGGCTGAGCGGCGCTGATGTCAACCAGGAACTTGACCTGAATTGCTCCGGAGCGCATCCAGACGGCGAGCCAGAGGGCAGCCACCCATGGAAGGGTTAAACCCCTGTGCCACTGTTCTGCCAGATAACAAAGTCGGGTGCTGCAATAAAGCCGTCGTGCTTTACCTGCCTTGGGGGAATACTCGCTAGATGGTAGAGCAGAGGCTTTCTGTCGGTGTCAGAAGTATCTGTCCATCTTTTTATAGACTCATATCGCCCTGTATGGGTCACCGCGCTATCTGAACGCTGTAAAAGGAAATGAAGGAGGATATAACACCAGATAGGATCTGAGCACGGGTTTCGCTCTTAAATATTCAAAAGAAATTTTATGAGGGATGGGATTAAAATGGTGAGGTTTTGCTGATGCCCTGTGGAAAAGATGTTTTATAAAAAATAACAATGCGCCGTTTCTCCCCCGCTGTGGTCAGAGATGCGGCTGCACAGCGCGGCCCATCGGGAGCTGCTGGGGCACCGCACCCCCCGGGCTCCCCGGTGCTGCGGCCGGGACGCAGGGCAATGGGCTGGGTGGAAAACTGCCGGGTTCCTTTCAAATGAGATCTGGTGAGGGTTTTCTCTTGGCTGACCCTGGCGAGAGCTCTCTGCCCCTGCTGCAGCCTGGCCGCCCTCTCAGGCTGAGCTGCATCCCTCCGGATGGGCAGAGTGGCAAAAGGACCCGGCTTTCCTTTGAGTTTTGCGTTGGACTGGGGCTGATAACCTACCCCGGATCCCAGCAGAGGACTCGTGTGGAGTTGGCTGAGCCTCGCTGTTAACATCAGAGAAATTCAGATGCTACAGCAAGCGCATGTTTCCTTCCCCATGCACAGATGAAGGGGTTTTCTGCAGCCCACAGGGGGGGAATGGTTTCAAAAGTCCCCGGCTGTCTCCTTGCAGCGCACCAAGAAAGGAGGGTATGGGGGGGGGAGGGGGGGTGTTACAGCCTTTAAAAACTTGACCTCAAAGCACAAAGTGCTGGCAA
>NW_009259721.1:1820517-1821930 GCF_000687185.1 Egretta garzetta
GGGGAAGGGATGGGGGATGTGCTCGTTTGACATCCACACGTTCAATAATTGCGGGTGTCAGTTAATGAAGGCAGACGCAGAACGGCTGGTCTAATTAAAATATGAAAATGGTGCGAAGCGGGAGGAGAGCTCTGCCTGGAGCCAGGGGGGAGGGTGCTGGTGCGGAGCTGGCCTGGCTCCTTCCCTCAGGGATAACCCCGATGAGCGGATGGCAGGGAAAGGGAAATTCTGGGGTGAAGCACTGATTTCGGTCTCTGGGCTCCAATTCTTATAAGGGCTCTTTCCCATGCTTGGATCCAGCCTGGAGGTGTCCAAGCCTCACGTGAGGTTCTCGGCACGGAAAAGCACAGACCATTTCGGGGCGGCACTGGCCAAAGAGCAAGAGAGGTCGGTCGGGAATCCAGCTTCCCGCTCCGGGACCTTCCCTTCCAAGCAAGAAATATTTCCATGGAGCAGCTCCTGGGGTAGGGAGCGCTGCCTCCAATCCTTCACCTCCGGGTGCTTCCAGAAACGTGGCCGCTCAGGCAATGCTGGGCTCTCAGCATTGACAAAATGACCTATGGGAACGGGTGGAAAATCGTGCGGGGGTATTTTGAGGGGGGAGAGAAACTTTGGGTTACATTTAGGAAATGAATGGTGTGTTTTTTCTTTTAATCATCTTCGCAATCAACGGATTTAAATCTGTGTGACAGCCATGAACCGTGGCTGTAGTTCTTGCAGGTCGGGTGTAAGAAAGTCTTGAGGGTTCACAAAAAAATTTTCTACAAGGCTATTGCCTATCTTCCTGACATAGGAAAAAAAAAAAGGAAAGAGGGTTAAAAGCCTAAAACTATGATTCCACTCAGGATAAAGCATCAAGAGCTTCTATGAAGTTACCATTAAAAAAAAAAATAAAGATTTGAGAACAGCTTGGCCTGGAACAATATTTCAGGCATGGCTAGCTGTTAAAAATAAGCTAATTCAGAAGAGGCACATTTAAATAAATATAATGCAAAGACATAATGGCACAGATAATAGTTTTGAATGGGGAATTCTAATGACTTTGAGGGCATTTTACAGGGCAATTAATACACATGAAAATGCTGCTCTATTCAACTGATGGAAAGAAAGGAAAATAAAATAAAATAAAGCAGGCAGAAAGAAAAAGGGAGATGGTTGTGACTGGTAAAAATAGGGTTTGATTTTCTTTTCAATAGGATCACTGCTTACAAACATAATAAAGGGAAAAATAAGCATGTCAGGTTCCATAATGTGGCTTGTAAAATCCCGAATGATTAGTTTCTAAAGAGGGGCAATTAGGCTCCTTTTGCATATGCATGTGACTTCTGTGGAACGGGGCTTTCTCTGCTCCCTACTTCTCTCCCTCTTTATCAACAGTCTAAAAATACATCTCCCCTCCTCAAACCCCCAGCA
>NW_009259721.1:1821990-1824250 GCF_000687185.1 Egretta garzetta
CCCGCTGCCGCCCCAGGGGGGAGCACAGGCACCTGAGGTTGGGTCAGGATCGGACCCCCGGGCCTGAAGCATGGGCGCTGCCCATGTTCACAAGTGGCTTGGTGAAACACCCAAGGGGAGCTCCCATCTATTTTTCATCTGTAACAGGAACTTTCCCATCACCATTGAGCACTTGGGCTTGGGTCCCCCTGCCCTGAGGGAGGGGGAGGAGGACAGCAATAAATGCTTCTCCCAAAGAACCTGGTCCCAAATTCATGTTTTCCCAGATCTAGCACCGGTTTGTCCGATGCTGCTCTGTTCATCGGCGGAGGGAAGGCCATCCCAGAGCAAGGCAGCCCTGTGCTGCCGAGCAGGCTCGTCCCCTCCTGGCCACCCATCGGGAGCTGCTGAACTTGCAGCAGGGATGGCTGGGGGACAAGTTCACAGCTCGCTGATGGCTGTATGAGGGGTGGACCAGGGGCTCGCGGTGGTCCCTGCAGACCTTGCAGCCCATAATACTCACCCCCGTGCTTCCCTGCCCAGCTGGATGGGGAGGGAGCTGCCCCTGTCCTTGAAAAAGAGCCCGTCCTGATCTTTAGCTGTGTTTTTTAAATGTATAAATAAATATTACATATGCTAACAGATGGTTCATTAGCCAGTTGTTATGGCAATCAGCATTTCAGCCAATTAAAATCCTTTTTCATAGCTTTAAAAATGTCAATGATAGGAACATTTAAATGCCCAAAGAACAAACAGATTCACTGTAGCGTGGCACTAAACCAAAAGGCATTTTCTGCAAGTTTATAGAGAGGGGATGAGAAGAGATTAAGTAAGATTTTTAAATCCTTTGTGCTGAAGAAGTGAAAAGGTGCTGACCCCTGTGGATTAATTAATGGGGGGGGGGGGTTGGGCACCTTGCATCTCATCACTTGATTTACCTGGAGCTTTGGGTGGTGACTTGGGAACCTGGGGGGTACAGCCAGCGTGTCTGAGCATCCCATGGGGTGTGCCTGCAGGGGTTGTTTTGGGAGGGCTCTGAGTTCACCACCCATGGGAAGATTGGACTTTTGCCCCCTGTGCACTGGAATGCCTGAGCTCATTTTCCAGCCTGACCGGAGCGATGGATGCCGGCACCCCTTGAAAATGCCGCCGACCTGTGCCTGGAGGGATGCTCAGCTGGTTGAGCGCACCAAGGGCAAGTTCGGGGCTCACAGACTGGTCCTTTAATGAGTAGCTCGGAGTGCCTAGGCCAGAGGTGATGATAATCTGAAGGAATTTAAGTTGGTCTTGTAGGCACACCGTGATACCTGATGGCAGCGGAGTGTGGGGCAGTCACCGGGGAAGGAGTGGAAGAATTGAGTTACGCTTTGTGTTATAACTCCTGGCGCTTTTCTGGGTTATGTATGATTGGAAGAGCAAATAACGCTGTTTGGGTCTCACCAAATTCCTGCGAGCCACCTTTTCCCTGGGTTGGTTACACACCCGTGTGCCGTCAGCGCTCTGCCTCTCCAGTTTGGGACTCTGCGTGCGAGAATAAAAGAATGGCATGGGAAGGCCAGACCTTTTCATCCTGAGTTAGTGGTTGTGGGGAGGAAGCCTGGCCTCCAGAAAGCCTCCTCTGCCTGGAACTTCCAAGCAGGTATGAGAGTTGCCCATATCCCCTGTGTACGGATTGATGAAGGTACAATTTTTCAACCCTTGTGTTCCCAGAGGGCAGGACAGGGCTTTTGCTCCTCTCTCCTCCACGGAATGGGGGCTTCTGCCTGCTCTGGGAGCCGGCACAGAACAGGAGCCTGGATTTGATGAGTCACAGGCTTAGCAGGGTTGATTCTTCTGTTCTAATCCGTGCTGTCTTTTGCAACCGTTTAAAGGAGCAAAAAATAGCTCCCGCAGACAATCAGGACAGATTATTTTAATGAGAGCTCAAAAATGAGAAACAAATGGCTCAAATTGAGCCTTTAAACATTTCTACATACGTCTGCAAGGAGCTGTGCAATGCTTGAATCAGCAGGTCGGCGGCGAGAGACGGCTGCTGGCAGGAGTTTAGTTTTCAACCCTCTTTTCTTTTCTTTTTTTTTTTCCCCCCCCCAGTAGCTAAACCGAACATCCCGAGTGAAAGCCGCACGCTATCAGCAGCTCCATTTTCTGCTTGTAATTGTCTTTTATCCACTGAAGTCGGCAGTGCCCAGCTTACATCTGCTCCTGATTCACCCAGGGTAGCCGTCAGAGAGGGAAATGATCATTTTTCCCATATGTGCTTGGACAGGCAATAGGTAGACTG
>NW_009259721.1:1824263-1828557 GCF_000687185.1 Egretta garzetta
TTTACTTATTAATTAGTTCTGATATTTTTTTTTTCCCCCAATGCTGTAAATACCAAGTATGCTTTCGGTTTCTCTCATCTAGATGGAGATCGGGTCAGGACTGCAAGAGACTGTTGGGTTTGCAGAAAGAGGTGGTTTCTTTGCTTCAGTAGGGAAAAGAGGAGAACCCCCAACAGACCCAGCACCCGCTGATCCTGTCCTACCCGTACACATCCCAAAAGTGAATTCTGCAGCTGAGGTGGAAGCTTGAGGAATCATTCTGGCATAACATTGCGCCTTTGTGTTATCCAGAGGACTCCTGATGACCGATAGATTTTTTTTTTTTTTCCCTTCCTTTTACTTCTGACATCACTTCCAGTTTGTGATGGCCATTCCAAAAGCTTTAGAGCTTCTTCTAGACCAGCATAAAAATACCACGAGTACTTGTTTAAACAGCAGAAAGGTATCAGCTCAATTTTGCACTTCAATGCTACCAAGAGTGTTTAGGCCCATTGGGCATGAATTTAATTTTCTTACAGGCTGCGGAGAGAAGAAAAATCAGCCTCCCTGTCTCAGCATCAGCTGCTTCTCTCTGTGACAACTCAAAGCGTCACCTTGCTGGGGCTCCAGGCTCCAAATGGCACGGAGATCTGGGCTGGAAGTCCTGAGCTCTCGGATGCCCGGAGGTCTCTGCCCGGGGCTGTCTGGCGCTCGTGCTCTCCGCGTTGCACATCAGCCCCTGCTCCTCCCCGCAACGGGAGCCCCGGGAAAAGCCTCAGCAGGAGAAGCGGGCAGCAGGTCCAGGGGATGCCGACAGCAAAATTTCAGTGGGGTTATGATGGCAAAGTAATTTAGCCCACGCCGAACAACACCTGCCTGTGGCAGACAGAAAGTCCTGCCGCGCTTCTTTAGTAATAAAACATTAGCTCTAAAGGCATAAAATCAGATTATCGATTTTTAATAATGCATTAATGACGTTTTGTCGATAATTATACAAGTAGACAATTCTTCTTTTAATGCGGCTTAGTTTGTTAACATTGCTGGCTCAGAGAGCCGGGTTCCTCAGCACATGGGTGCACCAGTGACGCGGGGCTCTGAAGGTGTCAGGACATCAAGTACCTTTTTTTCAAGGATACGGGAATGTCAATAGTCCGTGTTGCACATGAGGGAAAAATTGCCTTTTAATGGTCAATAGTAATAACCAGTCTGTTTAAACTTTCATGAATAAGATATATACAATCTCTGGCCTATGAATTATGCACGTCCCCCCAACGGCCGGGAGGTAGGAAACGGTCCCAGTCCCCCCGTCCAATTCACCTTCGCTCTCAGTCCCGGTTTCTCCCTGATGCTTGCTCCAGCTCCGGCGGGTGACGGCTGCGGTGCCTCTGCCCATCGCCCCTCTGGGCAGGAGGCGCTGCCCTCGCAGCCAGCTGGGCTGTTCGTGGGGTTTCGTACCCATCTCGGCTTTGGTCCAGGGCAGATCCTCAGCTGGAGCGGGTGGCATCAGTGCTGGAGGCTTCCCAGCCGCCCCTGCACGCTCGGTTTGTGCTCGCGAGGATGCTTTGATGTGTACCAACAGGAGCCTGCTGAAAACATCAGCCCTCTAGGCCAGTGGTGACCGTGGTAACAGCAATATTTCTGCTGGTAAAGCCTGATGCAGGCAGTAATTGTCAGAAATATATGCAACATTTTGCTCATTTTTGACGTTTCATCTGCTATAAAAAAACCATCCTTCCTTGCCGCTTCCTTGCTGCCCACAAACCAAGGTGCAAGGCCACAAAAGGGCTGACATTTTTAAAGGAATTTCCAGCTCTGACTGTGGACATCCAACCATCTCTAATGAAAATGTGCTCTTAGGGGACTTGGAGCCCAGATTTAGAGGCTGCACCGAGGTTCAGATAAGCCTTAGCAGAGCATCCAAAAATTCCAGATTCCTTTCTGTGCTCTGCCCAAACATCAGATCCTTTGAAGCCTGCCCAGGGCTGCTGGGCAGGAGATCAGCTGGGCTGAGATCAGAGCCATGGGGAGGAAGTTTTGAATCATGAACCAGAGCAGTGAGTGTTAATAAAAACAAACAGGAAAAAAGGCACAATCCGGTGCTACCAGCACCATCCACCATCTGCACCCGCGCCGTGACAAAGCCCGTGCAGAGCTTCATGGAGAACGAGACGCAGCTTGCAAGTGGCTTTTGGTGCAGAAGGTTCTTTTGGATGCTGATCAAGATAAAGGAGGGAAAGGATCCCAGCAGCAGCGAATAAGTAAATCATTTTTTAAAAAGTTGGAAGGAAGACATAAAGATGTAAAGAGGCTATCAGAGAAAGCAAAAGGAGTAAGCTCTGGGGTAAACCAGCAAATAATGCCGAGGCTTTGGGGAGACTGGTAAATGGTCAGTTGGGAGAGACTGGGGAGAGGATGGACTGGTCATGGAGAATGCAGTGCGTGATATACTTGGAAAAAATTCCCGGAGGCCGTGAGAGCTCTGCTGGGCAGGGCTGTCCGGGGGCAGGACCCCGGATTCACGGGGTGAAATCCGCAGGCGATGCTCCGAGGTGCCGGGCTGGGAAGCGCGGTCTCTGCCGCCTTGGCTGGGCACGCGCCCCGTGGCAGGTTTACGTATCAGCTCCTCCTCGGCTGCCTTCGCTTTCCTGCCTGGCTCCGTCCCTCTGGAAGGGAGCCCGCAAGAAGCTGGGAAGGCAGAAAGTCCTTACAGGCCCATGACTTTTGTCTTTTAAAAGTAGGGCACTTTCAACACAGGTACGCGTTATTCATAAAGCAAGCCCCCAAACTATCATTTTATCTCCATGCCAAATCATAATCCTCTTCCAGCTCCCTGGGGTTCTGCTGAAGGTATTTGATTTTTTTTTTCTCTGTCCCTTTCTTTTAAAACCCATTTCATTATCAAATGGCGTTAGGGGAACTGATCTGTAATGAGGAAGCTGGCAGAAGTCCCAGAGTGATCAGAGGGGCTGAGATTCAGCGAGGTTAAGCTACTACTCAAAAAAAAAAAAAGTAAGTAATTAAAATTAATTAAAAATCATTAAACAAACCTTCATGCTTGCCGTTTCACGTGCTGCTGGCTTGGCTGCGGACTGTGCCACCACGCCCGGCCGTGGCACGGTGGTTTCATAGAATCGTCTAGGTTGGAAAAGACCTTTAAGATCATCAAGTCCAAAAAATCCATTTTCCACGGTGCAATGGGATGAGCCCATCGTGTCTCTGCTGGGTGCAGGTGGCTTTATGGGGGGCTCTTCCCCCGCCCTGCCGGGCGCTTCGGCCGAAGGGTAGAATTGCGTGGCGGTGGGGTTGGTTGTGTTCGTGTGGCCCTGTTAGGTAGGACGAAGCTTTTATGCCTGGTGCACGGTTTCCCCAGCTGACCACAGGACAGTGATTTAGTCTTTGTGAACTCGGATTTGTAGCTGCAAAAAGGCAATTTGTCATTTTCTCTCCAGGTTTTGTGCATGTATGGTCCCTAACGTGCAGAAGCTTTGCTCTCCCCAGCAATCTCCAGGCACTCCGGTGTTACTAGTGCTAATGCTTATATTACTAAGGTTAATACTAACCTATAGGGTTGTTTGTTTAGAGGTGGGATTTTGTAATTGCCTGAAAAATTCTGTCTCAGCCCATTTTGCAAAGAGGACCGGTACATCCAGTACATCCCAGACCTTCCGAGCGACCCCACTGCGAACAGGGCTTGTTAAAAACCTTCCCAGCAATGTGGCGAACAACCAGGGTTTGTTTCCTGCAAGAGCCTCCAGCAAATTACCTCCCCTGGAGCCCCATGGAAGCTGCAAAAACATTTGCATTTCTGAGGTCCTGGCTGAGAAGAAATAATAAAAACCCACAGAAACGTTGTGGCTTTTTTTCGAAACCTTGTGGCTTCTCTGCTGGCGCGCGGGGGTGCGGAGAGCTGCTCCTGCTGTCACAATATTTGACAACTCGTGCACCAGGAGCGACCCAAAGTTTAAGCTGTCACGCGTCGTTACCGTGCCCAAGGATAGCTCGTTCCTGCGCAGGCTGCGTCAGCCCTGGCCTGTCCGTCTGGTGGAGCCGAGGCGGAGGGTTCAGCCCAATGGAACGGGAGTGACAGTTTGGGCTGGGGAGAGGCTTTTACCCCGTTTCCATGGTGATCGAATTGCCTCTTTCCTTCCAGGTCAGGAGGTTAAAATCATTGATGAGGACTCTCCGATGACGGGTGGGTTTGCGTTTCATCTCGCTGCATTGCCGGCTCCCAGCTCCGGGGAGGCGACGTGTTTGCAGGCAGGCGCTGGGGTACCCGGGGGAGCCTTTAATCACAAAGCTGGCTGGGGGCGGGGGC
>NW_009259721.1:1828649-1829807 GCF_000687185.1 Egretta garzetta
TTGTCCATGTGGACACGAGATGAGGCGCACGAGGAGAGCAGGAGATCCAGGCGTGGGACAGCTCCTGCCAGCCGTGGTCAGAGGAGATGCTCTGGAGCAGTGTGTGAGAGAGGGGATGGATTTCCACCAGCTGATAGCTCATCCTGCTCCCTGAAGGGTAGAAATCCACCACCCCCTCAAAATATTTTCCTAGTTTCAGTGATGTTTGGTTCCTATGGAGAAGCCCAGCTCTTGCACAGGCTGCTGCTGGTGTGCTGCGTGACGGCAGCTCCCACAGTGTCGGGGAGCCCATTCCCTCCCAGTGCTTCTGAATTTTCCATTTGCTTTATGCTGGCGCTTGGAGGTCACAGTGCAACGCCACGTGCTCCCTCCTTTGCATTGCTCATTTATTTATTTTTGGGGGGAGCCTTTGCCATTTCTGGCCATGGGCAGGACTCATAGAATCATCTAGGTTGGAAAAGCCCTTTAAGATCATCACGCCCAACCGTTCCCCTAACCCTGCCATCCCACCCCCAAACCCTGTCCCTAAGCACCTCATCTAGCCTTCTTTTAAATACCCCCAGGGATTGGGGATTCGACCACCTCCCTGGGCAGCCCCTTCCAGAGCCTGAAGGAGTTACCTGGAGAAGCCCCGGCTCCGACCGGGCGTGCGGGGCCCCGCGGTGCTGCCGGCGAGCGGGAGGGTGCGCTTCATGGCTCGGCACGAACTAATTTCCACGGGGCTGTTTTACAGGAGCGGCTCAGTATTACATCAAGTCCATTTGTTATATTTGCCAGGTCTCTCTCCTTCCCCTTTGAGCCTTAGGAACGTCAATAAATGCTGTGAAAAAGTCTGTTGTAAATAACTGGAGCTTCTGCCTATTCTAATCAATAAAATATTGTTTATAGAAGCACTCGCCACTCGCGCAGCTCCAGTTAAAGGTCTGCCGGTGTTTTTATAAACCTGCTTTTCAGGTGGCTGTAACTTGACTGCTCGGGGTTCCCATCTGCCGTAGCGTGGTTTACGGATGTCGGTCAGGGTGTAAATCAGGCTGGTGGTTAAGTTTTGTAGCTTCTGGTTTTGCCGTTTCTCTAAAACACAAGTGGCTGTATATGGCTTTTCTTTCCCCCCCTTGCTAGACTGTACCTTACTAAAGAAGGTGCAGAGGGTGGAGGAGA
>NW_009259721.1:1829843-1838235 GCF_000687185.1 Egretta garzetta
GGGAAAACGGAACAAGCAAACAAATAACGCTGTGATAGATTCCCACTGTCTGCCTTTGAAAGCTCAGTTCCACCCAGCAAGCCCAATAACGACGTTTCATAACTCTCTCGCTATACAAAGCCAAACTGGGTAAGGCTATGGTAAATTATTTCCTCCTGCTGCCTACATTTCAGACTCCTTATTTTTCTGGATTTCCTATCTCTGGGCCTTTTCATATCACAGCAGACTCAGATTCAGCACATGTAGCCAGCCAGACCAAATCCCATATTCAGCTCTCAAAATATTAGTTCAGTCCTTACAGCAATATTTGATTTATGGAATACTAAAAGACTATAAATAATTTGTTCTTGTTTTCACAGGATTAGTTGCCAGATGCAAAGCTAGAAATATGGGATAAAAGGTCTGCGCTTGCTGTTGGGTATAAAAATCCTTTAATGATTTATTAATGTCAACGTTTTTATTTTTCATATAGGCCGTTGTTATACAGGCGCCTATTTATTTCTCCACACAGTCAAAGGTCAGCGTTTGAAAAACAGTTGGAAGGGTGTTCAGAAGTGCCCAAGAAACCATCAGTAAGCTTTGGCCTTCTAAGTTGTTTGAAGTGCTTTTGAGCTCTAAACGAGCCCTTCTCCCACTTGCAGACCGGGGGGCGGAGGTCAAGAAGCGCCGAGTACCTGTAGGCTTCGCGGGTGATGGTGCGAAGGATGGACCTGGTGCGAAGGCCCCGCGTGTGGGCCCGAGTCTGGCAGCTTGATCTTTGCCTGTCGTGATTTCCTTTGAACTCGGAGAATGATCCGGGGGCTGGAGCACCTCTCCTATGAGGACAGGCTGAGGGAGTTGGGGGTGTTCAGCCTGGAGAAGAGAAGGCTGCGGGGAGACCTGATTGCGGCCTTTCAATACCGAAAGGGGGCCTATAGGAAAGAGGGGGAAAATCTTTTTAGTAGGGCCAGCTGTGACAGGACAAGGGGTAATGGTTTTAAACTAAACCAGGGTAGGTTTAGACTAGATATAAGGAAGAAGTTCTTTACAATGAGGGTGGTGAAACACTGGAACAGGTTGCCCAGAGAGGTGGTGGAGGCCCCATCCCTCCCCGCCTGGAGCTTGGTAGAAGCTTGGTAGAAGTCATTTGCTGGTCCTGCCTCTAGAGCCACCTTTCCCTCCCTCCTCCTGAGGGTTGCCATTGCGGCGCCAGGGGAAGGATGCAATTCCGTGCTGGACGATGGACCAGGCGTTTCCCCCAGCGTCAGCAGGCTGCAGCGCGAGCAGCTTTTCCTTCTAACCCCTCTCCAGCAGCCCGGCAAAGCCTCACCGCCCAGCATTACCCTTTTGCTGGCAGCCGTTCTTAGATGCTTCCTCCCCGCTGCTTGAGTTGCCCGTTCCTCCTGGGACGCATGGCGTTGGGTTTCTGGTTGTCGTAGCTGGGCTTTTTCTCCATCGTAATGAGTGCTGCCCATCAGTTGCTGCCGCAGGGATGAGGCTGTGCCACGGGCTGGCGTGCCTGGAGCGCGGCAGGTAGCGGCCAGGAGCTGCCCAGGCTGCGACGCGCCGGAGCTGGGAGGGAGAGGGGCTTTAGACGAGCAGATTTCAGAGCCGTGCTTGACGAGGCTGTGTTTGCAAGGAGTCCTGGGTTTTTAGCATCACTGAAATGGCTTCAGCGTTTTCATGATTAGTTATTCGTACAGCTTTAGAGCGACTAAGTAATTAGTCGGGTCTCAGATTGTTATCCTTGGCTTGGCTCAAGTTTGATGCGGTGCTTCGGACAGTTACGTGAGCGGAGGCTCCCCCACGTTGGTGCGGGCTCATAAGTCCATCCGCAGGGGAGAGAGCGGCCGATAAAGCCATTCCAGAGGGGTTATTGGGGCAGCACACATCTTCATCTCAATTAGGCAGAGTGCATATAGCCGGTCTGTAAGCCCTGAACACGCAAATGCTTCCAGCGCCGCGGTGGGAGGCAGAAAAGGGAGCTCCCCTGCGGTGGGTGCTCTGCACCGGGTGGCCGAGCTGCTGGGAGGCAGCGAGAGCTGCGTGGCCTGGATGGGCAGGGGAAGAGCACTTTCAGACCCGAACTTGATTTTGTATGTGACCTCTGTGGGATGAAAGCTTCACTCAAAAGGGAAACAACATCATAACCCAATCTCCCTGGCCCTCTGCTACTGTCTAAGCCATGGAAGCCGTATTGACCCGCAGCTAAGACTCTGCCAGGTCTTACTTCAGCTAGGAAAAGCTTCTTTGCTTGTAGTCAGGGATTTCTATCACTGGGTTCTGGGGAACGGTGAAATGCTCATCTTTCTGGGGGATACGGCCTATTCTGCCTGCAACTACCAAGCCCCTGTGGCACTCTTGGTGGTTTTATTTTATTTTATTTATTTTATTTTTTTATTTTATTTTAAAGCTAAAAGTGTGGTCATATTAATTGCTGTAACATTTAGCATAACACAGTAGTCAAGCAAATCCGTTGTTACTAGCTATGGAAAAACTAGTTTTTTATTTTTTTTTTTATTCTCAGTGTTTCTCCTCTGCACTGTGTTATCTGCCCATCTCGTTCTGAGCAAGGATGCACATTGCTATGGAGAGATGGGGGGGGGTCAGCTTCATTACTTTATTCAGCTGTAATTCACTAAAAGTATCCTGGGTCAGGAGAGCAGCTGAGAATATGATTAACTTACAGTGAGTTTAGCATATAAGCACGTGCAGAATTTCAGCTTGTGGCTAACTGCCTGCCTGGGTTGGGACTTAACCTCTAGACCTGTTGCTGATGTTGATAGTCAGGGTCCACTCAAAGGCAACTGCAGAGGTGATCTCCTGAAATCAGAAATGCCAAATGATTTCCTGCGAGGCACCGAGCAGTCACCGCCTGTAAAAACTGTCCCCTGCGCTGCGGAGCTGCGGGCTGGTGACCTCCGGGGAGAGGCTCAGTCTCCGTTTTACCAGCGTCCCTGAACCATGCAGCCTCTCGGCCAAAGCTTCCCGAAAAATGAACAAGTGGAATACAAATCGCTCGGTTTGTGGGGCAGAAATGGCAGGTAGGGACATAGGGGAATTGGTTGTCTGGAATAGCAGGACCGCTGCGGGGTGTCTGTGTCTTCAGCTGCATCTCTTCTCTGGATCAACGGGGAAATTTCTCATAACGAATTTCCCAGAGCTCTGTATTGAGTCAGCAGTGCTGACTCAGGCTTTAGATGTATTTTTGAAGGACGTGTGCGTACGTTCACGCTCTCACAAATGCACACGCAAACTCTCTTGCATTTCCCAGCGCAAGAGTTGTCGCGGAGGACAAAGAGCCCTGGGAGCAAGCGGAGCTGTTGGCTCTCTGGCCACAGCCAAGCTTCCACAGCAGTAAATGTACGCACGACAGGGACAGAAAGAAACATCTGAAAAATCATTTGTATTTGCAAAACATCCAGTATCTGTGAAAAGCATGTGGAAGAATTATAACACGGAACAGCTTTGTCTGGCAACACAGCTAAAAACCTATTGATGGGGAAGTGCCTCTTTAAGCTATTAAAAAGGGCAATATTCAAATGAAAAAGTCTCCCTTTTTAATCATGGCAAAACTGTGCCCCTTGAAGTCAGTAGATTTAGAACAATTTTATAGCAGTGTTGTCTGGGAAGAAATGTCTTTGCCTATAAGAGCACAGGTTCTTTTAATGTGAGTTGTCATCTAAATAATTCCATATCATCAAGCAAAAAGATAATTTCTAAGGGGAAAAAAAAAATATAGCAGCTTAAAGTCTCAGATAGAGTCACCCACAAAATTGCTTATGAATGTGCTATTAGTTTGAGCTAAAAGTTAATGGAGAAGCTGGCTGGCCTCGGGGGACTAATAAATAGGATACTAAGTCTTTCTGCTCTAGGGCAGCGTTTCAAAATCGGTCCGAGTCCAGCGGGATTTGAAAGAGGTTCCCGTTTGATGCCCATTTGTTGGTCTCAGTGAGATAATGGATTGATGAGCTGCAGCCTGGTTCTGAGTGAAAACCAGTTCCAGAATTACAATTTTTATTATCGAAATGCTCAGAGGCCACAAACTGTGTCTGGATTTATAATTCCTCTACATGGTGCAAATCTTTACCCCATAGCGTGCGCAAACTAAATGTCCATAAATAAACACGGTGCTGCACACGCAGCGGTGGAGAGGCCGTGGCACGAATGCACCCGGGAGCTGCGCTTTTACTGCTTACGGGATGGTCTGGGCCGGCATCCCTTTGGGCTGAAGCCTGGCAGTGTCCATCGGGCTCGTTTCCAAGCCCTGCCTGGACCTCCCAGCCCCGCTGGCACCGAAGGCACGGGCGGCACGTACGCGCAGGCTCCTGCCTGAATAGATCTGTACGAATTTTTGGCGTGCTCCATCTCCAGAAGGCAGATTGGGCTGGGCGAAGGAGAGTTTCCAGGCAGTGTAGAGTACATTCATTTTAGATTGTCATGGATATAGTAAAAGCAATAGCAGTGAAGCAGGCAGTTGTCATCCCAGTAATCTGATAACGTTGGAAATAAAATACAAATTGTCACGTGTAAACGATGACAGAAAGAGAAGGAAATGATATTACGGGTTCTTACAAGCCACTCTCTGCTCTGTGCTGGTATGAAATAGGTGTACGTCTTTCTGGTTGCTATAGGAAGTGGGCAATGACAGTAGGTGCTTCATCGCTTCTGCCCCAAGAGTCTTCCTGCCCCAGCCTGCAGGCTGTCGTGGTTTAACCCGGCTGGCAACTCAGCACCACGCAGCCGCTCGCTCACGCCCCCCTCCCTCAGTGGGATGGGGGAGAGAATTGGGAAGGAAAAATAGTTAGAGCCGTAGGCTGAGATGGAGACAGTTTAATAAGGGAAAATAATAATAATAGTAATAATGAGAATGGTAAGAGAATATACAGAATATACAAAACGAACGATGCACAAGGCAATTGCTCGCCACCCGCCGACCGATGCCCAGCCCGTCCCGAGCTGCGATCGCTCCCTGAGCCGCGAGCAGTCTCCCTGTGACCGATGGGCCGACTGACTCCCCCCGAGCATGACGTTCTATGGTCTGGAATAGCCCTGTGGTCAGTTGGGGGCAGCTCTCCTGGCTGTGCCCCCTCCCAGCTTGTTATGGCCCTGGCCGAGCAGGAGAAGCTCAAAAAGTCCTTGAGCAGTCTGAGCACTACTTGGCAACAACTAAAACCATCAGTGAGTTATCAACGTTCTTCTGGTACTAAATCCAAACCACAGCACTGTGCTGGCTACTATGAAGAAAATTAACTCTATCCCAGCCGAAACCAGGACACGGGCGGCAGCGGGCGTTGCTCTGGGATGCTTGGCCACGTTTCTGCTGCATTATTTAAGTTTAGGATCTAAATGCTGAATGTCTCTCTCTCCTCCTTTTGGCCTGTGACCTGTGCCAGACGCACTGTGCCTTACCTCTTGCCGGGGCTGGCCCAGGGCGCTTCTGTGAGCGGCAGGGGCAAAGGACAAACTTCATTTCCCCTACTCATAATATCGTGTTTGGGCTGGGTTTGGGGTCCAGAGTTTTTCACTCTCTCGGGGAAAAATAAGTAATATGGCCAACAGGCTCTGTATCATTTGCGGTGATGAAGCTTAATTGACGCGGTGATGAAATGATACCATTCCTGAAGCTCTCTGAAAGCCAGGGTGGAGGATAATCCTCCGCACCAACAGCAGGCAAGGCTGTGAAAGATGTCAGGGAGGAAAAATACCTGCAGTTGTCCTACAAATTCACACCCTGACTTCGTAACAGGAAGAGAAGAACTCTTCAAGAAGAGGCAGAGCCTGGTGGGTTTGGTGTATGTGCAGTGCTCCTCCTCTCTGCAGTAATTTATCAATAATTCCATTGCTCAGAGGGCTTTTGAGTACGGGCTGTGGAGCTTTAGCACAAGCAGAAAAAAAAAAAAGGATTAGATTAGAGGATTAGACCTTAGACATTTATATGAATATGAATAGTCTTTGCAGCTATATCAGCTAGGAGAAAATTACATGGGGCTGATAATCTTCATGCTTCAGGGCATAAGCCGATCATGAGAGCTGGTCAAATTATTTGTTGTGAGTCATTTATTTGAAGAATTTAGCCCTTTTCTGTTTGTGTGCGGATCATGATTTTTATTAATACACTTCTTACTCGGGACTGTTTGACAGCACTTTGCATGGCTAGGACTGAGCTGTAAATGGTTTATCATGGATATTCAATCAGTCGCTTCCCATCGAGGATTTATTCTCTGGGAGTTGAAGGTGAGGAGAGAAGAAAGCCCATCCCATGGGTAGCGCTGAGCTGTGAGATCGAGCCGAGTCCTCTCCCCGTCGCCCTTCTGCTTGGGCTGCGCAAGGTTTCTGGTGTGCCTGCCCATCAAGCATCTCTGCAGTTAACAGAAAGCTGGAAACTTGCTGCAGCTGAGCATTAAGAAATTAAAAATACTGATGTCATCGCAAGGAACAAGCAATAAATCGGTGCGGACAAGCCAGAGCAGAACCAGTAAATAAGCCAACGTTTATCGCTTCTGGGGGAGTTCTGGGTTGAGGGCGGGTTTGAGGATTTAAATAGCAGCGATTTCTTCTCCTGCTGCTTCAGGCTCCTTCCCTGGCAGGTGAAGCCCCCACCGGTGCCGAGGGCTGCGTGGCTCCCGGCCCGGGGAAATCAGCCTCAGCCTAGTGACATGTCCCCAGCTGGTGCCGCCCCAAGGCTCCGGCGTTCGGAGCCCCCGGCAGCGGCATCTGCCAGGCCCCAGCCACCGAGGCTCAGCCATTTTTAAGCAGCACATGCATATGTATTTGCAAGCCTGCTTTACCTTCCTCTGTGTTTCTGAGAGATTATTCTCCTCTTGGCACGCTTTCTGACCTGCTGACACAGCAGGGATTGGAGCAAAAGGGGGGGAGATCAATACAAATTAAAAGCAAATTAAAAAATCTACAAAGATCCAAAGCTCATGGTTGAAAATCCATTAGCCTCTGATTTATAGTTTTGTGATCCTTGATTGTTTGCTGTGTGATAGAACCAATCGCAAAATCTGTGAGCCCCCTCGGCCTGCTCGGAGAGGCTCGTATGACCGCAGTCTCGTTTAGATTAAGTTGAATAAATCCCACGTGGCCGATAGCTCGCATGGAAATGAAGGGTGCTCCTTATTGCTGTCCAGCAGTGGAGGGAGGGCTGGCACTGCGGGGTCACCCGAATCCTGGAGCCCACAATGGGCTGCAAAGAAGGAGGAAAGAGAAGTGAGGGGTGAGAAGTGTCCCCCCCCTTCTGGATGCTTCAGCCCAGCCTCAAGCTCGTCCTTGTACAAAATCTTTATAGACACCGAGGTTTCAGCAGTAATGCTAACAGCAGTATTCCTTGCAAATTCCAGATTCTCATCAGCTGCTTAAATCTCCTCCTGCCCATTCCTTGCCAGGTCAGCACAGGTGAACGCAAGCCCACAAAAAATGCCCAGTGCCATCCCTTCTCCCCCTGCCCATCAACACCTCCGCCTGAGCCCCAAAAGCTCCCTTCGCCGCCGTGGTGGGGTTACCCCCCTGTGCAGGATTTGCTGTGCAGGAGCAGGGAAGGGAAGGCGATATGGAGTTCTGAGAATGATTTGTCCCGGTTTATGCTACCCGCTGGCCTGCAAACCCCTCTCCCTGCGCTGTGAGCTGCACTGGATGAGGCAGGTTTGGAACGGGTGGTGAATGGTGGGAGCCCGAGCGGGGCTGCCCGTGCCCGGGTGCGAGGGTCGCGGTGAGCCAGTGTGTGCTGGGGGGCCTGTAGGGACACTGGGCGCTTGGCTTTGCCTTCCTGGGGAGCGAGGGTCTGCCACCCACGTGCCGCGTTGCGGGCAGCATCATCTCCCGCTGGGCTGTTCAGCTGCCTCATTCCTTGGTCTACCTTGGCTGGCTAATTTGCTAAAATTGCAGCTTGCCTTACCAATACTGGATTTCAGCTCTGTTTGACCCATGCTAACGTTATTCTCGGTGGGGGCATGTCATTGCTCTTGACTCTGCCACGTTGGGCACTTTTAAGCCTCAGCTGCATAGGGTGCTGGGCCACCTTGTCTGGACTGGGCTCTTGCCCAGAAAGGTTGGACCAGAGGATCCTTGAGGTCCCTTCCAACCTGGGATTCTGTGATTCTAAAATGTGGTGAGGGATGCTGTGTGTGAATGTTTGCAGGGGCCCCAGCGCAGGGAGCAAACAGCTGGGGCAGTGGTGGGGCACCAGCCCGGTGTCGGGGTGCCAGCCCGGTGTCGGGGTGCCTGCCTGGTGTTGGGGTGCCAGCCCCTGGGGGCACTTTCACCAAACCATCGGCTGTATTGCAAAACAGGGTCACGGTGATGAGATTGCACGTAATGTGAAGGCATCACCCAGAATCGCTTACAAAGTGGCAGGGAGGAAAGAAAGAGGAGGGGAAAAATTAAATATTTGAGAAACTGAGAGCGGCAG
>NW_009259721.1:1838281-1851413 GCF_000687185.1 Egretta garzetta
GGGAGCTCCCCATCCCCAAGCCTCTAGGACTGCCGCTGATGCTGGGGGTTGTGAACACCTACACTTAGCTATACATCGCTCAGCACACCTCTGCCTCATTCGAGTAGTTCCTCAGTGCGTTTTATAAGTCCATGGGTGGGTTGTTTTTTTTTCTTTTTTGTCAAGCTGGTTCCACTCTAGCCTTTATTAATAGCGCTGAAAAAAAATCACACTCTGGTTGCAAAGAAGTTTATGCAAGTGACAGTTTTCTTAACACGTCTGTGTAGATTCACAAAAATATTGTAGAGGAGAAACGTGTGCGTATGTGACTTTGCAAACAGCCGTGTTCCGCACATCCCCTCTCTAAAGCCGGGCACTCGTGCCCGGGCAAAGCGGTGCCCCTCGCCCTGGCAGCGGCTTTAACGAATGCCCCAGACCCGGCGAACTCATTTGGTGTATATGGGAATATCACAAGACGTTCCCTGACCATTATAATGCAGTTAGCAGCGATAATGTTGTCTTGGTGCAACGTCTTATCACTGTTTTAACAACCTGACATGCGAGTCACCTCGTATTACCACTTCAATGAATCCATTAAGCACTAAAGGCTTTCGAGAGCTGGATGCATCGGCAATGAGGGGGCAAACTTACATCACTGCTGGCGGAGGAGGGATTATATTTGGGTTTGTTTAAAACCTTCAGTCTGAACGCCAAGCAAGAAGCAAACCAGCGTGGATATTCCGTAGGTATGAACAACGCTGTGCCTGAAAAAAAAACGTTGTTGGGTGTGAACGTGGGGACTGAAGCACCTGGAAAGGCAGCAGGAAAAGGCGGGTGGTGGGAAGGACCACGGCCCCCGACGCCTGCTCCCTCCCGGCCGCTGGCAAGGCAAAGCAGCCGGAATGGCAGGGGAGGAGGCTGCATGGGAGCAAGGGGGCTCTGAGGCCCTGGTGGCTGCCCCTGCACCAGGGCGTTGGGGTGGTAACGTTGGATCCGGGCCGTGCCGCGGCGCTGGAGCGGAGCAGCAGCAGTTTAGCCGAGAGGCACGACTGGAGCGGTTCCCGCAGGACCTTGGCGCGTTGAGCGTCTGAGACGAAACCAGCAAGTCAAATTCAGTGATTTTAAGCGTAGGATAATGCACGTGGGGAACAGAGCCCTAATTGTGTACAAGCAATGAGCAGCAGGGGCGCTGGTTTAAGCGTTATTGCTCAAAAAAATTGCCTGTGAAGTGTTTGTGGATAGGTCTCTGAAATTGTAAGTCGAAGCCTCAGCAGAAGGCCAAAAGGCGAGCAGAACTGTATGAATTATTGAGGAGGAGATGGAAAACAAAACCAACAAAAGAAACCTCAGGCAGCTTTATAAATCCTCGGCATGCTCACAGCAACAGTGCTGGCCGCCGTTCGGGTCTTCCGGCAGCAAAGGGGCAGTGCAGAACCAGACAGGCCGTGAAGGGTGGCGATAGGGATGTGGTATGGACTGGCCGGGGTGCTCTGAGGAAGATGGCTCTGGACCAGACCCCTTACCTTGGAGTAGAAGCGATGGGTGGGGATTTTAAAGAAGTGCGTCAGGAATGATTATTCATTAATTCTCGCATAGCAAATATAAGGAGACCCCTGCCAAAACTATCCGGCAGTAAGTTTAAAGCAAGAGAAGGAAGTAATTTTTTAATATCATTCATAATTAAGTTGTGGTACTCTGTGCCACCAGGTCTCACAGATGTTAACAGTATAAATGGGATCAAAAAGGGATGAAGGAAATTCATGGAGTCGTTAAGGAATACTTGGTTCTCAAATCCAGGTGGAAGGCCCTAAGCTGTTGGAAAGTGGGGGATTGCGCCAGGGAAGGAGCATCCACGGAGCCGGCCCCGATGCCGCAGCCCCCGGCAGCTCGGTAACACAGCATCCTGGTGGAAAGCCAGCATGGCCAGCACAGCTTCCAGGGAGCAACTGATTCTGATAGTATCGCTGATGGAAGAGAAAGCTGGAGGAAAATAAAACAGTGTAGGATGCTGCTGGTGCCAAGAAACCTTAACACGCGTGAGCTCAGGAGGGCTCAGCTGCCCCGGCGCCGTGAACTCAATGGTTAACGAGAAGAAAAATGGTGTTTCCGCTGCTCCACAACCTGCTGCCGTCACATAAATTGGAAGTGACAGAATTACCATTGATACAAATTAAAAACAAATAAAAAGGGTACACAGAACTGATTCTCAGAGTTCAAACTCCATTACCAACTGATTTACTGTGCAGTGACCTGTGATTGTTTGCACTGAGAAAGTACTGCGCCCGGATCCGATCGGCCTTGTGGCTACGTCTCACACCAGTCAATAAGCTATTTAATTTAATGGGAAATGGTATTGACGGACCTGGAATGCAGCTCAAAAAAAAAAAAAAAAAAAAAAAAAGAAAAAAAAAAGGGGCCGCGGCGGAGATAAAGTCTTCAACTCAGGGGTTCACTCTTTGGGTGTTTTCCCTTTTGTTATCTCATTAATTAAAGTCCCAAGGAGTCTCAGCTGGATTTGGGAGTGTCAAAGCCGTGCAGGAAAGGTGCTGAAGGCATGATTACTGCGGGGACGGGGACACGGGGAAGAGATAATGTGGAGCGCGGTGTAGTACCCTGACCTTTCCGCATAAACAAATCCATGAAGAAACAAAGTTGTTGAAAAGAAAAATCTGTCAGACGAGTCGAAGGGAGAGGAGGGTGCCGCTTGGGAGCCAAATTCCTTCCACAGATACAATTTTCCTGGTGCCTTTTAACTGGCTCCTCGGTTCCAGGGCCAGGCCCCCGGCCCTCCCTGAGTCTCTGATCGGTGGCCTCGGGCGTTTGGTTTGCATTTTTAGCAGAGCCTTTTGAGATGACACCATTTCCAGCACATTCAGAAAAAAAAAAAAACTGCTGGGGCTGTTGAGATCTGGCCTCAGCTTTCGGGAAAAGCTCCGGCACAAGGGGCTGAGCCAGGGCACGGGGCATTGCAGCCCCGGGCTCCTCTCCCCGCTGCCCCGAAATGGTTCTGCTTGCCCTCGCACATCTCGCTGCTCATCTGTGAAATGGGAGTAGTGCCGCTTACCTGGCCCGCTGAGCTGCCAATTGCTAATAAGTATGCGGCTGCATGGTGTCCCAAGGAGAGGCTGCAAGAATAATGATTATTATTATAATAAACACTCATTTAGCTATTTAGGTTTGCTTTTCCTGAGCAGGCACATGGCGTTCGTGTTCCAGCAGCTACTGTAATTTCTGTCAGTGAATGTGGATGCAAACATGCGCGTTTGCTCATAAATTATTCGTGTGGACCAAGGCGGTTTCTTCTTGGCCTGGGTGCAGGAGCCGAGCTTGGCGGGAGCCCGTCCGGGGGAGCAGCCCCTGCTGAGCACCTCTAATCCCGGCGGGCAGGAGCTAACAACCCGGTGACGCCCCCACTGCGATTTCTATGGCAACACTCCGAGTTTCCAAGATAAAAGTTGCATTTGCAATGTCCCTCGCATCTCAAAAAAAAAAAAAAAAAGAAGAAAGAAATGTGTGCACGTGTGCCCAGGAGCGCACAGCCGGTGCTCTGCGGAGGTTTCCAATGAGGTGGCACAGCAGGGTTGGCCTGGTGCTGCTGTTGAAAAGGAGAACGTGGCCAAGAAATGGCCACAGCAAAACGCAACATGGAAGAGGGGAGACAGGGGTCGGGGGAGGCTGCAGCTGGGAGGGATGCTGCAGAGCTTGCTTTTGCTGCTGCTTCTCTCTCTCTCCAAGTCTCCAATGCCTCTGGTGGCACTGAGATGGTCATTGCAAGGAATCAGAAACCGGTTGGAATTCAGAAAACTCGGAAAAATGTCTTTTTGAATAGATCCACAGAGAGCAAAGATTGCAGAAAGCAGAAGGATACCATAAAGAAATAGGGATGCTTGATTAAGCAGGATAGGTTTAGACTGGATCTAAGGAAGAAATTCTTTCCAATGAGGGTGGTGAAACCCTGGCAGGGGTTGCCTAGAGAGGGGGTGGAGGCCCCATCCCTGGGAACATTCCAGGCCAGGTTGGCCGGGGCTGTGAGCAACCTGATGTGGTTCAAGGTGTCCCTGTTCCTGCAGGGGGGTTGGGCTGGGTGACCTCTAGGGGTGTCTTCCAACCCAAAACATTTGATGATTCTATGATTAAGACTGTGGTTTAATGTTTAAATTGGTCAAGGAGCCTTTCCGACGGACAGCCAGGCCTCTCTTAGATTCCTGCCCGTCCCTGGACACAACCGCATGATTCAATTTCCAACTTCATTAAAGTTCACTGCCCCCTTGGAAATGAATTCACAGCTAATGCAGTGATATGTCAATGCATAAACTTCAGTTGATTGCTTCAAGTTTTCTGTAGTTAGTAGCCTGTAAAGAAAACACACATTTAAGGAAATTAGAGTAGCAAGACAAATGAGGTGGAACCATCAAGAGGAGCAGAAGCTGGCGATAATCTATATTTGAAAATATTGAAATTCTTTCCAATGAGGGTGGTGAAACCCTGGCAGGGGTTGCCTAGAGAGGGGGTGGAGGCCCCATCCCTGGGAACATTCCAGGCCAGGTTGGCCGGGGCTGTGAGCAACCTGATGTGGTTCAAGGTGTCCCTGTTCCTGCAGGGGGGTTGGGCTGGGTGACCTCTAGGGGTGTCTTCCAACCCAAAACATTTGATGATTCTATGATTAAGACTGTGGTTTAATGTTTAAATTGGTCAAGGAGCCTTTCCGACGGACAGCCAGGCCTCTCTTAGGTTCCTGCCCGTCCCTGGACACAACCGCATGATTCAATTTCCAACTTCATTAAAGTTCACTGCCCCCTTGGAAATGAATTCACAGCTAATGCAGTGATATGTCAATGCATAAACTTCAGTTGATTGCTTCAAGTTTTCTGTAGTTAGTAGCCTGTAAAGAAAACACACATTTAAGGAAATTAGAGTAGCAAGACAAATGAGGTGGAACCATCAAGAGGAGCAGAAGCTGGCGATAATCTATATTTGAAAATATTGCTGTGGCTTTGCAGGGTTTGGAGGGAGCAACATTGCACGTTTTTTCTGCAGAAGTCCTTGGGCTCTCCTCTGCAATGAGACATGAACAACCTGAGGGGAAAGCCGGTATCTCATGCCCTAGACATACCTGAGCATACAAGTCTTCTATCAGGTTGAACCAAGCAGCTGCAGATGCCCTAATCTGGACTAATCCTGGTCCACCTGGAATAGCTCTTGAGTCAACACCAAGACTGTCCGGCACCTCCCACCCATCGCCACGGGCGCCTCCAGGGAAGGGGATGTAACGCACAAGGATCTGCACTGGGGCAGCTTCATCCCAGTCCCCTGCAGCAGAGCTGGGGGGTGAGAACTGTGGCAGCCACAGAGATGGGGAGCGGGGGCCGCAGCATCCTTGCCCCCACGCTCGGCAGCTCCCGGGGAGGGAGTCCACCCTCCATGTCATTCTGACCACCGCGGGATGTTTTCCTTTGTTTAGCATTGCCCCGGCCTTGGCTAACGCAGCCATTAAGTTCCTGTGCTGCTGTCTTTGGTGTAATGAGAAGGATGTCCGAAGGCACAGGCCACACAAGGAAATTGTGCAATTGGCCGTAAATTGGCTTTTTTCTTACTCCTGGAGAAGCTAGGTGTGTGGAAGGGCGGACGCGGTGCAGGGTTCCCCTGACAGGTTGTATGCTCTGAACGGCGCTGGTGTACGGGGAGGAGGTGGAGGCCTCTGGATGCTCCTTTTCCAGTAAACTGGATTCTGGAGGAGAACCACCAGGCAGCAGAAACTATACTTTGATGAGCCCAGGGTTTCTTAGGATGTATGGCGGCTAAGATTTCTTATATGGGAAGCATTATTTTAAGCAAAAAAGGCAGATTGGGAATGCAAACACAGAAAAGCATGTCAAATGAGAAAAACTTTGATCAAAATTCAAATCCAACGTAGCCTCTAGCTATCTTCTGAACAGCGTGCATTCTCCTGGAGATTTTTTTTTCCCCTTTTTTAAGAACAGGAACATGAAGAAAGTGCTTGGTATGAGGGAGGTCAGTAGTCACACTGCATCTTAGAAGTTCAATTTAATCTCATTTTCTTTGGCCTCAGTGATTTGCTTTTCCAGGTTTGGTGGACCCTTGAGAAACATTTTCTCCTCTCCTTTCAGGTGCTGAGTAATGTCGCGTTAAGAGGACTTCCCACTTTGTGGCCTAATTATGGAAAAATTCATTTCCGAGTGGGCTGTCTAGGCTGCTTTTACGCCACTTCCCTCTTCTCAGCTCTCAGATGAGGCTTCTTGCAAGGCATCATTTACAGAAAGCTAAAATTACCCTTTAAGAGCGATTCCCTTCGGTGCCATTTAATCCCAGGCTGCCAGACCGCCGGTGCCGAACCGCGGCAGCTCCTGACGTCCCGCCGGAGGGGAGCAGGGCAAGGCTGTGTCCCGCGGTCGCTGCCACCCCAGCGCTCTCTGGCAAAGTACCCGCTTCTCAGTAAAAACCCCACCTTTTAAATACTCCTGAAGCTGCCTTGCCTATGTTGGAAAAAAAAAAAGACAGACCATAGATTTAAAATGCAATTACTTTCATAGAATCATAGAATGGTTTGGGTGGGAAGGGACCCCTAGAGGTCACCCAGCCCAACCCCCCTGCAGGAGCAGGGACACCTTGAACCACATCAGGTTGCTCACAGCCCCGGCCAACCTGGCCTGGAATGTTCCCAGGGATGGGGCCTCCACCCCCTCTCGGGGCAACCCCTGCCAGGGTTTCACCACCCTCACTGGAAAGAATTTTTTCCTTAGATCCAGCCTAAACCTCCCCTGCTTCAGTTTAAAGCCATCCCCCCTTGTCCTGTCCCAGCTGGCCCTACTAAAAAGCTTGTCCCCCCCTTTCCTCTGGGCCCCCTTGAAGCCCTGACCGGCCGCACTCAGCTCTGCCCGCAGCCTTCTCTTCTCCAGGCTGAACACCCCCAACTCTCCCAGCCTGGCCCCATAGCAGAGGGGCTCCAGCCCTCGGATCATTTTAGTAGCCCTCCTCTGGCCCCGCTCCAACAGGTCCATGTCCTCCTTGTGCTGAGGGCTCCCGAGCTGGACGCAGGGCTCCAGGGGAGGTCTCCCCAGAGCAGAGCAGAAGGGCACAATCCCCTCCCTCGCCACTGGCCATGCTTCTCTTGATGCAGCCCAGGGTAGGGTTGGCCCTCTGGGTAGGCTTGTGTGTTGCATTTTGACATTAAGTTCCATCATGCTGTGACAATTATTCTACTTTAATGAAGAGAAAAAAATGTTCCAGGTATGTTAAAAACCAGCCTGTTCTGACACCCATCGCCCTATTCGATACGTTTCAATAGGCGATATGCTAGAAACATATTGGAGTACAATCACAAGCGTGGCTGAACGTATTTCATAAAGGCTTGAAACCCAGCAAACTTTGTAAGGAAGAGCAGTAAATAAATCTTTAGTACCGCTCCTTATAATTGCGCCAGCTCTCTGGGAGAGCACAGGACCTGTACTCGGTTTTGTGTTTCTTTCATTGCAAGAACAAGAGGGCACCCAGGGACATGCTCAGACAGCGGCTATAAAACGAGCAAGAGGCGGTCATTTGTCACACGATCCATAATTACATGTGCGGGGTAGAACCGGCTGCCAACTTATAGGGGACGCTGGGTACGAAGGAGTTGGGAAAGGAGTAGGGCCAATTCATGGAGAGTAAGTCCATAGCGGTTATTAAGACAGTTTGGCTGCTATGTCTGGGTGACCGAGTCCCTAAATCAGAAGCTGGGTGTGCATAATAGCAAGGTAATAGTGAGCTCTGGTCTTCCACATAGGCTTGGGTTTGGGAACTGTTGGAGACGTAGCAGGACAAGCCGGTACCTGATACAGAACCGGAGAGCAGCCGGGGTTGGGAGGGACCTGGAACCATCGCCTGGTCCAGCCTTGCCTGGGAGCGGGAGCCTGGATGAGAGACTGACCCAGCACAGCAGCTCTTTACAACATTTCCCTTTAGAAAATGAGGCCCTTGTCAGGCTCCAAAGCGGGAATGAGGGGATAGTCACGTTTTGAGCTATTCCTGTATGCTTACAAGGCAGGCAGCAGCGGGGAGGTCTGGCAGGGTTTTCCTGACGAGCCGGAGCCCAGCGATGCGGGTGTGCAGAAACGGGGCGACGGCCGCCAGGCTAACGGGGGGCTCGCCCGGAGCCGGCGGTGGGAAATATTTGATGTACAGGGTGTGAAGTGTTTTAACCAGGTGCAGAGGCTGCAGGGTCTGGCTCGGCAAGCCCATGGCTGAAAGCACACCTGAAAATGAAGCGTTGCAATTAATTTTAAATCTGCTTTCGAGAAGAGTCTCCAGAATTCATTTAAGACAGCCTGTTTAAAAAAAAAGTTCTTGCTGGCAAACTTGCTTATTTGAGACAGATGAAAAAAGGATGAAAGTTGTAATTATGGCTGATGACATCATTCTTTCTTTTTTCTTGTTTTTTTTTAAAAGAGAATGGCTGTGTCATTCCATGGCTGTCTGTGACTATGTTATAGTCATGACTGTGACCATGGTGATGGTTTGGATTCGTCAGCTTTAGTGAACTCTTAGGAATAAATCAAAACAAAGGAAAAACTTCACATGTCCTCAAAAAAAAAGCAGTCGCGGGTGAAGCACAAAATTCTGTATAAAAAGACTCTTTGCAGACTGGCAACAATTACTCAAAAATCATCACAGATTTCACTTCTATTAAATAGCCCTGAGTTATTTTTAGGAAGAAACCCAAATAGGATTTGATGAAAAAGGAGAAGCCTTGGCTCTATTTCTCTCTTCAAACACTAATACCCTGTCCTAGGATCGGTAACAGGAGCGGATGGGATTGTAATTTCGTCTCTCCTGCAAATGGGGCAAGGAAATGCTGCGTCACAAATACAGAAACCCACAAATCGCTGGGATTTCTGAGAGTGAATACTTAAAATAACCCCCAAAATACTTCAGTCTGTAACAGAACCATTCACCCAAGGGCACGCAGCCCTTTACAGGGCACATCCCCAGGATTTCCCAGAGCAGGAGGTGATTTTATTCCCATTTTGCAGATTGGGAAATGAGAAATGGAGACTTTAAGTGCTTGGCTCCAAGAACAGTGAATCGATGTCGGCTGTGGCTGAACCCTCAGCCCTGCACTCCCGAGCCGTGACTGCGGGTTGCTCTCCCACGTACAGAACTGTCGAGGGCATAATTTAATTTGGCTTTTCCCTTGAGAACCTCTGCAGCCACAGATGTGCAGGAGAGATTTGTCCCTTCAATAATCAGATTAAATGAGTCTCATGCTACATGGTAGCCCCAACGCTGCATGGGACAGGGAGGATTTATTGTTCCCCCTTGCCGAGTGCGGTGCAAGTTGTCAAATACAATAGAAGGACGTGGGGGGGGGTGGTGGCTTGTTTTTCTCTGAAATACTGTGTATTCAACATTCTTGATAGCACGATAGCGCACTCCACCTGAAAGGCAGGTGGCCAGTCCCATCAGGCTGCTGCCTGATTTACACTGGGTATCAGAAAAGCCTTGCTGTGTTTTCAGGTTAGGCTGGGTAGCGATTCAGGATAACTGATTTTTTCCTTATTTATTGCCAGCGGTTAATGCAAAAGCGTATGTAGATATGTGCATATAAACCCCGTGGGGTTTGCTTTTATCTTCTGCACCCCCACCTCGTGATTTCCATGGTGATCCAGCCGGCGTGCCCGCTGGCTCCAGGGCTGCTCTCCCACCCAGGCACAGCGTGGGCTCAGCACCAGGCTTGGGGCATCTCAGCCCCGCTGCAGCGTGCCCGTGCGCAGCCCCAGCCCTGCAGCACTTGCTCAGCATCAGGGCAGCGAATGTCTCCCTAACGACGCCCAAGACAAAATTCACACCCTTTGAGTCAATTTGGGGCTTAAGGGGAGTGCTGGAGCGGGGACTGCCTGCAAGAGGCAGGGGCTGGGAGCCCCCGACACCCGCGTCGATGCTGGCGCGTCCTGCGCGCCGCTAAGATGGCTGGCTGCCCCAAGCCTGAAATCACAACAGAAGCCGGCTCGGCGAGAGCTGCAGGAGCTGCGGTGAACTCGTTTCCAAAGCCTTTATATTAAAGGCTCATCAGCACAGCTGATAGAGAAACATTAAGAAGCACAGAGTGTCCAGAGGCCGCTGCCAGTGAAAAATGTTCTCTCTGAAGTTGTGGTTTGAACATCAGGGACTCCTCCTGTGCCGCTCTTATTAACATCATAACTCAAGGAGCCGTCTCCCATCTCCAGGAAAACATTCAGCAAAGTACCGAGGCTGCAGACTCGCAGGCGAATCAATAGGCTTTGGTTTTAGCAAAAATATGCTGTGATCAATATTTAAACAGGATCCAAATATACCTCTTTCTTTCCCGCTGCCTGCCGTAGCGGGGAGGAGGGGAGGGCAGCGCTCCTCCGGGCGCTCTTCGCGGTGACCTCCAGCCCGGGCACCATTCCCTGCAGCAGCAGGACCTCGGCACCACAAGCCTGTGCTGTGGGAGGCTGGAACTGGGATCAAATAAATACAAGAAAAATCCCTCTGTAGCAGGAGGATGGGAATCACGATGCTCGGGGCGACGGGCGGTGGCAGTGATCTGCTTCAAAGGAAAGGCCAATGGAAAGGGTCTCCAAAAGAGACCCTGCCGTTCCCCTGGAGGCCAAAAAGTGCTCAGCGAAACCTTCAGGTTCCCCAGAAGATCCTAGATCCTGTGTATGTGCTTGACCAGAGGCAACGGGCTGCCTAATCAGTGGCCATCAGAGCCATCTGGGGGTTATTTTATTCTCCCGGGGGGGTGCCAGCTGAGATGGCCACCAAAGATGTCACTTAGCAAAATTTTTGATTTCTCCCTTTTGTTGGCTGGGGTCAGGAATGAAAACAAAGCTGAATGCTTTCAGAAGATCTGGGATCTTTATTTATTTATTTATTTATTTTCCTGCCACCTAAGAGGGCAGATTTTGGCCTGTTCAGCATGGTTTTACCTTGGTGGGCTATTACTTTGCTTCCAGCTACCTTAAATTGGTTTCCCCGATTGTATCTTCGACAACGGAACAGCAACCTTAGCCTGACAATTTCTTCTTGCTGACTTTAGTCGTTCATGCCATGGTTCAGGCCTTTCTTTCTAAGGGGAAGTTCTGGCTGAATTGCTTTCAAAGCAATATCCATCCTTAACTTCATCATAAAGCATTAAGGAGAATTTAGATAATCAAATCCAAGTCCTCATCTCCTAAGAGATACATACAATCTATACTGTGTAATTACTTCTCTTTTCAGAGGGGCTGTCATCATTTGATTAGTTCAGATTAAGGCTGATCCGGAGATGCCAGTGGGTGGAGATGTCCTGCGTGGCACCATCCATCTTAAGGCACCCGACCAGTGTAAAGATCGGGAGGGAAGGAGCGCTTTGCCAGGAGATAGAACCATGTGTAATCCTATAATACAGTAGAAAAAAGGGTGAATATAAAGGGGAAAATTCTCACACTAGAGCCCAATAGCTTGTGAAAGAGCCTCCCAGGGGAAATAGGGAAATTTCTGTCAATCTTGAGTAATTTAATACACGGCTGGCCAAAGCAGCAGATACCAAAAAGAGTGAGCAATACTGCATTTGCTAGGAAGGAACTGGTGACCTGCAGGTATTTCCCATCTTTTTAATTTAGAATCAGCATACAGGAACATACGTTTCTCTGCGTAGTCCTTGAAAGGGCAAGACTCGACACGTACCTTACTTCAAACATACGTGTGGTTTTAATGACGTGAAGGTGGTTACCGTGTGCCTGCTGCAAGACGCAGCGGTTGTGTTTTGCTGATGGGGGAGCTGAATACTCTGAGTCGGGAAAGGGCCATGAGTTGAGTTTTAAGTTCAAGCATGTGTTGAAGCTTTGGGCAGACACTATGGCTCCAAGGGGAGCCTCCCAGCAACCCTTACCACCAGGCTGTCTGTCCTCCGGATGGCTCACCTGGCCTTGGACACGGCAGGGATGTCCTGGGTCAGGCACTGTGGCCAAGGGAGGGAGGGACCAGTGGCCAAGAGCAAGGGACGGGGCTGCACCACGTGCTGGGCACCCAGCTCTGCTAACGGCTTTGTGCATCATCTTGGCCCAGCGCTCTGTTCCTGAACCATTTGTCAAGTAAGGACAATAATACTCACCTGCGCCAGGGGTGATGGTAATGAATTAATGTTTCTGTACCACCCAGCGAGCCTTTTATCAAAAGTGCTAAATAAACGCATAGTTTTTTTACAGGGAGGGTGGTGCCAGCACCACATCACGGACTGTTTTAGCCTCCTGGCCCATCCTGCCCCATCAAGGCTGCTTAGCAGCACGGCTGCGGCTTGAATGCTCGGCCACTGGAAGAGTAGTGTGAGTGTGGCCAGGTACTTGAGTAAAACTTAATTTCACTGTAACCTTGGGACAAGAAGAAAAGCATTAATTTGATTTAAGACACTGGCACAGATAGCTATTTTTTTTCTATAATAATAATACAAATAATTCCCTTGCTCTACCCAGCTTTTTTTATTTAGATTGGAAAGAAGGAAATTGATCAAATTAAATTAGGATAGCCCGAACATTTAATTAATATTTATTAAGATTTTAGTGCAAGAGACATAGAACAAAAGCTTGATTATGGGTTTAAACCTTCTTGCATAAAACCTGACCTTTTCCCACCGAGCTGCTCTCCAGCAGCCGATGGTGACCTGCAGCTGCGAGCGGCAGAAGTGGGGCTTGGAGAGCAGGAATCCGGGCTGGGCAGGCTGGGGTTTAACACAACATTGGAACGCGTTTGCTGCTGCAGCTTTAGTTGACTTGCAGAAAATTCTCAGGTTTTATGGCTGGTGAAAGGGGAGAGGATTGGGAAAAAAATAGGCTGGCATAGGAATAACTGGACACAGGAGTAACCTCCCGAGTCTGGCAAACAGGAAAGTTGGGGGGGATTTTTAATGGTGGTCTGATCACTTCTCAGGCAGGATGCAGACCTGTGGCCATGCTGGGAGGGATGTGTCGCAGTCACAAATGTGGCTCCTTGGTGTGACCACATTATCGTCTGCAATATTCATAGAATGATAGAATCACAGAATGGTTTGGGTGGGAAGGGACCCCTAGAGGTCACCCAGCCCAACCCCCTGCAGGAGCAGGGACACCTTGAACCACATCAGGTTGCTCACAGCCCCGTCCAACCTGGCCTGGAA
>NW_009259721.1:1858371-1870953 GCF_000687185.1 Egretta garzetta
TGTGCTGAGGGCTCCCGAGCTGGACGCAGGGCTCCAGGTACTATATTATAATAACATATTATTGTTACCACAAGTAAATAATAATAGTAATGAGAGCAAGATGAGTGGAATGCAAATTAGAAATGAGAATCTTCATTAGAGAGGGCAATTAGTGCTGTATTATCCACATTTCTCCATGGTACAAGGAAAGCCTCTGTGAAAATTTAGATTTTAACTGCATATGGGTTGTTTTCCCTGAACTTCTTTAGGCCTTTGTTTTACATCTCCATGCTACTGGAGAAAGGGGCATGGAAGAGAGTTTGCCAGGCTGTGGGCTCCGACCAGCGGAGCGTCTTTGCATGGCGAATATAACGAAGTTATGCAGAAAATATTGAGGGATGAATCAGGCTAGAAAGCGATTAAATTACTGCATGTCTGCGCAAGTGATACGGATTCTTCGTGCCTGTTTTCATTCCCAGGGCTTTGCCTTTTTTTCAGTTTTCCTGAGTGGCGCAGCATCCTCGCTGCCCCTCCTCTGCCACTGCCGCTTGTGCATATGGTGATGCCGCGGGAGCCCTTCCCTCTATTTTAAGGTACGAAAATGTGGCTAGGAAGTATGAATACCATGAAACAAGCCCTCCTGGGTTATTCCTGACACTTGCCTCCCTCCCCTTCCTCACCCCGTCTGCAATATTTGTTGGCGTTTGGAACATGTAATTGATTTTATTTCTCTTTCACTTGGCCATCCTTGGGCTTCCAGTGCCCTCTGCTTTTTTCTCTTTTCTCTATCAGAAAAGAAAGTGCAATCTCAAAGGGGGGAAAAAATGGGTGGATAAAAAAAAAATCCAGCTTGGCAGTTATTTCCTGCCCGGATGTTCTCCCGAGACCGCTGCAGAAGGTGGTCACCACTGTGTTTTAATTAACAATCTGCACGCGTTCCAGCTGTTTGACAATTGTAGCCGGGCTTGTAGGAGCAACAGGGGGGATGGTTTTTTCCTCTCCAATTTCCACACTTAAATCCTTTCTTGCTTTAACTGTGCCCACATGCAGTTGTACACCTGAGCAAGGCTGATACTCGCATTGAATCAATACTATGATTTATGCATAAAAGCCCAAAAACCCTGCAAAACAATTGTGCAAGTAATTTTGCATGAACCAGACTTAAAGCGCTTGCCAACAGGCTAAATTACCCTCTTGTTAAGTGTTGTATTTTTGTTCTTCCTTCTTTCTTCTCCTCTGTGTATGCCTTAATATTGATAAGTGTTCTCTAGCATGAGAGAACATTTGCATTTTTCGCTAAACATCGTGTGGTTGAAGACATCAAAGGATCCTTTTGTTCTTTCCCTGTTGCATATTCCCTCAAATTCAGGACTTGATTTCGGAGATAGCTGCGTGTGTCGTGGCTGGAGGTTCTGTACTGGGGCTTGTTAGTAAGGCTCAGCCCTCCGCAGCTTCCAAGCCGTTCTCTTAAACACACAAAGTACCGTGGAAAGCCTTTCCCTGGGATATCTGAGCAAGATGTTTGTCTGGAGGTTCCCTTCTGATTCTGCGCGGCGCAGAGCTGACTCGGTGGCTTCCCTGACTGTGGTGAGGCTTCAAGTAGCTGCTGCAAATCAAACTAATGATGAAAATAATTTCTCTCCCTCCTTACGTGGCTGCTTATAGATCTTGACGGTTCTTTTGTTCCCAAGACCGCGGTTCCTTTCAGTCCCGCTGTCAGCTGTGTTTCCCATGCATTTGGTGTCCACCTTCTCTCGCTGTTGTGATTCCAGAGCTGGAAAAATGTACTTGGCCTGGAGGTGGGGGTTGCGCGGTGTGCGTGCACGTGGGGGTGTGCTCCTCATTCCATGCTGCTGTCACCCCCCGAGTCTTGCCGTCGGACCTGCCGTGGGGGGTGCTCCAGTGGACATGGTTGGGTTTCAGGTGCCGGTCCTCCGTGTCGCCTGGGGCTCCCCCGCCATATCTTGGGGGCTCCAGCACAAGGCTGGCCTGATGGCGAGAGGCTGAGCCCAAGCGTGGTGCTGCTGGCTGGGTGGTGACTTCTGCAGCGAGCGGCTCCCACCGCCGTGCATCGGCGTTGGAGAGGGCTGGGTGGCCTGGCACCGCACACAGACCATGCACCGTTGTTCTGCATTGCACTTTGCAAACAGAAAGAGGTTTGGAAGATTGATTCCCTACGCGTAAACACCAGCCAAATGAGATAACCCAATGCTTTGACTTGACCTTGCCCCGTTCCCCTGCCCTTCCCTTGCGCTGGGGGTCCCAGCTCCACAGCCACGAGCGGCCGGAGGGAAAAAGCAAAGGGAAAGGAGCAGTTATGGGCTTCAGTAGAGCTAGTCTGTCTCTAAAAATGCCACCTATTAAAAAGAATAAGACTTTAGCAATCTTGTCTGTCAGAAACAAATTGCTACCGCAACATCAGCGCTCCCCAGCTTAGTTAATGTTTATTTAAATGACCATTTTCTACTGGCAGATAAAAGATTGAACTGTTTTGTTGCTGTTGTTGTTTTTTAAAGTCCTCGAATATGAAGGCGCCTGAAGCCAGCATTTGATTCTCATTATGTTATGACATTTTTTTCCCCTACATAATTTGAATAACACTCTGTTTAACTCAACAGCTGGAGGGATATGGCTTTTTCTTTAGGTTTTAGAAAGTGAAGCTAGCTCTGTAAAAACCCCCAGCCTTCAACGAGACAAAAAATAAAAAGTCTGGTGTGGGTAGCAGTGCTCATTTTCCCTGAACACCTTTACACAGTTCTGGAAATTATCACCCAGGGTTTTTATTTACTGCAGTGATTAGTATAACATAACCACTCAGACAGCGAGAAAAGTGGCAGCACAAAGGGTGCTTTAATGGCATGCACACCTTTCCATTAGGGAGCAGATTGATAGTTACCCCCTCTTAGATTTCCACCTCTTAAGGGATCATTACAATCAATTAGCCTTCCCCCGTCCTGCACGGGCTGTAGGGTTTCAGCTGGGTGTTTTTGAATCAAGCTTACATCTCGCGGCTTGAACTAAAGCAGATATTGAAGAGGAGGCGATGCCCTCCTAGCTTGATTTAAAGACTTTAAGTAAATTCCTTTCGGGCATCCCCGTTCTGCACTGCTCCTCATCTACGGCCCTGCACTGGGAAGTACTGGGAGCCCCACTGCAGAGCACCCAGGCCAAGCTCCCATTAGCCTCCATGGGCATCTCACTGCATCCAGGCCAGCCCAGCCCTGGTCGCTGTGGGCTGGGTGTTCAGCAGCCCCAACCTTCTCCTTCCATTCCACGTTTCGAAAGAGCATCCGCTCCTTACAAAATCCAAATCCCAGTGGGAGCCAAGTGGGTTTTACCCTTCCTAAGACAGCATCACTTTCAAAATGAGATTTCCAGGGCATTTTAGGCGTTCTCACCAGCCTCCTCATACCTTAACCATGAAGCGTTCCTTCCTCCCTGTTCATATGCAAGTTGAAATGAAAGTCAGATTTGATTCAAGTTTTCTTAAATCTTAGTTCTTGCTGCTCCTCTGGGCACATTATTGAAACTGCAGGCACTCTTCCCCATTTTAGGAGTTAATGAGAGTCATTTTAAACTTTTGAAACATACTCGTGGTCTAACCTGCTAATCACGAAGGTATTTCCAAGGTCTCCCAGGCAGCTTTGCTCTGTAACACGGTTTTAGGCAGCAGGTTGCCATGCTGTTTTGCTAAATGACTGCGCTCCTGGCATTCCAGCGTTTCACTTTGCCTCTGTGCAATACGCAGATCTCAAAGTTCACGTGGTCCTTGAGAAGGTCACTCCAGACTGCCTTCAGCCACGTTAACGATTATTAATTGGATCTGGTCACTTTAAAGTCAAGGGCAATATACAACGATGCGGTTTAATTTTGCATAACCTTGTGTCTATCTGCTGGCTTGCCTCTTTTCCTCCAAAGGCCAAGTCCACTCTGTTTTCTTAAAACTTCTGACACCCCGTACCGAAAGTGCTGATTCCGGATTAAGCCTGTTCCACGTTTCATAGCTCTCTCCCATTTCACCCCCAGCTTCCAGATGTTGCAGCCAGCTCCGTGCTTGGCTGCAGGCAAGGAGCAGCTGGGCTGAGGGCTGCCCAAGCGGCTGCTCCCATGCTGGTGTCCAGTTCCTTTCTTTATGTCAACATTACCCCAAAAACTGCGTAAACATGTCAGTAGAAAAAAAAAAAAAAGTGAAGTTTTTCATTTGCTTCCACACCAAGTCTTGCTTCCGAAGTTGCAGAGTACTCACAACTGTCATACAAAGTCAGTGTGAGCTTTATTTAATGTAATTAATTAATCCATCAGTAGAAAAGTTTGGAGAGAAATGGAGGAATATATCTAAAATACAGGATCTAGTAATTTATGACTTATGGCATAAAACCAGTGGCATTGTTTCTCAGATGATTTACAGACAGGGTGGGAGGTAGCAGAAGCAAGCGCCCTAAAGCCTTAAAATAACATTGCTCAGTGGCAGGACCACGCTCTGGTCTGCCCGCAGTTCACATTGCCCTAAACCACAGAAATCAGTGTCATGGGGAGCCAAAAAGCTCCACCAAAAAGCTGCCCCAAACCGCGAGAGCATCCCTGCCGTGCAGAGGAGGCAGAGGCTGCCCTGGGGGCACCCTTGGGAGCTGTCTGTCCCCAACACCGACCGGTTACATTGCCTTCGTCAGTGGAATCGCCACGCTGCGTGTTTGTGGCTGTGACTTGCGTGCCTGACCTCAGCTGGGCAAGAATAAGGGAGAATCAGCATTTTCAAATCTTAAGAATGGGAGGAACTTTCCAATGTTGACCGATGACCGATGGGGACATTGCAGTGGACTCAGAGTTTGCAGGCTGGGTCTCAAAAGGCTCAGATACTGAACCAAAAACTCAGTTCGCAGAATCCCAGCCTGGTAGGGGTTGGAAGGGACCTCAGGAGCTCACCCAGTCCCACCCCCCTGCTCAAGCAGGCTCACCCAGAGCAGGGGGCACAGGACAGCGCCCAGGCGGGGGTTGAAGATCTCCAGAGAAGGAGACTCCACAGCCACCCTGGGCAGCCTGGGGGGCTTGGGCACCCTCAAAGTCAACAAGTTCTTCCTCCTGTTCAACTGGAACCTCTTCTGCTTCAGTTTGTGCCCATGGCCCCTTGTCCTGGCGCTGGGCATCACTGGGAAGAGTCTGGCTCCGTCCTCATGACTTCCACCCTGAGTTGTGTATCAGGACCTCACCTGAGCCTGCCATCAAGCCAGAAATCTCACCTTCACCGGCGCTGTGATAAGATTTCCAGAACATCCTTCTGGGGTCAGCCCCAACATGTGCGCAAAGTACCTTTCTCACCTTGCTTGGGGTTTTCATTTTCCTTTCATTCCATGCGCTCGGGAAGTGTTAGAAGCTGAACAGAGAGTGAAAATTATTTTTATCCAAATTAATCTGAACCTTACAGCAGCGCTGGGTCCAGACCATGGAGGTCCCTCATCTGTTTATAGTCTCTCCTAAGCCACTGGCTCGGAACTGGAGAGGTCAGCAGCCATCATTTCTTTGACCTCTGCATTGCTAAACTCTTCTCACTTCTGACTGCCTCTTGCTGGCTCCAGAAAAATAAAAGGTTTTGTACTAAATCCTTTGCAGGGCAAGAAAGAAATCTATCCACAGGGGAGAAAAGGCAGCAAAGGAGAAAATAAACTCTCAGATTAAATTTTAAAGTTGCTTTATTAACACTTTTTTCTTTTCAAACCTTAGTACCCCTGTGAACAGACGCATCTTGAAACCTTTCTATTTCTTAATAGCACTCTCTCATTTAAAGCACAGTAAAAAGATAAATGTTGAGGGAAGAATGAAAGTGTCTCTAATTCCCCCTTAACCCCGTACAAAATTGCTATGGAAACGACAAGCGTTACTATTTCAGTGGTCATTCTGCATCCGTATGGACAGAGCTTTATTTGCAATTGCACATGGACTGAAATGACGGCGTTGTGGGCAGCCCACTTAAAAACTTCTCTGCAGAGGCACCAGCTTGGGCGCCTCTGGGGTGCTGGATGCTGAGGGTCTGGTTCGCAGGCGCCAGCGGCACGGGGGCAGGCTGGGATGCTTCTGCAAAAGCCCTCAGCAGCAGCGGCTGCCGCGGCGGGGACAGGCTGTCCTTGCATCCTTTGGTAATTTCCTGTGAAAGACAAATCGTAGGCACAACTTCAGCCGTAGGTACAGAGGGGCTAATTGCCTCCGGACCGATTCAAGCCCCACGCCTTTAAGCAGTGCAAACGAGCGCCTTTTCTTCCTGGCAAGTCACTGGAAATACGTTCAGGTATTTACATGCTGCTGATGGGTCATTTGGATTATGGTGACATTTTCTGCTTTGCAGGGCAGGCAGACACCTGAGCAGATTATAGTTATTACAGCACAAAGCCACTCAAATCGCCCTCTGTTCTGCGTACCGAAGCGGAAGCAAACCTAATCGTGTGATGTTCCGTTCACCTCTGTTTGCAAATGGACATTATAACTTCATTTATCCTCCCCCGTGCCTGCGCCCCGTGCTCTGCGGGGTGAATACAGCCCGTCTGCTGCTGGCCTTGGGGAATCCGCCCAGATTCAGGAATCCCCCTTTGCCAGGGAGACCAGGGCTCCACCAGCGCCTGCCGGGGGGTGACAACTGCCTCCGTGTTGGTACCACTAAGGAACATCCCTGTGTGTCCCGGTGCCTGCCTGGGGTGAGAGCAGCCCCGGACGCCTGCATCCATCGGCAGCACCGGGAGCTGGAGCCGAGGGGCATGGCCTGCGGCGCAGGCTGGCAGAGAAGGTTTCTGACCACAACCCCCCATTGCTTGCCAGTTCCCAACCAGCAGCGCTCTCCAGTCTTTGTAAAGCGTCATACAATGTGTATTTATTTATCTTTTCATTTCCATAGGCTGTGTGTACCCTACACACATCATTGGCAGTGACTAACGTCTTTCACAGTTTGATTCCGTAGAAATGGCCCGTGCCAAAAAGCTCAATGTATTTCCTTAAACAAATCAAGTGTAATAAATATTAATGCACGGTGTCCTCGCTGTACATTAAGTCTGGATCTTTGCAGGTAATGATTTGAATGGCTGATAAATTTGTATTTAAATATTTTATGTGGGAAGAGATCTGGAACTAAGCATGCCCAGGAGGCAGTGGGTGCAGGTATGCTCCGGCCGGTGGCCCTGCGCTTGCAGAGTCCCCTCCTAAGCTCCTTCCCCGCTCCCTCCCTCCTGTCGGTCGTTAACGCAGCTTGTGCCAGCCTCGGAGTCCCACGCTGCTGTGCCGGCAGCAGGGTCACCGTGACTTTAAAGAACAAAATGCATCCGTCCCGCTGGCAAAGAAATCTGCACTGGGGCCAGAAGCCGAGATGACCACAGCTTTCTCCAGGGCTCCCTTTCCCTGCCCCAGCCTCTCCTTGCAGCTCGCTGGGGGGTCCCGGAGCCGTGCACCACGACGGAGAGCCGGCCAGTCACTGCGTGGAGTTGGGCTTTTCCTTTTGGAGGATTGGCATTGGCGTGGTGGAGGCTCCCTGTGACTTTACCCTTTTTACCTTCTCTCCTGTGGTGGCTGGGAAGCAGCAGCTTGGCAGGGCTGGGGGGCCGGGGCGCTGGGGGGCTGCTTTAAACCACGCTCCGACAGCAGAGCTCCCGCACGTGCGGTGGGGATTTGTCCCTGGGCAGAGCTGGGGGGATGCTGGCTCCTTTCTTTGGCGTTGCTTTCCTTCCCAAATATTTCATGTTTTGCAGGTGTCCTCCTCACCAGCGCCCATGGGTGGGGACCAAGGTGGTGCTGGTGGCTGTGCTGTCACCACCAGGTTAAACAGGGCCCTTAACTGGGGGACACCTTGCCCAAACTGGGGATGCTTTAGTGCAGCCTACCCAGCCCAGAGCAGGGTTGCAGCTCAGCTGCCACCACTCACACTCTTTGAGACGATGCTAAACGCAGACGGCATGTGGGGAGTACGAATCAAACCAGTGCCAGGTGCCAGGATCGGTCCTTTCCCTGTTCCTAGAGGTTTCCGCGGTCAATCAGTTTGGAATGAACCTGAGCAGAGGAGGAGGAATGCTGGGTTTAATTCAGGATATCCGAGTACCGCCATGGGAAGCACAGGCTGCTGTTTGCTGAGCTTTTCTCAGCACTGGGAGCCACCAGGCAGCTTTTGGTGCGAGCTTTGGTGTGTGGGGAGATGCCAGCTGCTGAGGGAGGGGAAGTGAGTGGCTATTTCTCAGGAAATATCACCCGTCGAGAAATGTCGACATTTTAAATCCCCCAGATTGGAGTTGCGCTTTTCCTTTTTGAGGATTGGCATTGGCGTGGTGGAGGCTCCCTGTGACTTTACCCTTTTTACCTTCTCTCCTGTGGTGGCTGGGAAGCAGCAGCTTGGCAGGGCTGGGGGGCCGGGGCGCTGGGGGGCTGCTTTAAACCACGCTCCGACAGCAGAGCTCCCGCACGTGCGGTGGGGATTTGTCCCTGGGCAGAGCTGGGGGGATGCTGGCTCTTTTCTTTGGCGTTGCTTTCCTTCCCAAATATTTCATGTTTTGCAGGTGTCCTCCTCACCAGCGCCCATGGGTGGGGACCATGGTGGTGCTGGTGGCTGTGCTGTCACCACCAGGTTAAACAGGGCCCTTAACTGGGGGACACCTTGCCCAAACTGGGGATGCTTTAGTGCAGCCTACCCAGCCCAGAGCAGGGTTGCAGCTCAGCTGCCACCACTCACACTCTTTGAGACGATGCTAAACGCAGACGGCATGTGGGGAGTACGAATCAAACCAGTGCCAGGTGCCAGGATCGGTCCTTTCCCTGTTCCTAGAGGTTTCCGCGGTCAATCAGTTTGGAATGAACCTGAGCAGAGGAGGAGGAATGCTGGGTTTAATTCAGGATATCCGAGTACCGCCATGGGAAGCACAGGCTGCTGTTTGCTGAGCTTTTCTCAGCACTGGGAGCCACCAGGCAGCTTTTGGTGCGAGCTTTGGTGTGTGGGGAGATGCCAGCTGCTGAGGGAGGGGAAGTGAGTGGCTATTTCTCAGGAAATATCACCCGTCGAGAAATGTCGACATTTTAAATCCCCCAGATTTCTTTGCTCCTCGGAGTTACAGGCTTAGCTGCAGCTCTGTGGCTGGTCCTTGATACCCTAAAAATACACCGCGAGGCTTTCGAGTGAGCCCAAGCACGGGCCACGTTTGTCAGCGTGCTGGAACAGGGCATGTGCAGCGATGCACTCGCGTTATCACCGGAATGTGCTTGTCGACGCATGGGCTATGCAATCCCTCTCCCCTCCTTTCATTTCAGACCCGTGTTGAGGATTTTCCCCTCTGTGATAGACTCATTTCAAATATTGACTCACCAGATTCTGTGATTGATAGAACTCAAACATATTAGTCTTATTACATCCTGTATGCTTTAATTAACTTCAGCGGGCGATGTTAATCAACCCCAAGGCTGAGATGTGGAGCCGCTAAGTAAATGAAAGGGAGATGGAAAAATATCTCCGTACGTTACCTACCCGTGTGTATAACTCCTGCTCCCAAGCCAGACACACTTAGAAGCTGGGTTTTGGAACTGAAATCTGTACATGGGACATTTGATATCAGGTTGCTTCAGTTTAAGTTAAAAGGGATGGTCAGAAAGTACAGCCTTGTTATCAAGGTACAGGAAACATTGAAAATAAGTACTATTTAAAATAATGGTATTTCTAAGAAAGCGTCAAACGCAGGGGATTCAGCGCCAGCTTGTGTCCTCGTAAGGCAGAGTGTTAACTCTTACGTGAGCCTCACATACCAAAACATAGCGTTTCTGAGGTCAACAGCTAATGGGAAGGCAGAATTGGGCTGATGTCCTCAGCAGCCAGCGTCTTCACTTTATAATCACCATCAAAAGTGCTTTGAAAGAAAATGCAGGTCACCCCACAGCCTTGCAATAACATGCACTCATGGGAAATATGGTTTGATATTTTGAGGCTGCCTTATGTACTGGCAGTCTTCCTTAATTCCATTATCACACCTTGGCGTATTCCTCCTAGGCACATACATATGCAGTCAGCATTTACTGTCTTGCCAAACTTTTAGCATTGATAATAAAAGAGGTCGTGGTTCCTGTGTCAAGGCGAAGAGCTAAACACGCTGGGCGTACAGCAACCATCTCCAGCAGGCGATTCATCGCTCTCCTTGGGGGATCCACTGGGTTCATTAGTTGATGTACCTGGTTCAGTAGATGGCACATTTGATTAAATACGTGATGTATTATCGTTGTGGTTCTAAATGAATGATTTGTTTTCCCATCAGATAATTTACCCACTGCTGGGTAGCCGGTGCTCAGTTCATCGGGCAGTCTGTCTGTTGGTTTCCCAGTGAACCTTACGAAGTATCAGCACCAACTGCACCTGCTTGAATGGCTAATACGGCCATGAGATCACCAAATTCTGCACTGGGAAGCACTTTATATGCAAAACGTCATGTGAAAAATGTCCAATATGTTATGCAAATAGAATTGGCTGTTTCTGAACTTGCAAAGCGCACAAACATGAAAATATTATTTGCAATTTATTTCAATTTTAACCGTCCTCGTTCACATGCAGTATTTGGTAATTTCTATGAAATGCCTCGTCACGGAGCACCCGCTGTACCTCGCAGAGCACACACCAGGGAGTTGCTTCACCCAGCAGCGAAATGCGACGGGGTGCGAGGCTGCGCCTGGTCCTGTGTGGCTCCTGTGGCCCCAATATTCTTCACCGTGACGCGATGAACAGCTCCGTGAAAAAAATGTGAAGGAAAACGTTACACACGGTCAGGGACAGGAAGATCAATAGGGACTGAATCCAGCAGAGATTCGTGTTGTGGTGTTCCATCGGCCCCTCCCGTGTGATCCCCAGACATAGCTCCTTCCTCCCGGCGTGCCGCGGGTGCCCCGGTCCCGATCCCCGCTGCTGGTGGCGTCTCACAAGTCTGAAAGCCGTGGTGGTTGCTGGACTGTGCCCAGAGCCCTTCGCCCCCGAGGTCCAGGCGCTCGGTAGGTACCAAGGAGCCGCCAGAGACAAGGGTGTGATGCTAAAAAGGGGAAAATATTACGGAGGAGCCCGGAGGCGGACAGTTCTGATGGCCCCCACTTGCCTTGCAGAGGCCGGTGTGTACTTGGTACGAAGTTTACCATCCCCTAGCCCACCGAACGTGGCTGCCCTGCAAAGGGGACGCAGCCCACAGCAGTGCCACACCGGGGTCAGGACGGTGAGCGAGCCGCCCCCGGCCCCGTGGGTGTTAGATGGGCAGGGAGATCGCCTGCGCTGGAACTGGGCCAGAACACCAGGATGAGCCAAAAATGCATCTCCCTGGGACAAACGGTTCCAATTTAGCCTGGTCTGCTGTAGCCAACTGTACCCAGCCCAGCAACAACATCTCCTCCACATATTGCAGCTGTATAAATCATTCTGCCTTTAATTACTGAAACATGGTATTACATACATACAGCATAGAGTAATCTCAAACAAATGGAACTTTGCCCTGAAATTAATACTTAATCTCCTGTTTTGCTGATTTTTTTCACTCGCTGAATGCTGTGACCTTGTAGTTCATCCTGTTCGTGGGACTCTGCTCCACATTAGAAGCCGTTTTCAGGAGCAGAAATTGTGTGAGAAACCCAGAATTTTGTAGCTGCGAGATTTAATTTAGATAGCAGGGGCTGATCATTGAGACGTCTTTTGTACGATACTAAACTTCCCACGTTAACAACTAACAAGCAAGCAGCAGCCTTGGAGCAAAATGAATGCACGGCACAACAGAAAGCGGCTCCGGTGGCGGCGGCGGGGGCGCCTGGCTCGCTCTTCGCACCGGAGCCACACGCGTTCCCCAGCCCGGGATGGGCCCCGGTTCCTGTGGTCTCGGGAGCGGCTCCGTCCCACGGAGGTGGCGTGGTCTGCGTGCCACGTCCAGCGAGTCACCTTGCTCAAACAGGGAGAGCATCCTACTCCTCGCTTCCGCAGCCTTTGACAGTCTAGCTTTTTTTAGGATATGAATTTATCGGAACAAAGCCTGTCTTTTCCTATGTGTATTGAGAGCATCTGGCACCAATTATGAATCAGGCTTCTCAGTGCTTAAATACTATAAATGCGAACCCAAACTGCCAGAATCTCTCTTTTTTTTTTTTCTCTCTGTGCAGCTGGGTGAGTTTCTGCCATCTTGTTATCGTAAATGACCTTGGGTTTGACGTTGTGATTTATTTGACATAAATTTAGTGGGTGCAAAAATAAAGTTAACTCCTTTGATATTGCCACGTGAAATGTTTGGCGCTGCCTGTACCACACTTGCCCAACTTCTCCTGATGAATTCTCCTGGTGGCCTGGAAGCTGTCAGTGTTCCAGAGAGGTCTCCCTTCAGACCTGAAGATATAACTGCTCCCCAAGTTTAACCAAAGTTGTTTTTTTTTTTCTTTTCTTAATCTTGCTAATTAATAAAAGGCAATTGGTCTTTACAGGCATAAATCATAAGAGCTCCTTGGTGCTTGGGGAGCGCGTTCATTCTTGGTAATGAGACTGAAAGATCTACTCCTTGTTTTGCTGGATGGGCTGGTTGTCGTGTTGAAGAGGCTGCTGTGAAGGACTCACTTCACTTTGAAGAGAGATTTGTTTTTATGAAC
>NW_009259721.1:1871065-1874699 GCF_000687185.1 Egretta garzetta
CCCATCTTGGTGTGGTATAATTTAATTTCATGTTTCTGTGAAGACTGTGAAGGGTGCAACCCTGGGGGGCCCGTCCCTCCTCCCCACCATCCCAACTGGATTGGGGTTTCTCCGCCGGGTAAATGCTGGCAGGACTTTTGGCTGCATGCACACAGGCATGCACTGCCCCAGCACATCCATGGGAGGGATGGTAGAAATTATTCCCAAGTGACAAAAGGAGAAGGTAATACTGGTTTAAAGTAAGAGTATAATCTTTTTCCACTCTAGTGATATAGTTTATTTTGTTCAAAAAGAAACAGCCACACTCCCAGGCATAAACCCCAGTGTTTTCCTTCCCCACTGGTTGTAGGTTGTCTTCAGCCGAAGGTTGTCTTCGGGACCGCCGGAGCCCAGCAGATGCTTATGGTAGAACTGCTGAAGGGTCACAGCCACACGTGGACAACCTCGTACCATGGCAAGGAAGGCTGTTGTTGGGAGGGGTGAGTGCCACCGACTGCTGTGGAGCTGGACAGGGATGGGGACGTGGAGCTGGACGGGGATGGGGATGCGGGGCTGGATGGGGATGCTGGGCTGGATGGGGACACGCGGCTGCCGTTCCCTGAGGCTGGAGCTTGCTGGAGCCACCGGCGAGGCTGTGCAGGGTCTCTGCGGGGCCGTGTTTGCTGCCGGGCATGCCGGGCTGCCTGCTCCTCATTTACACCGTGTTCAGTTGCTTTTACGGTTTGTAATTCCCTGGAGGAGATGGGAGCATATGTAGCCTTGAACTTATAAAGCTGAAGTTGCTCGTGTACCTCCCATTTCTGAGCTCTGCTGGATGGAAAGCAGGTCAGCTGCTGCTGCTGCCCTGTAAGCACCTCGTTAGCTCAGCCAGCTGGTTTTTGGAGTTTGTATGTTCTTGTCCTGTGGTAGGACTCTTGTCACAGTGAGAGCTGGCGAAGGAGGCTCTTCTTTTGAATTCATTTATATAAAAAGTAGTATCTACCTTGTCTGGGATCTTCTTCTTGACAGTGACTTATAACTGATGTTTCAAAAAATATGCAAAAATTCCTGCAATGTCTCTAGCCTGTCAGCAATATATGCAAGAAAATTGCTTCCTGACCTCCATCATTTCATAACCTGAAGCATGAGGACTCATAATCTCAGCAACTGTATATGCTACAGTTCCTGAAGCTGCAGATTCTCATCTTATTATTATGGACAGATTGGACGCCAAATAGTTATAGCTTAATTTAAATGTCCATTCTAATCTCAGCTCTTTACTTCCTCTCTAGCGCTTATTGAAGTAAACAATCTATTTGCAAAATGAAATGCTTAAAACAAAATATGAGGGGTTTTCTGTGGGGAAATTTAGACCTAGAATTATTTGTATTAGCTGGTCAGAAATGGGTAGCTGTTTTATTTGAGAAGTTAAAAGCTTTTTAGACAGCTTGCTTTTCCTTCAGAACATAAATACAAGAATAGAGATCAGTTTGTCTTAATGTTTTGTTGACGGAGACTGATGGTCTTATGGCTTTGTGCTAATGAAGAGCTTGTTAGAGGTGTGCATTTAGTTTTAGCCGGCTGTTTTCTTGAGTTTTTATGTTTGTCTCCACTGCACACATCGTTTACAGCGCCATCTCAGCTCTAGGTGCCGGGTTTGGGCAATCCCTACCACCCTTTCTGCCACGTTTTGTTCAGCGCCGCTGCCACCTTCCTCCCAGGTCTGTTCCTTCTGCAGAGCCCCCTTGGGTCGCGCCCCCCGCTGCGGATGCAGGGGCTCACTCCCCGCCGTCCCCGTTCCGCTTAGCGAGGAACCTGCACATCGATTCCTGTGTCTGCTCCTATCAATATTTATGGGCATTAATATCGTTTCCAGCCTCTAACCAGTAAGGGCACGGATCTCCAGCCAGCTCCCCTACACTCTCCCGTTTGGGTGGCTTTTTTAATTCCCAGGCACCACCTGCTAGGGAACGCTTACTTAATATTAGGTAAATGTTCAGCAGACCACGGGAAGACTGGATTAACAGGGCTGAATAAATCTACCCAAAGACCTTCCTCCTTCCCATTTTTCTAATCAGGAATGTTGTCATCTTCTTTGACAGATTATTAATGCTACACGCAAGCATGTAATAGAGATGGTGTTTTTTCATTCAGGGATTTTTTGTCCTGATAAACAGACTGGCATAGACGAGTTACCCCAGTCACTGCACGAATGTTTGCCTTTAGACTCAGCCAAATTCTTGAGAGCCCCTGGCCCTGAGCCAGGAGCCCTCTGTCATCGCTCTTGGCTCCTCCTCTGCAATCCATCACCAGCGACCCAGCGCCCCGGCAGCTACCAGCAGAAATCTGGCATCTGGTGCATGTTTTTATCCCAGCCCAGGTTCTGGTGCCTTTCCTTTATCTTCGTGTCTGACTCGAAGCTGCTGAAGCAGAGAGGAATCTTTCTGTTGAATTCACCAAGCTTTGGATTATGCTTTCTCTCTGTAGATTTGTCCTCTTTCTATTTTTGATGTTCCTCTGTGTAAAGGAACAAAAAATAACCTTCTTTCTATGGTCACTCTATATCTTTACTCCATCTATTCTATACGTTGTTTTTACTGATTATTTATTTCTAGCTGTTTATCTTAGATGTTACTTGTCCTCGGCATTTCTCATAGTATGAGGTGGCTTGTAAGGGCTGGTAATTTATGAGAGGTGGGGCATCTCACAAGCTAGGTCAGCAGTTCAGTCAACCTAGTTCAGTAGTAAGTAAAAGTTATAAAAAATCCAAGCTTCTGGGTTGCTGTGGACCAGGGCTCTGGACTCCACGTAGCCATGGAGGAGATGATTTGGATTGTAATGCAGAGAGGAGCACAGTGGGATTCGGGGCAGGTCCTGTCCTCCTCCCCGCCACACCGGGCCCCTGCGTCCACCTCGCCAAGCCCCAGCAGACCTCGTGAAGTGCAGGGAGCAGCGGCCTGATATTTTTTGACACCCTCGACAGCTGCGATAGGAGTAACCGGAGCACAGTCACACCCCGCAGAGCACGGTGGCAGTCAGGGTGACCGAACGCTTCATGGATCATGGACCCTTCAGTCACCCCATGCGACCTGGTGGGCCGGGAGTAAGGCAGCCGTCTCATTCATCACCGTGTGCTGTTTTGCTCAGGAGACAGAGCCAATATGTAATTAGCGCTTGCATTGCCCCGTTGGAAGCAGGAGTGCCCCGTGGCAGAGGGTGCATACAGAGCTGGGGGCAAGGATGGGGTCCTCCCAACAGGACATCATTGCTCCCAGCTGGAGCCCCAGCACCTCCTGCCCCACGCTCAGGTGCTCATCATCTGGCTCTGCCCTGAGGCCCCACCCTGGGGGCACAGCTCCTCCTGTACCAGCTCAGCTCAGGGTTGTGAGCCCCGAGGAGAGGTGCTGGGCAGGACCAGCCTCCCCCGGCCGGGGATCAGCCATAGGAGGTCCAGTGGGAGCTGGGGTTCCAGCAGGGCTTGGCATGGCTTTGGGAATCATAGAATTATAGAATCATAGAATGGTTTGGGTTGGGAGGGACCCCCGGAGGTCACCCAGCCCAACCCCCCTGCAGGAGCAGGGACACCTTGAACCACATCAGGTTGCTCACAGCCCCGTCCAACCTGGCCTGGAATGTTCCCAGGGATGGGGCCTCC
>NW_009259721.1:1874722-1880830 GCF_000687185.1 Egretta garzetta
TCCTCTACACAAGATAGAACACCCCCACCCCGCCCAGCCTGTCCTCATAGCAGAGGGGCTCCAGCCCTCGGATTCTTTTTGTAGCCCTCCTCTGGCCTCGCTCCAACAGGTCCATGTCCTCCTTGTGCTGAGGGCTCCAGAGCTGGACTCAGGGCTCCAGGGGAGGTCTCCCCAGAGCAGAGGGGCAGAATCCCCTCCCTCAACGCTGGCCACCCTTCTCCTGATGCAGCCCAGGGTAGGGTTGGCACCAGGCTCTCTGCGATGGCTCTGGAGGCTGACTGTGCTCTTGCAGTAAGAAGACTAAAAATAGCCCCTGAGCTGTGAGGGAAGGACAAAATGCCGGTGGGATGGTTAGGTCTGCAGTCGGTAACGGAGCCCAGCGCGTGGCCAGGCATGGCTCCCAGCAGCGCTGCACTCATCCTGCGGCCTGGGGCTGCTGCCTTTCACTGCTGCTAAAACCACCAGGAGAAAACAAATTTGCGGTGCTGCTGTGCCTGCAGCAGGGTCCGGGTGAGAGGAGAGAGGCTCCGGCTCAGGAGCCCCCGTCCGCACGCACGGAGAGAGCTGGTGAGTACAAAGCAGCCGGGCTCCACGATGGTGTGTTCTGATGTGATGTATAAGCTGCTGCTTTAAATTATTCATTTGTTTGCCATAGTTTATTTGTTTTATATTTAGTTTGACATGGTCTAGAGGTTGGAGTAATTTTCTAACTCACTGAATGATCTTTTTTTACTCTCTTAAGCACCTTCTCTGTCACACAAAACCAATTTTCAATCAGGAGTACAAAGCACCCACTTGCAGCCGACGGACTTTATTTCCTGTGAATATAACTTAGCAGCTTTGGATACATTTCATTTAAATACATTTGCATGGTGAGGCCAAGTTAGCCTTTGACTTAGGGTGAACCAAACTCCTTTCCATGCAAATACGTACAGAAGGGAGCGACCCCTGTAGCATCCAGGTTAAAGACACTTTTGCATAATGGTGTGTGCTGTGAAATGCAATTAGAAGATTTCTGCCTCTCTCTTTCTTGCCTTTTTTTTTTTTTTTTTTAAAACAGGAAAGTCATTTAGGTAAAACGCTTGAGTGTTGTGGGGTTTTTTTGTTGGTGTTTTGTTCATTCCGAGCCGTGTTGCATGACTTGCATTGCAGTGGGAATTGCCCTGCTGGCAGCGACAGCCGGTGAGCCTGGTCAGAGCTCCTTCCCCGGGTCACCCTGGCAGAAGGAAATGCCATAATGCCACTTTCCTCCCCAGATCCTTTTCCACTGAGTAATTTATTAATTACAGCATGTCCACTGGAGAATAAAACCTTGGCCTAATTTTGGTTTGAGTGTCGTGGGATGAGAGCAGAGAGCGTACAGACCGGGCTGTAACAGGACAAATGAGGTTTGGAGCTGCAGTATTTGTTCGTTTTCATTTAAAGGTTTAAATGCGCCTTGCAGAGGGGAGCAAGGACCATTTTACAGATTGGAAAACTGAGACACGGGGACCAGAAATGACTTGGTGAAGGTCTTATGAGAAGTGAGTTGCTGTCTGTGATCCCCAGGGCATCTGCTAGACTTTTGCTTCTCATGTTCATCTAATTTTCTAGCTGTAGATTATACCTCAAAGAAATGATGAGGGAGGACGAAAATCCATAGCAATGTTGTATAGAGGGTTAGATGCAAGAATTTCAGGCTATTTTGGCCTAAAAAAATCTATGAATTAATGAAATATCATCTGGGCTGAGATAAAGTTCAGAGGTTCTTGACTGGCCCATCATGTAATCAAACCTGTGAGGCTGGCATTTCATTTCCAAGGTTGCATTTAGATCCTTCCAAGTAAAATTCATTTTAAATGTTGTCAGAGAAATTATTCATACCAGCAGTAGTTACATCCAACCATAGGGCAAGAATAACATCATAAATTAGCAATATAATCAGAACAGTTTATGTTTGTGGAGAACCCTGAATGACCGAACCGCTGGTTTAAAAAAAAATACTGCTACAGCACGTGGGAGAGTAGATGCACCTGAGACCATCAAGGCTTGATCCTGGAGGGTGTGAAAGAAGAAACTTGGAAGGAAAAGCAATTTAATAAGTTAGTTTTAGCAAATAATTTGCCGAGCTGACTGGTGTCCGTGTTCCTCAGAGAAGCACTCGGAGGCAGTGGCTGTCCTTTGTAACGGCTGGTGCGTTCAGCACCTTCTGCAAAGGAGGCTTGAGCTCTTGTTGGTAAACACTAAATAAATTATAACGATAATTAAGAACCTGCCAGTTTCTATAAAGCCTTGTGTTTGCTCCACTTTTCTAAAGGTGAAAAAGACGGTGGCTGCTCCTGGGCGCCGGTGGTTTGTCTGTGGCTCTTGGGAGCTGGAGGGGGGACCCGGCTCTGACTGTGCTGATCGGGAAGAGCCCAGCCCAAGCAGTTTCATGAGCGTGGAGGAGGAAATGAGTTCTTCTCTAATGCCTTCAAATGCCAGCAAGATGAGTTTCAGCTCCCACTGCTTTTACCTGGTGATAGAAACCTAAGTACCTTGAAATATCTTGAACACGGCACTTGGCCTTTGTTGAGAATTTTAAGCTTTACCTACTAACCTGAAAATTCATTTTGCTCGCTATAATGTGGAACGCTTCGAACTCTCATTGTTTCTAAAATCACTCCCGCTAACTCCTTCTAGCGGTCTTTATAAGCCTGGGAAGCGTTGAGATTCACCAAAGTATTCATGGTATAAAGGCGTGCCTTCCTTCGGCACCAGGAAAAAGAAATTGAGGCTTTCAGAAGCAGAAAATGAGCAGACTGTGCTGCGAGCTGGCGTTGCAATTGCAGGTCCTCCTTGAAACTGCGGCGCGTTCCAGCCGTTTTGATTTCCTAATCCCTGGTCTTTCGGCGGGTCAGCTGCATGACCCTTGCACTCGGGAGGGATCCAATACTGTGAGTTTAATCTGCCTAAACTGGCCAAGTCTGAAATACTGAGTCAAAATTGAAATACGGCTAATCTAATATGTATTGATTTTTTTTTTTTTTTTTAAACTGAGCTTGTCTAGGAAATGCAGGTTTTCAAGAAATGTCTGGGGCAAAATTGGCTCATTCTTTTGTCTGCTAGAAAACACGAGTGATAGATCTGCTATAATTTCAGTGCCGTATTCTCTCTATAAGTTTAGAGAAAGCAAGAGTGGTTTAAATCCAAGTTAGAAGTAACACCGGATCCTTTCAGGCAACTGCTTTCTTGGAGCTGCTTGGCTTTTCTCATCTCACTGAAGAGAATATATGTGGGTAACTGAAATCACCAGGACTTGTTTGTTAGTTCACCTGCAAAAAAATGACTTGGTTTACCCTTCCAAGAAGTTGGGTTATGTTACTGCTGATGCCCAATTGGAGCTGAGGGTGCTGGGTCTATGGGTAAAGTTTTCTGGAAGCCACTTATTGAAAATCAGAGTGAAATTTGGGCTCATAAGCTACAGCTGTGGGAAATGCATCCTTCAGGAGTGAAGCTGAGAGGGGTCCTACCTACCTCAAGTGGTTTTGGTGAGTTAAGCACTGAGATCTCTAACGCATCGCCTTTCTACACCCTGAGCCCCAGTAAGGGCAGTCCTGGGTGAGCACAGGCTTAACAGGAGCCAAACACCAGGGAAAGAATTCCTGCTGTCAGGAAACACTTCCAACAAGGCTTGTGTGATTTTTGTCTTCTGTTTATTTGAGATAAAATATTTGCAGTTGCCATAGCCAGCCTTCACCACAGCCAGATCTAATGGCTCCAAAAAAGCGAGAGCTAAATGGCATTAGCTCTGAAAACATGCAGAAAGCAGTGAACGCTGCGTTCTGCGTGTAGGCACAAACCCGAGCTCCAGCCCAACTGGAGAAAAGACAAAGAACTGGCCCAGGGTTCATGGAAATCGCTGCAGTGTGTTAAAATGCACAGCGACGTGTTGCTTCACTCCCGGTAAGGTTTGATCCAGAGCATTAGCTACCTTACGACTTACCAAACCCGCACAGAAATCCTGCCCAGAGATATTTTCATAAAGAAGAATGCTTCTAATAAATTGGATTTCTGCATAGAAAGATAAAACCTTTGAGAATATTTTGCAGCCTGTTCCCATGGAATGTAAAATTCCCTCAGATGGGCAATGGTGTAGCTATCATATTTAATTAATCTTCTTCCTCAAAGAGGTTCTTATCCTCCCACCTTTGTAATGCAGTTCAGGTCACTCCACTGGGATTTTCCCCCTGTTTCTGGCATTAATGCCAATTCAATGCATCAGTTCAGATGAGAAGATGGAGGAGTTCAAACTGGAGGTGAGCTGGGGTTATACAATTTGGAAATGCAGGAGGTCTTTTGCTGAATATAGATGCTACCTCCCGATTCAAAGTCATGCAGGAGCCCCGGTCTACTCAGCCTAAAAACGGCATCCCTTCATCACGCTAACCTTGGTAAAGCTCCCCCTGCTCCCCTGTAGGGCATTTGTTTGCCCTGTCTTGGATAGGATACATTTCTTCCAAACCCCATACGATGTGCAAAAGGAGAACAAATGATAAAATATTTTCTTGGCCTTTTTTATTTCTTTTCCTATTTTTTCCATGCTCTGTATTTCCATTCCTTTAAGAGTCCCTTGTCTTACCCCTGCAAATGTCTCGTATGCAGCGAGCGCAGACGGACGCTTCCAGAGGAGTGTGTGCTCCCTCCAGGGATGTATCCCTTCCTAAGCCATTCTCCATTAAATACCTGCATCCTAATATACTCCGCCTAGCCTAAGTCTGAAGTGCGTGGGTATCAAATGCAAACTTTGGATTTGATTCAAATTCTGAGTCCATGCTAAACTGAGGCTGTTCTTTATCTGAGGGTTTAGCTAATGCATTTAATAAGAGAAAAATTCTGCTGTGGTGGCCGCTTCCATCTGCGTAGCAATGAGGACTCGCAGCGCTACCGATGCATCTCCCTGAACCTTGCGTTGCCTGCTGAAGCCAAGCCTCTGTGCTGAGTTTTCTGGCTGTTGGAAGGAGGTATAGATTCAGTACTTAGATATGCTGGCTGCCTGGAACGTACGCTACCAGTTCAGCAGCCATCAACCACCCCGTTGAAGGAAACGCTGGGCCGACTCCTTCACCTGAAGCGGGGTCTCTAGGCTTGTGTCCAGCTTGGCTCTCCCACGCTCTCCTCCCGCAGAAGCTGGAGATACCCATTTCCTTCCCCAGTAAGGGGCCCCTTGGCCAATACGTACAATCTTTGGTATCTATCTTGTTTCTCTCGGTTCTCCCAAGCCCCAGGACTTCTAGGAGGCAGCAGGGGTGCCTTTGGCAAGCTGCCCCCGCTGCGGTCGGTCCAGCCTGGCAGTGCCGGTGCTGCTGCGACCGGAGCAGCTCTTGGCCCCCCGCAGCTCACTCCATGGAGCTCCTCCGTTTCAGAGGTTGCCTCCGACAGATTCAAATCTAGATTTATTTGCTGAGCCCTCAATAAATTATCCTGGCGTTGGCAAACCAGCTGAACTGCGAACACTTGGAGAAATAAACAAATATGCAATGAGGAATTTATGCCTCTGCATAAACTGTCAAATCCCTGGATGGTTTATGTCTGTCTAAATATGGTTGTTAATTGTTAGCTCCTGTTAGGCTTTCCTCACGCTGATGGCGGGGCAGCAAAGCCCCCGCAGCAGGTTTGTACCTGATTGTAGATTTTGCCAGGGCGAATGGGAAGTTTCTGCCTGGGGTGGAGGCTGAGCGAAAGCAGCTACAGAGGGGCAGCGAAGCCTCGCCGCTCCGGGCTTCAATTCCCCGCTTAAGAGGAGGGGTTTTCTTCTGTTCTCGGACTCAGTCCATCTTGTGGCCTTGACTTTAAGGCATTTTATATCTTGTCTCTCCTTCTCTTACGTGCACGGGACCTGGGGCAGCCGGGTATCTGCCCCTGAGCTGCTGGGACAGAAAGTGTTGCCTCTAGAACAGCCAGTGTGAGAACTGGGTAGCAATGGAGCTTTAATTACAGAATCATCGAATGTTTCGGGTTGGAAGGGACCCCTAGGGGTCACCCAGCCCAACCCCCCTGCAGGAGCAGGGACACCTTGAACCACATCAGGTTGCTCACAGCCCCGGCCAACCTGGCCTGGAATGTTCCCAGGGATGGGGCCTCCACCCC
>NW_009259721.1:1880850-1916630 GCF_000687185.1 Egretta garzetta
TTTTACCACCCTCATTGGAAAGAATTTCTTCCTTAGATCCAGTCTAAACCTCCCCTGCTTCAGTTTAAAACCATCCCCCCTTGTCCTGTCACAGCCGGCCCTGCTAAAAAGCTCGTTCCCCCCTTTCCTCTGGGCCCCCTTTAACACTGAACGGCCGCAATTATTTGGTCAAAAGTTGTTTGGAAATGAATACTAATTTCCTCCTCCTCTTTTTTTTTGTAGTCTCTTGGCAAATGTTTAAGAGACTGGCTCTTCCCGGCAGCAATATTCATGCGAATCATCAACAAATCTGTTCCTAGGACACTTTCTCTCCTACAACAAAGGGTTAAAACCACAAATATCCACCAAAAAGAAGGCTCTTTCTGGGTAGGTGGGGCAAGGAACACTTAATCTAACAAATCTTCCATATCCTGAAGATGTCTGAGCCAGTGAAATTCTGTGAAGGTCCCATGTGCTGTATCAAGCAGGCATCTCCTCCATTTTGAAACCGAATTTTAATTTTTTTCTGGAAATAAAGAACGCCCTTCCACACCCTCGGCACTGTCTCCTTCTGCAGAAACAAATGCCTCTTAAAAACCCTGGGAGCTTAGCAAGCTAAGAAAATCAATGAACTTCTTTCTCCCCACCAATATCTAAATAGACATTTTTATGTGTTTTTACATCGCTAGCTGTTGAACAAAAGGTCACAACTGATTTGAAGTCAGGCTTTATAACCCAGATGGCTTTCAGGAAAAAAAAAAAAAAAAAAGAAAGGCCATTTGCTTGGCTTTTCTTTTATCAGAGGGTGAATAAAAAGATAAAAGAAACAAACATATAAATGTGCATAATGCCCTGCTACGGCGTTGCAGCAGGTCTGTGGAAAGAGTCAAGCTGTTGGCAAACTCAGGGTACAACCGCATCGATGGACTTGTGTCGCGTTTGGCAGCACGACCTTCCCGATAAGTCAGAGCAGCATCAGTCTATGAATCACGGAGATTTATGGGCAAATATCACAAAACCAGTAAAGTCTCTCCCTTCTAATATTCACCTCTTCGCTCACGTTGTATCTGCGCGTTTCTGTCGTGAGTTATTCGTTGGAAATTTATTCTGCCAAAAGCAATCTGCTGGGAATGCTCTCCAGATTTAAGCCAAAATTAGAGAATCAGGTTTACACTGGAGGAGGAAGCAAAACTTAGCACAGTTAAACTGATCCTACTGCGTGACAGATGTCCACTGTTAGAATTGCCCCAAATAGAGATTTGCATTTGTGAACAAACCCTCCCGGGTTAGGCAGCGTAAGCGATGGCTCCTGGTTGTGGGCAGAGGCGTTGCACCAGGAGCCCAACCCCCCCTGGAAGCAGGTAGGCTGGAGGGAGCCATTTGGGCAAATTACCCGTTCCCCTGTTGTCGCTCTGAGCAGTTCCTGGGCTTTTATACCTGGGAATGATTTTAAATATTTATCTTCCGAAGCAAAGCTGTGGTGCGTTTCCAAAATAATGTTTGATGGCCAAACAAATGGGACAGCCTTCCAGCGGGGCATTTTCCGTTCATCAGGGCAGGAGGACTTTGTGCTCTGCTTTGAGGAGGGTGCTGCTCTGCTCTGGTCCCGTTCGTCCAGTGGTTGGGTTTTGCTTTGGCTCTCGCTGCTGGGGGGGGCTCCTGCAGCCCTCCCGGCATCCCGGCGCGGGTGCCTCGCAGCGGGGGGGGGCGCTGGGCTGGCTGCGGGCAGAAGGGGCCCCTCTTGGCCCCTCTGTTGGCATTCGCCAGCATCAGGGGTAGAGATGCTCTTGCTGCCTGGCAGCAGGGGAATAATAAAAAAAAAAAAAAGTCTTCAGACCACTTGTAATTTAACAAATGCATCTTTTATAAAAGCAAACAAGCGGCTGGGCAGAAGCGGAGAGTGATGCGTGGTGCAGGTGAAATTCTGGCAGTGCTGGGGAAAAAAAAAAGCTAGTTTTTCACTGACTCCAAAAGGTCAGAGTACAACCGTAGGGTTTTTAAGGGCAACACATCCTTTGGGGGAAATACAGCAGAAGACCTAGACTGGCCGGTGATCTGTCCCTTCAAAGTGCCTGTCAACGGGTTGGGCTCCAGTGGGAAACTCATCCAGTTGCAGAAAGGGGCTGGAGGGAGCCCCGAGAGATCTGCCTGCTTGTCCTAAGCAGGACCAAATCCCAGTAAACATTTCTGACAAATCTTTGTGTGAGCAACACTTAAAGACCTCCAGGGATGGATATTTCATAGGCTCCACAAACAGTCCCTTAATAACCTGCTACAAAACGAAAAGCAAATTTAATGAGGACTCCAGCAGCTCCCAATTCAAACATCACTTTAGAAAGACAAAGAAGTAAAAGAATTGAGTCAATTTACATCTTTTGGCAGGCAAGTGTAAATCACTAGGAGGAAGGCAAGGGAGGTGGGTGGTGAATACGCTCTTAGTAAGTAGTAAGGAAGGGAAACTGGCACAGCAGCAGCTGTGTGTGAAAAATCAAAATAATGTTCTTGAAAATAACAGACACAGCAAATAGCACCAGGGACTAAACGAAAGGAATAAACGACAAAGAGGTTGCACACAGTACAGTCTGGGACATACTGGGATGGCGTAGCCACGTCCACGGGCCAAGTGGCATCAGACTGTGTGGGAAGGAGGGCGGCTCTATGCAGCCATAGCAGGGCTACAGCTGCCATAATAAAACTATTTCTTCCAGGAGATAAAATATTTTATTGCTTTTCTTTAAATAAAAAAAGAAAAATCTGCAATAAGTTATAACATTAGAGGTGAATGGAATTACTCTTTGCAAAAAATCTGTTTGTGACATCTTAATGTGGCCTAAACTTAGTAGGCTCTGAGGTGCTCCGCTCGCTTGCCAATAGAACCGATGATATTCATCATGCTCGTGATGGGCACGTGGCAGCACTGCTCAGGACTGGCTCGCTCCAATATGATTGCTCTATCTGATGGAAAAAAACCAAGTTTAATGTGACATCATCAATCTAAGCCTAGGAATGGGATAGATTTTCTGATTACGAGGTTAAGTGATGCATCAAGGAGAGCAGAGCTTGGTCATTGCTAATCATTTAAATTTGGGAAGACTGAGGACCGTGACATTATTGGCTGGCATTAAAGAGCAGCTCTTTGATACCAGCCATTTGTATGTGTCCTTTCTTCTTCATGACTAAATTTATTATCCAAGCAATAGGAAAATAGGCTTGGGGAAGCCATTCTGTTCAGTCCTTTGGTCTTTGGTTCTGTCTAGCTGTGTGTTCTGCGCTTGGATCAGGGCAATCTCACAGAAACCACCGGAGAAGAGGGAAGTGTATCAGGCATAAAAGGAAATTTGGCACTAGGTTTGCAGCCCCTGTTAGCTGGGTGCTAGGGAGCTGCCATGTGTTGCTGTTCTTGTGCAGGGTCAGAGCCCAGTTTCCAGCCAGATTTAATCTGTATTCTGCAAAACAAGGGCTGAATCTTCCACAGCACTTGCGTGAAGCACTGAGCTTCCTTGGCCTCATTTGATATCTACAGGAGCTGGAGTTTCCTCCTGGAAATTATGAGGAAGCTGATGCTGGGTTGGCCTCTCTGTACCTGGGTGGGAAAGATGTGTTGCTGGGATCTGGGAGTCTTAAGCCCACTGGTATTTAGGCAGGTGCTCAAATGAAGCTCTAGACAGATCCCTGGGGGAATGTGTTATTATCTGCTCGTGAGAGCAGCTCTTGGGTCACAACCTTCAGTCGCTGCTTTTATGAGAAAGGCGGTATTGTTGATAGTGAAATGAAATAATGTGGAAAAAAGTCTGGGTTAAGCGTCAGACAAGCAGGGAAGTTTAGGGAGGGACATCCCTCTGTACACTAACGGGCTGCTCCACCCTCGTCTCCTGTACACGGTTCGTTCTTTCTACTGTACTGGTTTTAAATTCAGCTTGCAGTCTTCAAGAGGGTTCTTGTGCCTCTGCCACCAGCTCTGTCTATGCCGGTGTCCCGAGTACTTCACATGCTCGTCCTTGCTATGCAGCTACGCCTGGCTGAGCTGCTGCATTGCTTCTTGGAAGACCAGGGCAAGACCCAGATGAGCTGTTATGACTTTTGTCTTATTGCTGTGAGACCAGAGAACAACCTGGGAACAAGCGATCCACTGAAGTGTGATTGTCCCCCATGTTTGTTCCACATTACACTTTCTGCACGATATAACCTCCTTCAAACCAGTCCAGCAATCCCCATTAATGCTCGTTGGTTCTCATTTTCTGACATGCCCTGCCTGCTCCCTGTGAAGCCCCGGCTCCTCAGAATGCGGTGAAGTGAGTAGATGAATCAAGGCAGACCGTCCTGCTGAGGGGCTGACTCTCCTTCCCCTGGCAATAATCCCATCATTAAACCACTGCCTCCCTGGATCAGAATGTCATGTCTTAGTGGAGGATGAGATTCCTCTTCCATAAAAGAAAAAAGAAAGACAAGGTTGGACCCTCAAGAGCGATTTTTAATTATTTCCAGATCTTCTGGATCATTAGGAAGATGAAAGATGGCATCAGTTAAGATGCAGGGCACACTGATATAATGTAATTGATTTCTACATATATTTAACTGATGATTCATAAAATGTGATATGGCTGAAGCAGCACAGCCTTAAGTGCAGTCTGAATATGAAAGGTCCAAGCTCATAATAGAGAGATTACTGCGTCTGCCACTACTGAAGGTGAGAGCCCGAGGACAGGATTCTTGACATTCATCATCATTATCCTTATTTATTATTTGTGTTACAGCAATGTCTAGAGGCTAGATCCCGATGCTGATTGTGCTGGGTGCTTGCAAGTAGAAGAGAGAAATGAAATGCGAGAGTGCAGCCCCGGCCTCGCTGACATCAGGATGCCTGTTGGGGTTGGGATTTCCCCCGTGGAGCCTCATCCTCACTGCGTGCTGGTCCCTGCTGTCCAGAAGCCATTAGGGCGGGTTGTTCTGACTTTATAGCCTTCATCTGTGAAGAGGCTTGCCAACCCCGCCATCTTTAGATAGTTTTGATGAATGTGGCTTCCTGGTATCTAACCTGCCAGCAGCCAAAAGTGGGGGTGCTCCCCATCTCCCCCTATCCAACCCACCCTCGGGGGTGGCTGTGGCTCCCAGGGGCACCCACAGCCCCCCGCTCCCCGCACAGGCCCCCCTCCGGTGGCTTGGGGCAGGGGGAGGCAAGCTAAGCCCACCTTAAGTAATCTGTATCGCAGCCACTATTTGTCAGGCTGAGGACTCTGAGGATTAGATCTGACAGCCAGCCTAGAAAACCTGTGCAAACCCTCCTCATCTATGAGATGTTCCAGGCTTTGATAGCTTCAATTTTTCATTTCAGGGACTTATATTGATTGCTTTAAGAATTACACACACACACACACATATATGCGCACACAGAGAATATGGGGAAATCGGAGCAAACTTTTCCCCAAACAGTCATGCCCCAAAGGACTGGGAAGGATTGATTTTTCACACATTCAGCTTTTAGGCTATTCACATCTCAATCCAGACAATTTTCTTTCAAAGGAGTCCACTACAGTCCACTTAATTGTATTTTCTAACCAAGCAGTGGAAGAGATTTGTTGGCTTTACTGTCCAAAGAAGACACAAATCTTTTCTTCCAATTTTTTCCCTTGAGTTGATAATATAGTGAGAGAATTTCTGGCCCTAAAAGCAATAAAATACCAAATTTTTGCATCCAGCACCACAGGGAAAACATTAGTTCACGGAGGAACTTAAAGACTTGGGAAGGGGGACCTGGCTGTATATTTTTCTGGGTTTTTTTATTGGGTAGCAATTACTCTTAGTGTCCTTTCCAATTTGGTCGGGACAGTATGCTAGCTCTGACTCTGTACTTCACGTAATAACTTGGAAAATAATCCCAGTATGAGCATTAAGAAACCATTCTTTTATATATTTTCTTTGGCTCCAAGTTTAATAGTTGGCTATATCATACTTGACCCGGTTAGGTATTCCAATGCCATCCTGTAAATTGGGTTAAAAAAACAGTTGTGTAGTACCTGCTCTCCAAGTTTGCGGGTTTACTTAAGGTTCAGATGTTATAAAATCATCAGTTAAAATATGTGGGTTTGTTTGCAAGCTGCACCCCCCCTCCCTTACCTTGGAAGCAAGGCCACGGGACGCAGTTCGGTCCCAAAGGTGCCGCTTTGTTGAACAGCAGCACACGGACAATTACCCCAGGAGCGGGCTGCTCTGTCCAGCGCTTCTCAGGCCGGAGGATTGGAGATCCGACCACTGAAACCAGTGAGGCTTCCCTTGGTGCTGGTCTATTTTCAACTGGTGGCAGTGGAAGCAGCAGCGCCGGCGTCCCCCTCCCTGCGACGGCCCAGGGAGTGAGCCCGGCGTGGGGGCTGCAGGCGCCGAGCGCTGCCGACGGCTGCGACAGCTAACGGTGGGTGGGATGAATCCTGTCCCAGAGACGACAGGGTGCTGCTTTGCACGAGGAACCCACGCCGGTTCTGACCTCATTTCAACCAATTCGGAGCTTCAGTTAAAGTGCAACTTTTTTCAATACTTTTACAAAAAGTTTTTCTAAAAAGCAAGACAAAAATTCATTTTGCTCAGAATGTTTTGCAGGTCAACTCGTAGAGCCCCACGCTTGACCTTCGCTCAATTTTCCTAGCCGGCTAAGGAATCTCATCTCATAAAACAGCTTGCCTGCTAAAACCACAAGTCAAGTTTCAGCCCACTTTGTTTCTTGAAGAAGAAGCTAAGCCCAGCGGGGCAGAAAAAGTGGGGTGCACCGAGCAAACAGGCGTTGACCCTTAAATGCAACGTTGCCCGCACGAAGTTGCAATAACAGTTACTGCAAAAAACTGTTTATTCTGTTCCAGCAAAACAAGCAAATAAACTGCCGATGGTGGTTTGAAACTTCATACAGTGTAATATTCCTGTAATGGAATGCTTTTAGAGAGGAGCAATAAAAATAAATTGAAAACTGCTTTTCTGCTGGATACAGCTGGCATAAGCACCATCTGAGCAAACAGGATAACACGAAGCTTAACGTAACATCTCTGGTTTTATTACTCCGAAGCGACAGGTCTTATAATAGTATAAATTCACTTAAAAAATGGACTTTTTTAGAAGCCCTCTGTGTTAATTCTGAGCGGTATAATTACAGGTCTTTTTATGATTTAGGTTAGAGACCAATTAGCTTGCTTCCGAGACTCTTGGAAGACTCTTCTTCCCCTTCCTGGGCAGGTCTCGCTCTGCTCTGAATTTATACACATGCAGCAGTAAAGTGAAATTGTTCGTAACCGAGGGAAGTAACTGTGTCTGTTGGCTTGGCTTTGCTTTAAGTACATTTTCTGCAAGATGGCTGTCATAAGAAAAGCAAATTAGTGACAAGGCCCTTGCTGCTGTAAACCGGAGTGCGTAAAATGGTCGTGCCGCTCTTGGGAGTCACCGCTGGTTTGCAGCCCTCCCGGCAGTCCCTGTGCCACCCCGTCCCGTCCCCCCCCGCAGCCAGACGTGCCCTATTCCCAGCCGGCGGCGGCGGGGCTACCTGACCATCTCTATCTCACCCAGAAGCCTGCCTGTTTCCAACGTCTCTCGATGGATTGCCTCTGAAGGCTTGGATGCAGGACACTATATAAAAAACAAACACTGTCCCATAGGAAAGATATTGCAATTCTTTCCCAGGTTCTGTGTGTTAAAAAAAAAAAAATAGTATGGCTTGTAAGGGGTTATATAAGGAGTCGCTCGAGTTCATGTACCTGCTTGCTCTTACGTTGTTTTGCATCTTGTACCAAAAAAATCCGTCTGTGGGTTGTATGTGGGTTGCAGGATAGTCTCACCCAGCAGTTTCAGAGCTAGCCCAACCTCTCTGTAAAAAATGAAAAGCATGTTCTATTACAGTGACTCTAGAAAGAGTGAGAGGATTTCTAATTGCTAATCTTACTTCTTAATTTTTAAGGCAGATCTTCAGCTGGTCTCAGTTATGACGCACCTTCCGTACTCACTTTTCTTGCCTTTCCTGCCGTGCTGACAGTAACCTGCTAACGACTCTTCTGGCTAACACGGGCTCCTCTCAGTGAATCCAGAATGAGATTTCCACTCCAGCTTTCCCTTGAAAGTTGTACAGAAAGAGCATGACCTCAGTGCTTGAAGTCGTTCTTGCAAATAGAGCCTTTAGTCTTCAAATTTCCCTTTGCAAGGTCATATCGAGTAAAAGCTGTGATATAGCCCAAGGAGCACAAGGCTTATGAGGAGCGGCTGAGGGAGCTGGGGTCTGGAGCAGAGGAGGCTGAGGGGAGCCCTTATTGCCCTCTACACGTGCCTGACAGGAGGGGGGAACCAGGGGGGGTCGGGCTCTGCTCCCTGGTAACAGGCGATGGGACGAGGGGAAATGGTCTGAAGTTGTGCCAGGGCAGGGTGAGGTTGGCCATGGGGAACAATTCCTTCCCCTTGGGGCTGTCAGGGGCTGGAAGGGGCTGCCCAGGGAAGGGGTCGAGTCCCCACCCCTGGGGGGATTTAAAAGCTGGGCAGATGCGGTGCTGAGGGCCAGGGTTTGGGGGTGGGATGGCAGGGGTAGGGGAATGGTTGGGCTGGGGGAGCTTCAAGGGCTTTTCCAACCCATACAATTCTATGATTCTATGAAACTACAGCACTACCACCAAATTCTCTTGCCACTTTCTTCACTAAGCAGCCACATTACACTTTATTTTCCTTGCCTCATGCTCGATAGTACTTGATGATGATAGTCTTAATTTGTGTCATTCTTTGAATTCTAACTAAAGAAGACTTTAGTCTATGTGAAGGGAGTTGCTTCATTGCTGCAATGCAGGATTCTCTGGGACACAGTTCCCTGCTTGCTTAACAGGACCCACAGACAACAGCTCTGGACATGAAGAACCAGATCTGTTATTAATATATGATTAAGTAGCCCAAGGGTTCGATAATGTCTTTCTCCTTAAGGTCACCAGTTCAAATATAACACAAGCTGGAGTCTGAAGTTATTACCGTTTGATGGCTTTTTGTTAGTCTGTGCAAAATGAAGGTTGCACTTCTTGCACATTAATGGACTTTCTCCAGGACGTGTCTTGACGTTGTCGGCTTGGAAGGGCCATCAGGCAGGCAGAACGACGGGCCTTTAGCAGGGAGCAAACACTTCGCTCTATGCGGGTGGCGCAGACCAGTCAAGTGTTGGCTGGTTTCAGAGGCGTAACGCTGATCTCTGTTCTGCTGTCTTCTCCACAGCTTGCGTAGCTTCCGCATGCGGGCAGGTTATCATGGATATCTTGACATTGTATTTTACGGGGAAAAGCAAGCTCGCTCTGCCTTCTCTCCAAGCTTTTTGATCCAGAGGCTGTATTGTCACCGTTCACCTAAACTGATAATTCTACCAAGATTTAGGGCTCAGTGACATGCTGATACGCAGCTTCTGGTCATCTTGAAATGCAGACGACTTTTGCCTGCCTAACTGGGTAGTCCTGTCGTAGTGGGAATAAAATTGCTTCTAACAGGATGCCAGTGCTCGCTCGAACCAGGCCCACCAAGGGAAGGCTCCTAAGGAAGCCAAATCTCTCTTTCCCATAAGTCCCTGGAGTCGGCAGCAGAGCCAAACCATCATCACATCTTCGCGGTGAGAACGGCTGTGGCCCTCGTGCAAACGCAAGCTGACGGCAGGCAAGCAGGGAGCCTGCCTGCTGCCCGTTATTGCTTTTAATCGGGCGTGCAGCTCTGATGATTGGGTCTTTAATATGTGACAAACATCCGATCTGTTCCCCATTCCTCAGGCCTGTCTTGTTGCCTTTCTTGTTACAGCAGGATGATTACAGAGCACTTCGTCAATAATCCAGCAAACCTATCATACGGTCGATCAATGGGAGCTGGTTTTGTCCAAACTTCCCTTAGCTGTGTGTCTGAAGAATGCCAAGGATATTGCTTTGCCACTTGTGAGGGGACATTACCCTTACAGATATTCCTCTCTGTCCCTTTTGTCTGTATCAAACCTATTGTTGCCGATCGGTGTCCAGGGGCTCTGCATTTAAAGAAATCCCCTGAGCCCGCTCCTGCTGTCCATCGAGCCATTATTTGATTAGGGCAGTGGTATGTGGGAGCTCTGGGCACTGGGCAGGACCGTGTCCCATCGCATGGAGAAGGTGACAGATGCTCCCCGATGGAGCTGCAGCTGGGGCACGGGCGGTGGGAAGGAGAAGCTCAGTGCCTGTGCCCTGTGGTAGGGGAGCTGGAGGGCTGAGATGCCCAAGATCCCGGGTCTCCAGGAGCAGCACCGGGCTCTTGCTGAGCATCCATCACTTGGAGACTGCACCGTTCCTATGAATCCATCTGAGGAAGGATATGGAGCTGTGGGATGGGAGCCCCCATAAGCATCCTGCCCTGGGATTTTCCTGTTTTGTCAGAGGCACTTCCCTGAAGCAGCTGACCTGGGAGCAGAGTTGCCCATACGAGAAATAGTGAGGCACTTCCAGAAGGTAATTCAGCCCATCTGTAGCCAAAGAGCTTCCAGGGGGGTCTTTCTAATGACTCCACAGGTATTAGCCATTGGATTTCTAAATTGGAAACCTCAGTTAAGCGCTTGAAGGGGGGTAGGACAACTCCAAACCCTTTATATTTCCATCTTTCCTCTTTAATCCTTTTATGAATCCAGGATCTTGCTGGCAGGGAATGAAGGCCCAGGGAAGTGAAGCTCCAGCATTTCTGTTCGTTGGTTATACTGTGCCAGGGCGTGCTCAGTGGCTGTACCTGTGACCCGTGCTCACTGACTGCCTCGGTGCTGCAGCCTTCCTACCTGCACATCAGGAGGTGACAGCTCTGATGGTGTCTCCAGTGTGTATGCTTCTTGTTTAGCTTAATAGATATTTTAAAGAAAAATATGGGTGAAAAATACAGAGGTGAAAATACTTTTGTTAGCTGGTAATTTGTAGAGGCTGTTGCAAAAGGCTCCACTCAACAAGGTTGTACGCAGTAAGTGGATGTTTCCCCAGCACAGAGGACAGGAAGGAATTTTATCCCATTTGGTTATCGGATCCATTCTTGCTCGAAATCCCTGGGTTTGCTGCTGAGGTATTTATTTGTTGTTAACTGTGCGAAGAAGGTGTCCAAAGGCTTGGCCGCCGGCAGTGTCGGTCCCTTTCCGACTGCCCGCTCCTTTGTCCTCGCTGCCCCTCGCCCACAGCGGCGGCTGCAGAGCAATCCCCTGCCTTCGTCTTCTGTGCAGGCCACAGTTTTGCTCCCGATAAACCAAGCTGGTGGGTCTAAAGGTTTCCAGTCCAAAGTTAGTGGTGTCACTGGCTCTTTGGGGTCCAAAGAGAACTTGTATAGAAGGAAGATACGCTGATTTTGATATCCAGCGATGCTGTCCAAGGACAAAGCGGTTTGACCTAAATTCTTCCATGTAATGGCAGGGCTTGCAGTAATGAATTCTGTCTTATCTGCGTGATGGGGTTATGATTTGCAGACATCAAAATCCGTAATTCAGTGAACGCTGCTCTAAACTTGGGAGGACAGCTAAATAAATAAATAAAATTTGTCAGTGCAGAATAATATGCTTGCCCATGGTTAGCAATAGCCAGGCAAGTGTATATCACAGCAAAGAATAATGTCAGGTTTTGGAATCAGATAAATTGCAAATAACAATGCAGAAAGCAACTGAACCTTGAGGAATAACAGCGGCTAGACTAGATGAGGCGGCTGCGGAAAGCCATTGTTTGGAAGGGAGAAATAGAGACCAGTAAGACAGGGAGGAAAAAAAATGGGGAGGGAACAGCAGGCCATAAAGCTGTGATCAAGTGCAGGAGAGATGATAAAAGGCCATGGACAGCCTAGAAAAAATATTAAGAAGCAATAAAATGCAGCATCAGTGGAGATAAGATGATAATTTGTTATTCTCAGCAGAGTCATTTCTGCACTGAGGCTCTTTCTAGACTCAAAAGTGAAGCTCAGTTCTGCCTGGCACCTCGTGCGGTGATTTACACCTTGAGAAAGCAGGAGGAAAACCCTCCTACCAGCAAGTGAGAGTGTTTGGGTGTGCACTTACACGTCTGCGTGTTTGGGGGGGGCAATCTAGGTCTAGCAGAGCTTACGCTTACCCCTGAAAGGGCTTGAAGGTTGTTTCCAACCTGCTTTGGCCAGGAAGGAATTGTGCATTACTGACTTCAGCGTCAAGGAGAATCAGACCCGCTTTTCCCTTGGAAAAATGGCTCAGCAAGGCAAGCGGAGACATGAGAACCAAACGCCCCAGGGTAGCCGGTGGCGCTGGTGATGCTGATCCACAGCGATGTGAAGGACAGTACGTCCCGCACCAGTGACGGTCCTAAAGTCAGCTAAAGGATTTGGAGGGGTGTTTGTGTGGCGTGGTGCCAGCCGCTGCGGGCACACATGGCCGACCCCCTGGGCACACGCTGCCTTCGCTCCTGATGGCGAGTTCAGCCACAGCCAAGTATGGTTCGACACACCTTTAACTCAAAATAAATTAAAATGTCACTGGGTTTGGCCACCCTTTAGAGAGGTGATGTTAGCCTGAGCATTGAGCAGGCATGTAGGAGCTGGTGGGTGCAAACGGCACGTAGGAGCTGCTGGGTGCAAATGGCACGTAGGAGCTGGTGGGTGCAGATGTCCCTGTGCCACAGGGCAGAGCCACCTCCAGGGGTGGAGGAACCAGCGTGAGAGGTGGAGGAGCGTGGGCTGGAGAGGCTGGGAGGGAAGGGAGCGGCTTGGAGCTATCGCTCAACTCCATCTCTGCGTCCTCTAAATGGCACAGGCATTGTTCAGCAGTTTTCAAAGATGCTGATAACAATGATACAGATCCTTGGATCCTTATTAAGCTGATGGCTCTTAAACATTAAATCCCAGCTATAATTAAATTAACTGAAATTGGTTTTTTTTTTTTTTAAAAAAAGAATTCTAAGCACTCCCCAGTAACATTTAAAAGGTGAGGGAATTGCCTGCAGGCCTAAATAAGCATTGCTGCAGATTGCATCCAGGACTAATTCACCAGCTAATGACTGAAGTTGTAGTCAGGGGACTAGAGAGGAGAGGGGGAAGAGGGAGGAGGGACAAGCGTCATGACTGGGGAGGATTTAGTGGTGGTGGTGGTGCTGTTTTTCCTGGAAAGGGATTCCAGGCCACCCTCTTCAAAGCCATGGAATTTTTGGCAGTATGACACGCTTGCCCTGTTAAGCAGGAAATGATTTTTAGTGGCTCCAAGACTTTCTCCTCCTCTCGGTCCTGCAGGCAGCCTTTGGGAGGGAAGGAGAGAGCAGAGAAATGGTGAGAAGCAAGGAACTGGGGTTTGGCTCAAGTCCTGCGGGATCTGGCAGAGAGCGGAGCCAGGGTCCTTGGCTGCCTTTGGGCTCCCACGGCATCACGCTGCCGTTTGGTGCGCGCTGTACTACGGACTGGGGATGCTGCTAGATGTGGTCCTGGTAACAGCAACGTGGGAAGGTATTTCCCATCCATGCCAGCATGGTGGGATTGCCCACAGGTGGATCTCCAAAGGGTCTGGGGAAGGGAAGGCTGTGCTGGAGCCTCCACTGACCTTAATCTGAGTGTAGCCAAGCGTCAGGTTCCTGAGTAGGCAGCCTAGGAACTCTCATGAGCATAAAAATCCATTTTTAGAGAGAAGAACTGAAGGAAATGACAAACTAAGTTACGCAGCCTCTAGCCTGTCTTGCTGTTCTGTATTTAAATCCATTTTTATAGCCTCAGGTGTCCTTGAATAATTACTTTTGATGACTGGCTATGATGTGCTCCCTTTGGGTCTAGAGGATGCCACCCAAGGCATGCCACGGCTCTCTGGGTTCGGTAACGCTGGTGAGGGTCTCAGCTGGCCACGCGGAGCCGTGTCCCTGTGGGCACCCATGGGCTCCTGCAGGACAAAGCCCTGAGCCTCCTTGGCTGCCTGCATGAGCGGGTCCCTGTGCCGTGCCGTGCCTCTCTCCCCGCGTGCGTGCTTGACACTGTGCGTGTCCCAGGCTGTCCTTTAGCAGACAGGCTCCTCTTCATGCTGGCAGCCCAAGTGAAGGCAGAGTCAGATGCTCCCTCAGACAGCCTCAGACCCCCTTGCTGCAAGCCATCATACACAGGGGAAAGGACCCGGCGGATTTCGTCACTCCTCTGTAAAGGACGCGGTGCTGATTCAGCTAGTTTCCACTCCAGCAGCATCATTTACCTGGGAGGGAAAACAGCTCTGCGAGAGGTCAAATCAGAACAAATATAGGGAAAATTAAGGTTTGGGTTCAACAGGCCAGAGAAACACCCTCCTGTACGGGTCAGTCCCCATGCCAACAAACCAGCTGTGCCTCTGGTTCCTGCCCACAGCCCTGGCTGGGGAGTTGCAGTGGGAACCTCGCTCGGCATTTGGGATCCCCAATGCTCCTGGCCAGGAGCGCTGCCGGCGGGGCTGGGGGACGAGCAGGCAGAGCCACCCACTGAGCATCTCCCATCACCAGGCGTGCGGTGTCACCGAGCCGACTCATGCGTGCCCTGCCCGTGGCTCAACCGCGGTGTCTGTGCCACTCCCCTGCCTGGTGTCTACAATTTAATGTGATAAAAAGGACTTACGGTGTCACTGGAGCCTGACATAAACTCAAAGGCAGTTCTGCCCGACTAAGAAAATACCGATTAGGATCTTCAGGATAGAGTTTGCAGGAAAATCACAGGCGTAGGTGGCTCTGCCTAGCATCCACAGGGAGGGCACGCACTCTGGGCTGAACTTTTTTAAGTTCTCCAGGCCGTGTGTGCTGCATCAGCCTCACGCTTGTACCTCCGCACGGGGGTGAATTTAATCTTTGCAGCTTGCTTGAGTAGGCGAGAATAAAAGTGAACGTGAATGTCAGAATCTGCTCTTCATTTTGTAGCCGAGGTTCTGAGCTACAGCACATGCTTTTGTCAGCTCACCTTCGCCGGGATCACCTCGGCAGAAATCGCTTCTGAAAGACATTTAACATTTCTGTTCTGGCTTTGAAGATCTGATTAAACTATGTTCTGTTTTGAAAGAATTGAAAATAACCTTGTTAATTTAATAGATGTCTTCCTTTGGTTGCAGGATCCGTCCCTGTTAGGCACGTCATTCAAGAATTATCTATTGTGGTTAAAAAAATAATTCCGAGACATCTGGATGTGAGAGCAGCAGGTCTTCGATTTCCTTCATACTTCATTACTGGCGTGCCCTAAAAAGCAATCCTTTCTTAATCAGGGCTTGTTTCTCCTGTCAGGTTATTGTTCACCATGATATATGAAGCAACAAGACGGCATTCTCTTGATTTTCCTAAGTTAAGCCAACCGTCCGCTGCTGACAGCCCCATTAAACCACAGCAAGTTGAATGTTTAAGTCATAGAGTTTTGTATCAAATCTATCATTCTGACAGTGTGGATGGTTTTCTTTTCCTCCCACCCTCGGAATTCCTTTCCTGCTTGAATGTCCTAACCACCACCTTGGGGATGGGACAGACAGAAGGCTGGGCAGGTGGACAGACGCGCAGATGACCGACAGACTGACAAGGTCATCACAGACCCCGGCTCTGTTGCGATGCAGGCATACGGTTTTCTGTTTCTTAATGAAAGTCAGATGTTTGGCAGTCTTGGAAATTGCACTCCTCCGTGTCCCATCTCCTCTGCCTCTGACCCCCTGGGGGATAACGTCCTCCTAAGTCACCGCACGGAAAGCACTGCGAAGTTTAATCAGTGAATATTAGTACAGCACTTCGATAGCCAAAGCACCACGTACCTGCTAATTAGCAGTAGCTCTGTTTGGGCCGTTGAAAATTGATGTCTATTTTATTTCCCAGCATGTGTGCGCCAATGCGGGTGAGAGGATGGCTGCCTATGGGGAAAAAAGGGATGGGGTACGCAAATTCCTGTCTCATGAAGTGACCTCAGGTGTCCGGACCCCCCAGGCTTTCTCTTTTCTCTTCCTGTTGGGCTTCTTCAGATTCACCTCTTGGCTCTGCTTCTGCTGGAGAGGTTATTGCTGCTGCTGGAAAGCAGAAAATCCTCTCGAGGCAGTAGGTGAAAATGCACCGGAGCCAGTAAAGATGTCCCATATAAATCTGTAAATGTGACCAAATAAATCCAAAGTGAGGTGGTTCCCCTCCCCCCCTTATTGAACAAGTTGCTTTTGTTCTTCAGGTCTGCGTGTCTTTGCCCTTGCATGTTGTAAGCAGCCATAATCTGGCAAAAGTCGCAGATACCGATCTAAACTAGAGCAACATCTGGCACTTTATTTAGCATGAGGAGTAAATCAGTAGGGTTGCCGCATACATCTTTGCTATCGTATCACTGTTCCAAAATGAGTCATTTTGACTTTCTTATCTGTACCCTGGAAACCTGTGTCCTTACATCTGAGTTTTATGTGCTGATGCAGTATGCCAGAAAAAAAAAAAATAAGTAAAAATAAAAAGATTAAATCTTTTACCCACCGGTTGGTGGTTTCTTCTGTGCTTCTGACCAGTTAATGCTGTAAAGTTTATTTCCATTAGTGGTATTATTGCCTTTTATCTGCTTTTCCCCAGGGCACTTACTGTAACGTCAAAGCACCAAATCCATTTTTACGAAATTGCCCTGTAAAAAAAAAAAAAAAAAAAAAAGAAGAAAAATTTAAAGGCCAGCAAGAAGAAAAGGTGATGGATTAGATCTTAAAGCATCAGAACAGCTCCTTAGACTCCTTTCTGCCACGAGCTTCATTTCAAAATGTTTTGTTCTTTTGTCCCCTGATTTTCCATGGTCTGTTTTATTATCGCTTTTGTTATAGCATTCCTCTAACGCTGTATTAAACGCGAGGCTCTTGAAGTGCACTTTGCAGAAGAGGTGGAGAGGAATTAGATAGCTCCGCAAGGCCAGGGATTGATGCACGTGGGATTTCTCAGCCAGCCCTCCACAGTCTGGCTTAGTTTTGCTGAGCGAAGTTTGCCGGCGACCTCTCGCAGCCCCGGCGCTGGCCCAGGAGTCGAGAGCTGGGCGCTGCAGCCCTGCCTTGGGTTTTCCTGACCAGCAGAGCCCACCCTTGGCAGAGAAAGCTGCACGCTCGGGTTTCCCCATAGCACCTTAAGACTTTCTGCACGTCCCCAGGCAATAAGCTTTGCTAGGTTGCAAACGGGAACAAATCTCCCTTTAAAGCATCAGTGGTAGAAGAGCCTAGCGGGTCCTTCAGAAATGGAAAAAGTAACCCGGAGGTTTTAGCTGTGCAGAGAAGCAGTTGCTCAGCTGCCCAGTTGTTAGTTCACATGTGGGATCGCCAGCAGAGAGGCAATGGTGTGGAACAAAAACCTCAGGCTGTGATCACATGGTTTATTCCCCTCCCCCCCCCAATTGGGTTTTTTTTTTTAGATATTCTTTCACCAGCCAAAGGTCACATTATCATGGCATCCCAAATAATAATGGCATCCAAGAGGCGCAGCTGCAATTCATCCCGGCTCCTGGGCAGGTTAGATGCCAGGGGATGTCATAAACGGGGCAAACGAACGTGTGAATGCTGAGAGGGGGTTTGCACAGATCAGTTTTCTCTTGGACTGCACAGTTTATCTACCGCAGGTTTTAAAAAAAAAAAAAAAAAAAATTCTTAAAAACATTTCCCTTGCAAAATGCAGTAGTATATGTGGTTTTTCATTTATCCACATTTAGGAGGTGTTAAATGTACTGGAACACAGCAATAACTACAGACTGCAGCTGTATCCCAGCCTGAACTCGTTAAAGCAATAGGTGCTAAAACCGGGGGCTCCGGCTCCTGTCTGTGGGTCGTGCCCGGAGGCTGGGGGTGGTTTAGTCCAGGCAAAGGGCTACACTTTAATCTGAAACTAATGCTCCTCGCTAGAGGTATCCAACGTGGAGCAACGCCAAACCACAAAGCGGTCTCTGCCTTCCCGTGCTCTGGCGCTGCCAAGTCCTGCTCGGATTGGACCCCCTTACGCTGAACAAGGAGCATCTCCATGGGGCTCCAGAGGGGCATTCAGAGCCCTGATTGGATCTTTGAAGCAGGTTATTCATTTCAGATGCATTCAACTTGGCAGTCCAAACCCTATTGTACATCCCAATTTGACGTCCTTCTGCTGCTTCGGCTCCAGGAGAGCATTGGTGTATTTTTTTTACAGAATTATATATGCCAAAGGCTCAAGTCCTGACCTTGTATGGAGCTGATTTATAGCATTGCCTGGCAATCGTGAAGCTGTTCAGTGCCACCCATCAGCTCTGTTTATACATCTTAAAACAGAAGGGGAGACAATTTGCTAATCCTGCGTGCAGCTTGGTGAAAACTAGGATTTCCTTGGAAATGGCAGCTTTCTGTTACACATGGAGCTCCCAAGCTCCCCCTGAAATTAGTGTGATTTCTTTTGAAACCTGAGGAGCTTTAAATTCCAAGCGTAGCATATGCCTGGCTTTCCTTCCTCCTCGCTTTGGCACGTGATGGCAGCGGAGGTGACTTTGAGCGAGGCTTGCAGGGATGCAGGAACGCGAGTTTTCCTCATAGCGGGGTGAAAGCCCCGCGTGCTCTCCGGAGCAGGTAGCTCCGACCTAGGGCGCTCCAGCGTGGATGTCGGGAATGGGGGGAGCAAAGGGAAGAGGTGGCAGCACAGAGCTGGTTAGAGCTGAAAGCTGGTGTTGACGTTGGGCTGTGTTTAGGAGCTTCAGAGGAGGGGTTCTGAAAAGAGATGGAGAAAGACGCCTTCAGTCTTTTTTCAAGTAGGATAAAACCAACTCAGAGGCACTTAAGAAAAGAGCTATTGATGATAAAGGCCAATAAAGATGGAGCTGAATCTTTATTCAGCTGGAGAGCTACTGAGCCAAGAGAACCAACAAAGTTGGATTTGTATTGGAACTTTTCTGTTTCATCCGTAAGGCCTGGATTTGTGTTGGGTTTGGCTGGAGAGCTGGGTCTCGCGTTTCGGCTTTGGGAAAGGGATAAAATTTGTTGTAAGGTGGCATAATGCAGCTGATGAGAGGGTACTTTTAACTGTATCCCAGCATGTCCGTTTAATCAGATAATCAAATCTTGGCATCTACAACCCTCTTAACAATGGAGACAAAAGTTCAGCCAGGCATATTAACCCCTTAATTAATAATCCTGACACTTAACTACTCTGCTGTTACCCATTAAGCTTCTGCTGACATTGATGGAGCACTAGGGCACGTTGTATGTGGGGTGTTCAGTGGAACGGGTGCCTGGGTAGCGCTGGTACACGGCAGATGCGCTTTCTGGAGTGGCCACCCCCTTTAGCAATTTCCCCGAATGTCGGATTTATACCGTGGTTCCGGAGGAACCGCAGCTGGAATGACAAAGCAGAGTCGGTTGCCGGACTCCCGCAGGTACAAACCATCAAGCTCATCTGGTTCCAGCTGCGCTGGCTTCTCCATGCCCTTGCAGAGCGCGGCCAAGGCTGCCTCAGTCCCCAGATCAGTGGCACGTCACGGTGAAGGAATCTCCATTTTATCAGTGACCTGTGATTCTCTGAGGGGGAAATGAGAAGGTGCTCTGCCGTCCGGGCACGATCTCTACCAGGGGAATGGCAGAAGGCCGTATGTTCAGAAGGGGTCACTGCGATAAGCGGAACCTTCTCGTCACTAGAGGGACACCAAAAAATAAAATGGCCCATTCTGAAAAATTGTGTCCTACTCACTGTGCAGCACCAGTACAACACACAAATTCTAGGTGAACTGAAACGTGAGCAATGCGATCACTGGTGCGGCTCATGACCTTTGATTGCTTTTGCATTTTTAGATGCTATAGAGTGTAACGCGATACCCTGGATGCGACAGAAATGTAGTGTTTCACCTCACAAATGGTCCAGGATATAGCCCGCCACGTTCTTTTGCATTAGGACATCACACTGTGTTCTTCTTTGAAAGAAGTAAAATTAAGTCGAGTCAAAGCTTATCGTTCAGCTGGCTCCTACGCAGCTGAAATTTTAGGGCGAGAGTCAAAAGCAGAATAAGAATGTTGTAGTTTTGACTGAAGCATGGACATACGCAGGGAGGCTGGAAGCGCCCTGCAAGGGGTCTGCACAGCACCAACGTCCAGCTCAGCACCAGGCTGAATCTCTTGTTACTATCTCAGAGCTGAGAGCACCAAAAGCAGTAAGGTTGCTCATGAGTAAGTTTTTACTTAACGGAGAAGGATGCTGTCAGTTAATATCTGATATCATACACTTGATACAAGTGGGATTTAAGCAGCACTTAGGCCCTGCGCAGTGGTTGTTTAGATAAACCCTTTCCACTTCACAGTCTCTGATAAGTTTGGGGGTGTTTTTAGCTGTCATGCCATGACTTTCCCAGGCGAAGGACTGGAAGGTCAGGAGAGTCGTTGCTGGAGGGCAGAGCTATGTCCCTGTCGGTGCACGGTGTCAGCGAGCGGGGAGCACTGGTCTCTAGTACAGGACCAGGAAACCATGCGGGGTCTTTTCCAACCTAGACAGTTCTATGATTCTATGATTCTACCTTCCTCTGCTCTTAGGAGGTACAGCAGACACAGCTTCTGGGAAGAAATGTTGAATTGCAAATGCAAATTCCTACCAAAACTGCATTTTTATGCTGTACCTTTCATCTTCTGCATAACTCTCCATGTCTATCCCTCTAAGAAACTAATGCTCTCTACCGTACGCTAATAGCAGAGAAAGTTGAGGGAAGAATGAAGGAAATCCTTTGTTGTCTCTAAAAAGGCAGTCGAAAGCCTTGAGAGAGTCACCGGTGCTGCTCTTCTCTAGGTCTCAAAAACATAGACTTCTTGCTCGGAAAAATCCATGAGAACGATGAAAGTGTTTCTACAAGCTGAACACTATCGCCCCATTAGGGCGCTGTAAGTAACCGTAGATATCTTGGCCTGATCACTACGCTGGCTTTGGGATTGGCCACATCGTATAATTCAGTAAATAACCTCGAGCATAAAAATGAGATTCTACTCCAGAAAACTCTTTAATCTGCCTTGTTTTTATGGCTGGCAGAGGTGTCAGAAGTTTGACACTCTGGATAATTGAGCTCTTGCATTTAGAGCACAGCCTACAAATAATGGCAACTTTGCTTTGAAAGAGTCTTTCTAAACTTTGGTTTGACAATTAGCATTTCAAAAGGTTGCAACTATGTAGCTGCCATCGCCTAATGCACAGTTTGAGTCAAATGTAAGGATTAATAGCACAGCACTAAAAACAGCCATAAAATCTACCTGCCTTGAAGTGTTCCTGCTAACTCTCTAATGGATTAAAATCTCCAGTCGGATATCCATGACACATCTGCCACCGGCCATCCTCAGCGTAGGGTGAGGGGACGTTCACCTCCCTGCGCGGACCAGACCCCGCTGCCTGGAACTGCTTTCCACCAGAGATAAATGTCATGAGACGTACACTTGCTTGTACGAGAAAAGCATCAAGAAGCTTCCCATCGCAGGGCTTCTTTGGGTACTTGTAGGTATAGATGGGAACGCAGCAGCTCTGCCTTGGAGAGCAGGCGTCTCCCTCCCACGCACATGTTGCAGGCACGTGCTGAATTAGCCAGCAGGGAGCTGATCCACAGGGTTTTCAGCAAAACCCATCATTTCTGCCGCTCCGGGCCCACCAAAGTCAGGGACAACATCTGCTTTGGCCATGGGGAAAACAGAGAGAAGTCAGGGACACGGATTTTATCAACCATCTCTGACATCGTGAAGGGGATACTTAAGAGGCCATCCGAACAATGGGAATTCTCTGTGTGCAGAGGAGAACAAGAGGCTAACGCGGCAAAAAAGATGCGCTCAGTCCCACTTCCACGCCAGCCGGGGACTCAAGGGTTTATCTTCAAGGGTATTCACAAACTAATCAATAAAATACGCGCTTAGAAGACAGAAACGGCACCCGATCAAGGCTAAAGCCCCCTCCGTGTTTATGCTCGGAGCACATCGAGTGGCGAGAAGCCGCTTGCGCGCTGTGCTGGAGCAGCGACGCCTGCGAAGGGCCCGCCCCTGCAGGAGAGCCGAGCGGACGGCGGAGCCGGGCTGCTGTGCCTCCGTGCCTCCCAACGCTTGCTGCTTTCCAGGGCTGGGGAGAAATGCTCTTCTTCGGGGCTTTTTTTTCCTCTCCTTCAAATGAATGCAAACAACAGGGGTTTTCTTTACAGCTCATTCTTTAATAACTCGGGTTAGTCGTAATGAAATCTGTTCTTAGGGTAGAATTAATATGAGATAGTAATGGTGATTAGGTAATTAGCAACTACCAAGAGTATTTAACCTTCCTGGTGACAGCGTGTCTGACATCACCTGAGCTCGTGCAGACTCTGTGAAAAGAATTAACAATTTTAAATTACCCCATTTAAGTTATTAATTATGAAATACAAATGGGCCCAGAAATAACGGCAGCAGTGCCCGGTATCCTGGTGGTTTTTTCCACCTCTGCATATCTTAAATCTATGTATTTTCTGTCTTCCTTTCATTATAAAATTGAAATAGGATTGCAAAGATCGAAGGACATCTGCTCTGGTAGCCATCGGCTGATCACACTGTTACCCCCGCTCCCGTGAACAACCAGGAGGGAAAATTTCCTTTTCCGCTCCCTTTGCCTGAAAATTCGGTTTGTATTGAAATGTTACAGCGGCCAAGTATTTTGATCATTTTTTTTTTTCTTAGTGCCAACATTTTCCTTTGGAACAATACTTGTTTTCCCCAGTAATGTTTTTTGCCTCTTCACACATGTTACTACAAGAGGTTATTGAGCTGCAGCGATGCCTCCATTGATTTCTTGGCCTTGCGATGCGCCAGCTCCCGGAGCGTACGCCTCAGCCGGGCACCCGGGAACCTCGGAGCCGTTCTCCTTCTCTGGAGAAACACAACAAAACAGAGGTGGCCCCCCCCGCCCAGCACCGCCAATGGGGAGGTTAAAAAAAAAAAGTGACTCTTACTGAGAAGTTTTGCAAGCAACTTGTCAGAGATATTTATACACCGATATGAAACCCCGCTCCAAAGAGGGTTTGCAAACATTGACTCCCGTAATGCATGTTTACAGCTTCGGAGTTTGCTTTCATAAATTTTCTATTTAGGCACTTTATGGGTTGTAAACGTGCATGTGTGAGTGCATAAATCTGTTTGTGCGCACCCACCCGTACCTATAGGTTCCTGTCTCCCCCATCGGGCTGACCCTCTCTCCTTAATGCACATTTATGGCTCCCCCCCCCTTCCTCACACTGCATTACAGTTCCTCTTTATTAGCAGCCGGGAATGTATTAATGCATTCCGCGGTGGGAAGCGCGCTCCTAACTATTACCTTGGACACTCATTTAGTTGAATTTGATAGTGACAACACATTGACATTGGTAAGGTTAATGATCCAATACTTTATTTTATTGAACAAGTTGAACAACATTTAGTACATTGTTCCACAACGTCCTAGAGAGCTGTCTGCACTATTACTTTAATGGTGCTATGGCATCTTTGCCCTTTAAGTAATTGGCACCGTGAAAATATTCTCTAGATCCTGCCACAATTGATTAGTATTGCACTGGATTGCAAAAAAATTACTTTTATTTTCCTTTTTCAATCTCTTTTCATGGAAGGCAGGCAAAATTTGATCTCCACGGAAGCGAAAGGCTGAGAGCACTAAAAGTAGAGCAGGGAGACAAAGTCCTGGCTGCTGCTTTGATGTTTTGGAGCTGGAGCCAACACAAAACCCTGTCCCCCTCCTCATGCTGACCTGCTGAGTTTGCATTTCTGCATTTCACAGGAGCTAGACCTATCTGGATTTTTCGGTCCAAGGCATAGCAATCCTCAGGGGGTTCTGCCTTTTCCCGTGCCCCGGCACAGCTGCAGGGATGTTCGTGGCTTGACCACATTGCACATTGCCTCTGCAGGAGAGCGGGTGCCGTTGGCAGAGGGCTGGTCCCTGCAGCGAGCTGTGGAGCACGCCAGCATCCCCGCGGGCTCCTCCATGAGATCGCCCTTCACAGGACATGACTGATGGCGCTCATACTTTTTAGAGGGAGGAGAAAGCAAATATGGGGGTTAAATTGACTGGATGATAGATTAGAGCATGGTTGACTCCCGTTTGCCCCTACCTCTAGATGTGGTGATGTGATCCCTTTGCCAGGAGCAAAGTCGTGTCTCAAAAGCGGGGAATTCTCCATCTTCCAAAGAGGCCGGAAGGTGAAAGGAGAGATGCGTAAGGTGAATTCTCTGTTCAGTGGGAGAAGCGGACAGCGCAGCTCTGGAATTCCAACATCTGTAAAGAGAAAGCTGGCATTTGGTGGCAGTGACCCAGAAGGCAACCAGTGTTTTCAGCATGGGATTTGAAGGTGCAAAGTAGAACATCGTTCTTGTCTTTGTAGCAACAACAAAAAAATTCTTGACTTTGGATTCATTTTGTCCTTCTATCACCTTCCCCCTCTCTTTTAAATTACCCTTGATTGTACAACATCTGCTCCCTTCATGCCTGCATATGGCTGCCTCCTTAAATCCGCATTTATGTCTAGGGGCTGCATACAAATATCCAGCTGAAAATTTTCTTTCGAAGATCTGATTAACCAACTTACTTTGGAAAAGAAAAATGAGTATTGGCATCACTGTAAAAGCCAACAGTGGGGGAAGGGGGTGCCTGTGCGGAGGAAGGGTAATGACAAGCGGCAGACAGGGACGCTGACAAGGACCAAAGATGAAGCAGTCGAAGGATCAAACCCTGCGTCTTCAGACAGGAGGTTGTATTTCATTCTTGCATTCAAAAAATAAAATCCTCACAGATGTGAAATTCTGAAACATTAGAGGAATGTCATTTTTTTTTTAGGCATATAAGAAAAATCCCTACAATAGAGATGCTTAGAACATCTCCTCACCAGGCGTTTGCTACCCAAAATACTCACCAAAGATTCTCAGCAAAGCTCTGGGTTGCAAGTGTATAGGATGGCGAGAGAAAGGCACATCTGCCTGTAAGCTCCATTTAGTAAAGAGTTATCCCTCTGTTGATTTTGAACCTTAAAAAATAACTGTATAAAAGTACAGAGCTGTCCTCTGATCATCTATACCTGCTTGCAACATGTTACGTAGCTTTTTCTGCTGTCTTTATAGGGTACGTTAGATACCTAGTGTTTAGTTTTACGGTAAAGGAAATAGATCCATATGTATATGATAGGAGGTGGCTGAATTTCAAGAGTTAAAACACAGACACTTTGGATTCCTTACTGACTTACAGTACGCCTGTAGGCCTCTTACTTAACTTCTCAGTGCCTTGACCTCCTGTTCTGTTATCTCCTGTTCAAGTCCTTATTTTAAGCCCTTCACCGTGGCTTTTGGCTGAGCTCTATCACCTCTCCACCGCTGCATGAGGTCGGAATTGGCCAAGAGGACAGCCTGGGAAGACCGCAGGGAATGCCTCTGCCGATAGACCCCGTCGCCACGATGAGGATGCTGGTGTCCGGGTGGGACAGTAAGCCAGTGACATCCAGCATCGCCAGGTGAGGCAGAAGCATTCACCTAAGGCGGCGAGGGGAAGGCCTCGTTTGATGAACAAGTTTATTCAGTTTTTCGCTAACCTTCCTCCCTTCTGCCTTCCCTCCCTGCAGCCCACCCTCTGGCCCTTTTACCTCCGTTCCCCAGCTGAGCCTTTCTGGAATATACTCTATATTTGTCTCCTGCTTCCCTGAACACCCATTATTATGTGGAATAATAATGCAGGAGCTCTGCTCGGCACCTCTGCTCAGTGGCTCCAAGTGGGTTGAATTGTAGCCAGCGGCGGGGGGTGATAAATGTAGCGTAAGATGCCTTTTCCCCAGCAAACTGCAAATTGCCTCAGCAGCACGGCCCACAAAAGGTTCCTGCGGAGCAAATTTATCTCCCATTGTCGACCCAAGGAGGAAAGCGGAGAGGACCAGGCATCCTATTTTTAAAAAGTCACATTTGATCTTGTTCAGGCTCAGAGTCCGGAGTATTTTAAAGGACTTTTCAGGGAAAATGCAGGCCTGAGAATGCAGCACAGATAAAGGGATTTATTTTTAACTGCAGCCCGGGTTCATGACCATGTAAGCATTTCAATTTTAAGCCACTCAGTTTGAATAATATATTTCACCAAAGTGAATGTTATGTCATCTAATAACTCATGGGTGGGAGGAGGGTTGGTGGCTGGGGAAGGGAAGAATATGACTGTTAGAGAGAAATCGCTCTCTGAAGATCCCCCTGCGCTTCCTCAAGGAAGGAGGAGGGGTGGCGAGGTACTCGAGGGTTTATCTGCCCACTTGAGTTCATGCTGCGCCTCCGCCCATATGGTTCAGTCCTCAGATAGCAGCATGATGGACATTCCTGAGGAATGGGAGGTGATGGATATATAGTTGGAAACCTCCAGTGATGGATGACGGAGGAAGGGAGAGGGGGACATTTGGTGACTGATTGATGGCAGCGCGACCGCAGTAGCCACAATTAATGGTACGAGGTACCTCTGATATATGATAACGCTAAATACCTTTGTATTTGACACTCGCTTGTCATGTTTCTGCTATACTGTCCTCTAAATGTCAGTTAACGAATTAAATGTGGATATTTGGTGTTAGTTTGCCAAGCTTGGCCATGGCCAGGCAGGAGGAGCCCTCCCTGCCCTTCTGAGCATCCACGGCTGCCGAGCCGGACTCGGGGTACCACCGGGATGGGTCCTCCGCTCCTCTGAGCTGGGTGGCGAGATTTATGAGTATATTTCCAGGCACAAATGCTTGAGTGCCTTTAATTGTATCCTTCATTAGCATCTCAGAGTTAGTATTTGTATTATAGTAACTGTTAGTATCCACCTCTGAGATCAAAGCTCAGCTTTGCTGAGGAGTGGGCAGAGAGCAGAGCGGCTCGGAGGCAGTGGGAATCGCCTGGGAATAGCTGGTGGGTGAAAGGAAAGGGCAAGGCTTGAGTCCCGGCATCCCCCCGCTGCTCGGTGCCCTGCCTCACGTGCCAAATCCCCTGAAGATGCATTTTGCTTAACTTCAAAATCAGGTTAACGGTTTGAAAAATCCAATGTATGCTTGCTGTGTACTCTTCCAAAGCACATTAGTAACTGCAAAGGAATTATTTGGGAATTAGGAGTGTGTAAATGAAAGTAGATTAGCTCTCCTTGCCTCAGCGTACCTGTTTGGGATAGGATGTGAAGTAAATACTTTAATGCTGGTGTGAAGTCAGGCTTAATTTATTAACGTCATGCCCAATTAACATTTCAAGATCCTTCCTCAGAAAGAGGATTATTAGTAATAATAATATTATTATTCCACTGGTGTTGACTTCAGCTGGACTCATGTGAAGAGGCGATTGGTGCCGGTGAGCCAAGACGTGATGAGCGGTGCCCGAGGGCAGCCTGACCAGCGACCATGGGGGCTCGGTCCCGTAGGCAAATGGGCAAAGGACTTAGCGAGAAAACATCGACATGAACTCGCACTATATATTCATTTCCCCTTAGCTTAGTTGAAAGCAGATCCACCTATTTGCAATTCCAAGTTGAATCTGAGGGATTAGAACCTATTTTTCTGTGTTAACGGAATGAAAAATAAATATAAAGTTGTGGCGTTTATTTCAAATGGCCTTTAAACTTAAGGTTTATTTATCCACTGCCTGTTTCCCAAGGACAGAAATAAAAAATATTCACTCCTCGTCTTCATCTAAGATATCTTCATCTCTTTTCCCATTAAAATAATTCATGTCACTGTGAAAAAAGTCTTCTATGAATCACTGATGAGTCTTTGATGCTTAATGTGCTGTCCAGCACATGCACAGACTTCTCTTGGAATTTGGTTTAACAAGAGAATCTGATTTTCTTCCTAACATCATTAACGTTTCCCCTTCAAATTTCACTTAACAAGCAAATGAATGTTCTCCTAGCGTAATTATAGTTTCTTTTTTTGAATTTCATTTAGAAAAAAGCCAGCCTCATCCATCCTGTGTTTTTACCCAACAAGGAACCCAGCCAGCTGAGCCAGGCTGTGAATTATTTCCAGCGTGGCCTGTAGCGTGGTTTAAAACATGAGTCTGACAGGGCTCTTGGGGAGGCAACGTCCCCTGCGCCGGGGAAAGCGCGGCCAAACTGTTCGTGTAGGAGCTGCTTTGCCTTCGGATGATGTCGTATAGAAAGCGGTATTCTGCTGAGTCAGCTTTTGCGGGCACTTGTTCAGCGTTTCAGTGGACGCTTGTTTGGGGAATCCTTGAGCGCGGGCGTTGCTGGCATGGTTGGTCTTTGCTCAAACCTCTCTGTTCACTCCTGAGCAAGACTCTGCAAGCACCGAGAAGCCTCGAGCCGGACTCAGGGTACCACCGGGATGGGTCCTCCGCTCCTCTGAGCTGGGTGGCGAGATTTATGAGTATATTTCCAGGCACAAATGCTTGAGTGCCTTTAATTGTATCCTTCATTAGCATCTCAGAGTTAGTATTTGTATTATAGTAACTGTTAGTATCCACCTCTGAGATCAAAGCTCAGCTTTGGTCCTCCGCTCCTCTGAGCTGGGTGGCGAGATTTATGAGTATATTTCCAGGCACAAATGCTTGAGTGCCTTTAATTGTATCCTTCATTAGCATCTCAGAGTTAGTATTTGTATTATAGTAACTGTTAGTATCCACCTCTGAGATCAAAGCTCAGCTTTGCTGAGGAGTGGGCAGAGAGCAGAGCGGCTCGCGAGCATCCGCAGCTGAGAGGCGAGGGTGGGAGGGGAAACCAAGGTACTGGGAGGCAGTGGGAATTGCCTGGGAATAGCTGGTGGGTGAAAGGAAAGGGCAAGGCTTGAGTCCCGGCATCCCCCCGCTGCTCGGTGCCCTGCCTCACGTGCCAAATCCCCTGAAGATGCATTTTGCTTAACTTCAAAATCAGGTTAACGGTTTGAAAAATCCAATGTATGCTTGCTGTGTACTCTTCCAAAGCACATTAGTAACTGCAAAGGAATTATTTGGGAATTAGGAGTGTGTAAATGAAAGTAGATTAGCTCTCCTTGCCTCAGCGTACCTGTTTGGGATAGGATGTGAAGTAAATACTTTAATGCTGGTGTGAAGTCAGGCTTAATTTATTAACGTCATGCCCAATTAACATTTCAAGATCCTTCCTCAGAAAGAGGATTATTAGTAATAATAATATTATTATTCCACTGGTGTTGACTTCAGCTGGACTCATGTGAAGAGGCGATTGGTGCCGGTGAGCCAAGACGTGATGAGCGGTGCCCGAGGGCAGCCTGACCAGCGACCATGGGGGCTCGGTCCCGTAGGCAAATGGGCAAAGGACTTAGCGAGAAAACATCGACATGAACTCGCACTATATATTCATTTCCCCTTAGCTTAGTTGAAAGCAGATCCACCTATTTGCAATTCCAAGTTGAATCTGAGGGATTAGAACCTATTTTTCTGTGTTAACGGAATGAAAAATAAATATAAAATTGTGGGGTTTATTTCAAATGGCCTTTAAACTTAAGGTTTATTTATCCACTGCCTGTTTCCCAAGGACAGAAATAAAAAATATTCACTCCTCGTCTTCATCTAAGATATCTTCATCTCTTTTCCCATTAAAATAATTCATGTCACTGTGAAAAAAGTCTTCTATGAATCACTGATGAGTCTTTGATGCTTAATGTGCTGTCCAGCACATGCACAGACTTCTCTTGGAATTTGGTTTAACAAGAGAATCTGATTTTCTTCCTAACATCATTAACGTTTCCCCTTCAAATTTCACTTAACAAGCAAATGAATGTTCTCCTAGCGTAATTATAGTTTCTTTTTTTGAATTTCATTTAGAAAAAAGCCAGCCTCATCCATCCTGTGTTTTTACCCAACAAGGAACCCAGCCAGCTGAGCCAGGCTGTGAATTATTTCCAGCGTGGCCTGTAGCGTGGTTTAAAACATGAGTCTGACAGGGCTCTTGGGGAGGCAACGTCCCCCGCGCCGGGGAAAACGCGGCCAAACTGTTCGTGTAGGAGCTGCTTTGCCTTCGGATGATGTCGTATAGAAAGCGGTATTCTGCTGAGTCAGCTTTTGCGGGCACTTGTTCAGCGTTTCAGTGGACGCTTGTTTGGGGAATCCTTGAGCGCGGGCGTTGCTGGCATGGTTGGTCTTTGCTCAAACCTCTCTGTTCACTCCTGAGCAAGACTCTGCAAGCACCGAGAAGCCTCATTATTAATACCGTTTATTCCCTGACCATCAATAATTGCTTTTGTGTGCTAAAACTTTTCCCGTGCTTCCCCTCCAGGAGCAGAGGTGCCAGCGCGTGGTGCAGACCCACTGGTACGTGCTTTGGCAGACTGTAGGGCCCTGATTATTTTCCCCACGCCAGGTACTTGCTCGCTGGCTCTTTCCTCGCTCCCCCGCGCCTTCCTGCATTGCTGCCCCGGCAGCTCCGCGGTGTTTAAGCCCCTGCGCTTCTGTTTCTTTCTGCTGTGGGCTTGCAAATCATTTTCCTTCAGAATAAATGGCACATATCCCTAACATCTGAACTGGTAGGACGTGAATAATTAGAGTCGAGTGCAAGTAATTTTTGAGTCAAGGCCTTGGTGTGTCATGGGTTGTAAAATTTAATCTGCCAGCAGCTCCTGGCCTCGTATCAATTACATACAGTAAAATGAGGGAAAGTGTCCCATATTTCTGTGCAGTTATGGGAAATGCCATCCTTGTTTTTGAACACCGCATATTATCTCCGTTCTTAGCCGTATCGCTAGGTCATAGGCAGGAGTGTTGGGAATTGTTTCTGTTAGATGCACGTAAGGAGTTTCCTTTCTTAAAAGTGCCCCAGAGAGCTTCCCCTTCCCTCTGCCCGCGCGTGCTGCTCGGCGGTTGCGGTCGCAGGTCTTTGTCACCCATCACGGAGCTTGCAGGGAGGTAGAGACCTCTCTCCCATGGGCGGAGGAATTGGGTCCCCTCTGCAGAGATTCTCTCTCATTTGCCGTTCAACTGCGCTCTCTGTCATTACTGGTGAACAAATTACTGGAAGGGAAATGAAGGCAAATGAAATGGAGATAACGGGCAATAGCGCGGTAGACTTTTGACTGATCATTGAATCATAGAATCATCGAATGTTTTGGGTGGGAAGGGACCCCTAGAGGTCACCCAGCCCAACCCCCCTGCAGGAGCAGGGACACCTTGAACCACATCAGGTTGCTCACAGCCCCGTCCAACCTGGAAAAAAAGCACTCCAGATCCCCCCGCCCCTCCGCCCCCGCCATCCACCAGCCCCGGGGCAGGGGTGGCTCCCCGGGCTCCTGCCCCAGCCAGGGTTTTTGGGCGAGTTCTGTAACCCCCACGCGCAGCCAAGGCGTGAAGCGACCGCCGCTGCCTCAGCTGCTCCACAGTAACTGTATAAGTGTGTGTTATTAGCCCATTAAATTTAAGGGACCTCTTTCCTGTGGGGGTAAGCTCCCTCCCATTAACTTGCCTTTACCAAGCGTAAAAGTTTGCGCGTGAACATTTACTTTGGAGCAGCCCTAAGTCCAAAGCCGCTGATGCCCAGTGCTTGCCAAGGCTGCAAATCTGGCTCTCGCTGTGTGTCTGCAGAATGATCAAACAATCACGCTACAATACAAATAATAATAAAATATACGCTGCATCTCAAAGTGCCAGACAGAGGATGATTAATTAGCCATATAATAGAATATATAAACAGAAAGTGCATTAAAAACAGATGAAAATATGTCGGCAACAAGCTATTGCTACAGTCCCCCCCCCGTCTGAATATGTCTGGGGATGCTTCAACTCCTATTTTTGAAGAAAAAAGCCCTTCTTGCTTCTACTCTATTTGTATGCTACTGTAGCAGTTCTGAGAAATTAAAAATAATTGATACATTTGAGAAAGCACAAGCAGTAACTATTTCATATTTTTAAAAGCTTTGCAAATATCCGGGAAAAAAAGTGCTGTGCATGCATAATACTGAAGCGAAAACCTGCTCGGCGCGATGCAGAGAAGCCCTCTTTTATGAGAATAACTGCGAGCGCGTGTAACGAAGCAGCAGATGGAGGGTTCCTGTTGTAACCGCGCAGGACCTGGGATGATCCCGGCGTCGGAGCACTTGAGCTCCCATCGCTGGGCTGGGGAAGGGCTTTTCCCTCAGCCAGCCGGGGGGCTCTCCAGAGGGCTCCTGGCTGCCATCCCTTCTGCTGAACGGGGTCTCGGTGCTGGCCTAAGACAGCCTCATGCTGTAATGACAAACACCTTAATTACAAGTAATTTGGAGAAAAAGTCTTGATAGCTCCGCGTGCATTAAATGGAACAGATTAAACCTGAGACTGGGCAGCTCGGTGTGGTACTGCGGCGGCAGTTTGGTACAAGGTTTTTGATGAATATCTAACACATCAGTGCCCTCAGCTGTATGCAGTGCTCTGCCTTAGGAGTAATCACACAGGGTGGACCTCCAAAGGAGGCTGGTTTATTAGGTAAAAGGGAATGAAGCACAGAAAATAGTATTGAAGATGAACACACGCCTCCATTATTTCACAAAATTAAATGCACTTTTCCAAGTTAGGAAGGCAAAAGTCAGTCATTAGCTGTCTGTAATACATCGCGGCAGATAATAGAGAGGGGTTTATGATCTCTGAAAGCAAATTAGAAGATATTTAAACAACACATCTTCCTATGAAGGAGTGATAATTACAAAATCAGGTCAAAATGCAGAACAATCTAACCCTGCCCCAAGCTAATGTTACTTGAATAAGCTGAAATCTCCTACATTCTCTCTCAGAAGAAGGATTCATTTGGGATGCAGCTGTTCCCATTATTGTTTATCATCTGGACTCATAAACCCTTGTTAGTGTGTGTTGGTACTTGTCAAATCCAGGCTCAGCCTTGCGTTATGCCTTGCTGAGCCGGCTCCCACTGCCGCCTTCCCGCTGCTGCTGAGCAGGCACAAAGCGCAGCTTCGCCCCGCTGCCACCTCCCCCTCGCTCAGCATTTTTGGGGGGGAAACTTGCCTTCCTCTGCCTTAGGCAGCCGCACAGTTCCCACTGCCAGGACACACACAGCCCTGAAGTTTAGGAGTCAAACGAACGCTCCTTCAAATCGGGAGACGAAGTTGCACGAGCAGCGACCTTCGCGTCCAGCCCTTTGCTACGCTTTTGTCACTGCTGTGTCCCTATTGCCCTCCTTGTTCTTATTTAGGCATTTCCAAGAATACTTTTTCTTCAACACACAGTTTAGGCTGGGCTTTGGAAGGAGTGTTTTGACACCTTGCTCTGATACAACTCATTTGACTCCAGCACCAATCATCCTGCGTAGCTGTGAAAACCCCGGGAGCTACAGGAGCTGCTGGGGGTGTAATCCAGCCTGGCCCCAAATCTGCTCCCAGTGGAGTCAGTGGCATTTTTAACCCAGTACTGGTAAGAATGTCGACAAAGAGCACATCCAGGGGATGGATCCCGTGCTCACGAGTGATGGATACGACATGGTTTTGACAGACAGAGGGAATTAGGTTCTAAATCCTTTCGTTATCTTTTGCAAAGTTACCCATAGTCCATCCTGTAGTGATTTTAATGACTTTTCTGGGACAGGGAGAGCTGCCAGCATAGCGGGGGGACCACGCGATGACAGTCACGTTGAACCTCACAGGAAACCTGAGTAATGATCAGTTCTTGTTACTAGTAGCCATAATGTCAGACTAAACCAAGCGTTTCAGATTCAGGACACCTCTTTGCTATCTCCCTGGCATATGAACTCTGAATTATCAAGCATTCAGCAAAATACTTTCAGTTTCCTGCTGGTTTAGCCCAGAACAGAACTTTGCTGATAAAAACAAAGGATAAGCTGATTCCCCAGACCTTCCTCTTGTCTAATCCTCTGTGACCCAAAGTATGGAAATTGAACTGATTAAAGCCTGAGAAATGGTACTGTGGGAGTCCTGTCTGCATTTACCCCCGAGGGAAGACCGGAATGGCCTGAAAGGTCTTTTCCCTGTTCTAATTTCGGTGAGTTTTATGATTCACTTTGCTCTGCTGTGGGAATAAAAAGGAAAAGGCAAAGCACCTGGACAAATTGTTTCTGGCCCTGGATACTAATGGAAAGAAAAATGTCAGAGTAGATGAAAATGAGGTCATTCTTGCCGAAGGAGGGCAGCTGATGAGATCAGAGCGCAGCCGTCAACCGCCTGGCCTCTCATTAGCGGCGGGAGCAGACCCCAGCTGATGGGAGAGCCCCGGAGCGGCACCGCTCCCAACAAACTGCGGTGCGCTCAGCAGAGGAGCAAACCTCCCTCTCCTCCTCCCCGGGTTGTTTTTCCTTCTCGCTGAGAAATGGGAAAATCAAATTTCCAACCATCTCTCAGTCCAGGTGTGCACAGCGTATCCCCTCCCAGAGATTTCTCTCAGACAATCCCGCAAAGACATCCCCAAAAATACCTGTGCTGGGGTACGAGTTGAGTCCTTGCTGCCCCGGAGAAGGCTTGGGCTGTGGCTGCCTTGAAAGATTCCTTCGGTAGCAAATGCAATTATGCAATTTCATTAATTTAACGAAATGAAGCACATTCCTGGTCATGGTAAAGGTATTAATGTAGCCGCATCCTTGGAGGAACTAAGGAGCAGTCTCTAAACAAGCAACCTTTCTGCCTCAGCTTTGCTCCTAGGCATCTCAGGATATGTCTGCAGACATTAAATCTCAGCACTCTGCTGCCTGACAGTTTGGTACTGGAAGGGAGTCCAGAGCAGACTCAGAAGCAGATCAGATGGGTGCTAACGGTGTAATTTATGGAACTCTTCGCCCGTGTTACAGGAAAAAATAATTGCAGCAGCTAGCATAAAATAATGAGAGATGTTGGTGCTGCATATTGTTTTCTCTTACTTTTATGGCACCTGACACCTCGTGCGCGTGCTGGACAGCACAACATTATTGGGAGAGTCATTCGTTATATACCGTATGTGAGAAATTCCGATTAGAGTTGAGCTCAGCTTGAGATTGGGAAGCGTAATCCCCCCGGCTGTACCGTGGTGCCGCACCACCGCGTCGCCCTGCCAGAGCAATTCTGAGGGAGCGGGGATTTAACTAAAGGGCTGCCCGGCCCCGCCAGCGCTGAAAACAAGCAGAAGCCCAGAACTTCAGAGGGTTTGATGAGATTTGGAACTTTTCCTAGGAAAGGCAGTGGCTGGAGGCCCAGCAGTGCACTGGGAACACATTACTTGGAGGCTCGGAGTCGCTCAGAGCCATCCAAAACCGGCATTAAAAACCTGGGAGCGCTGAGGCTGGGCTGCATCTGCACCACGCGCGCTGTAGTAATGCCAAGCAAATGCATGCTGTGGGTGATGCAGAAAATGATTCTTTCTTTAGGACAAGGGGGTTTTCCTGCATGGATTTTTCCGCTGCCCTTTTAACAGCTCTGGCCAGATTGAGGAATCCAGCAAGAAACTCTATCTGCCTAAAAAATTCCTAAATACCTCTCTGGCTTTTAATTGAATGGCTTCCTTTCTAGGTAACAGCCATAGCAGGTACCATTTTCTCCATTAAACAGTGTCATTTATTGCGATTAATTTTGTAGGTCTTATCAGGTGCATGCACACTGCTTGCTTGTTTTTGAAGCTTATTCCCCTAAACGTGTCTTTTAATGGATTCCCAGGGGAGGGAGGGAGGGGAAGAGTTTGACAACCTGAGGTTCCTCAGTTTCCCTTGCAATGACTCCACAAATTAGTGCTGCCAGTAGAGATGATGGCCCAAAGTCTAGAGACTGGTGCCTAGCCGTGTACTGTCCTGAACTATTAAAATAACAGCAGCCTGGATTTCGGAAGTACCAAGAAATCACTGGAATTATTTGGACGCTTGAATAGGAATTAACTACAACCTCGTCTCGGGAAGAACAAATCTCCCTCGCGATGGTGCTTGTCTGACTCAATAAAATGCAGTGGGTTTCAAAACCGATCCCCTCCGGAGGGTGAGGGCAGCACCCCGGTCTGTGGGTGTTGGGAACCGAGCCAACGGGCCAGC
>NW_009259721.1:1916651-1921849 GCF_000687185.1 Egretta garzetta
CACCCGCCCGCCGCCAGAGCCCGATCCCCAGCAAAGCATCCGCAAGATGAAAAGGAGCATCCGAAGTCACAGGGCTTTGCTACAACCTCATATTTCCTTCTGTGTCTCTCCAGTTAATTAGTTATGCTCTTCTTCCAGTTAATTAGCTCAAAGAAAAACAGCCCTTTGTACTTAGCCTTATAAATTACAGTCTTTTACTGTCTTGTATGTTATAAGAGATGACACTTTCTGCATTTTCTTAGCAGGGTCACATTTACAATTCTTAAAGGTTTGGAAGGAACCTCACTTAGCCATGCTGCGTAGCATGGACATGGGGAAAGGCGTTTCAAAGTTACCGTGATTTCTTTTTAAAAATTATCAGAGGAACCGGGAGGAAAAAATTGTGAGGATCAAAGAAAATGAACTCTATTGAAAAAAACTAAGTAATGAAAAAAGTTACTGAAAAAAAATGCATGGAAGTGGCAAAAAGAACTTCAGATGTTCATAAGATACCATCTGAAGAAAACCTGGCGAGCATTCAATTAGCAGGTTGGAGGATGAGAGCAGGTTGCTGCAGTCAGTTTTAAGGTTACAAGCGCATCGGAAAAGCTCAGACTCATCTATTAAAAGGAGCTGCTGGCTTTTACCCCCGTGCTGGGCCAACGCAAGCCATAAAGCTGGATCAGATGCACCGAATCACAGCTCACCCAAAGGAAGGTGCAAACAGCGGCCCCGTGTCTGCCGGTGCGTGACACATCGTCTCCCTTTGACAACAAATTAAAAGGCTGATGGCGTCCGCGACGTGAGCTCCGCTGGGGCATCGCGCCAGACCCCGGCAAGCAGAAACCTCCGGTCCTGAGCAAGGGCTTGGGTGTCTCTGGGCACTGGGAGGAGGAGGCTGGATCGCAGCAAACGGCTCAGGTCCTGTGCCCCTGCCCACCCTGCCTCGCCTCTCCCCGTGCCCGCACCCGTGGCAGCGGAGATACCGGAGCATCTCCTTGAGAGACCTTTTAAGAGAAAACAGCAGGTAATTCACAGTGACTGAAGGAAGAAATATTCAGAGAAAGGAATTCAATGATTTTGGACAGTAAACAACAACACGCTACCGGTATTCACATTTGGGAGAGGAGATTTCAGAGAGAGGTCAATTCCACCAAAGACAAGAGTGTTTCTTCCAGATTTACACCAGGGTAAGGCAGAGAAAAACCGACCCCCTGCGTGCATTACTGGCTGACTTGTCATCATCAGCCTCTGCTTCCCACTCCTGAAAAACTGCATGGACTGGGATCTGCTGTCTGTGTTCCCTCCCCGTGCAATATCTCTCTGCTGCGTGCAGGCCTGGACTGCGCCCGCGCTGTTTATCCATGCGTCTTTCCACTACAGATACACCCAGCCCCGGACACAGAGCAAGCGCAGACACAGAAGATGCTGGGTTAGCAGCGTGTCGCCGAGTCAGTGGAAGGATAAACTCAAGGGTAGAAGTCACGAGGATGGAGCCAGACTCCTCTCAGTGGTGCCCAGCGCCAGGACAAGGGGCCATGGGCACAAACTGAAGCAGAAGAGGTTCCAGCTGAACGGGAGGAAGAACTTCTTGACTTTGAGGGTGCCCGAGCCCTGGCCCAGGCTGCCCAGGGGGGCTGTGGAGTCTCCTTCTCTGGAGATATTCAACTCCTGCCTGGACGCTGTCCTGTGCCCCCTGGGTGAGCCTGCTTGGGCAGGGGGGTGGCACTGGGTGATCTCCCGAGGTCCCTTCCAACCCTTGTCGTGCTGGGATTCTGTGCAAACACCAACGCAGCTTTCTGCAAACTTGACATCAAAGCCAGCGGGTGATTTCTTTTTCCCAGCACTCCAGCCAGAAGTGATGCTAAGCAAGAGGGCTCCCCGAGCTGTGTTTCTTGTTACAGAAAATGGTTCATGTACTTTATCATCTGTTTGGACCTTTCGAGCTCGTTTTGGGGACTGGACATTGATTTCCTCAATGCATTTCTTAAGTACACCATATCCTTCTACGAGGTTATCGTGTAATATTAAAATATGTAGTCTGGGCTTGTGCTTTCAGTCCTCGGAGCTGTGCCGCGTCACGTCAAGTAGCTCCTGGGGCTGGAATTGAGAGCAGAGCTGTATATCACGCTCCCGCTGGCGCTTCGCCTTGCACTGGTGTTAACTGAAAATGGGAAGAATCTGCCCAAGAGGGGGATAGCGGAGTTATGATGTGTCTTATTGATTGATCTGCACCACGAAAGGGAAAGAATATAAAAAGAGAGTTTAGATAATACAGAGGTAGACATTTTCAATACCGACTTAGGGTCACAAGAAATTCTATAATCACAACTTTAACTCATCTGCTTCGCCTAGGTTTTGCAGCACTGGGTAATATATGACACATCGGTCAGAAACCTTGGTGGCAAGCAGGACAATATTTTGAAAGCTGTGTCCTTGGAATATTGTCCCCTTCAAAAAAGTGGAAAACCAAATCATCGTGAAGTCCATTTATCTCTCTCTAGACTCTGTGCTGCGTCCCCAGTTGTTAGGAGAAGAAAAAAGCCCTGCCAGATAGAGCAAAGCTAAAGTTTGGCATGAAAAATTCACAGAACAGCTGATCTCACCTTGATGTCTTCTGCGGGTACAGCTACATAAATCTGAGCGCCCGCGGTTACTGCTCAGCTGCAGCACCAACATCTACGGAGAGATTGGATCAGAGAGAGCGCGGGAGAGGGAGAGGGGGAAAAAAGATTCAAAAGCAATCAAGATCTTAATCCCAGCAGCGAAAAGCTGGAAGAGGTTTCAAACCCACCGCAAGGCTACAAAGCGTTGGGAGTAGTGGGCGTGTTTCTGATTTTACATGCGGTCGGATGAGCTCGCGCACCGAAGCCTGGATGGTGGAGCCAGAGCTCCGCAGTCCCAACAGGCACCGGCTGCTCCTCCGAACCTTCCCAGTTTACGGCACTCAGCTCAAACCAAAGTTGTAGTGTTTGGAAAGAAAATGTTTCAACGCCCCCCTAATTTTCCTGGAAGTGTGTCCCAAAGTTTAACAAAGAAAAAAAAAAAAACCAACAACTTTTCCTTGCCCATCTTGGACTGAGAACCAGATTGGGCATTGATCCCTGGCAGGGATTTCATAATTATCTGGCAGCAATTCCACCGGTGATTTTTAGGTCGTGGCCTGTCCCTTAATTATTTTGCAGGTTGACCCACAGCCCTGTCTGTCACCTCCAGCTCTCCTCCCCAGGACGCCCCATCTGCTGCGGCTTTTGGGGTGTTCCTTCTTGCAAGGACGGCATGGTCTGTCCCCGCACGTGGGGCAGGGCAGGGCTCACCTTTGGGGAAACAGGCTTTGTGCGGGTCCTCTTGTCATTTAACACCAAAATTCTGGAACTAGGTAAAATTTCACCCTGGGATTCTTGGATGTGAGCCTACACTCCAAAATCCACATGGTTCCATCATGCCTAATTACAGCCTGTCTAAAATGCTAATGGATCCCAGCAATGCAATATTCATAGTAGAGAATTATTACATTGCACGTACTGTACAGTTCGTCTCGTTGTCTAGGTTATTGGACAAAAACCTTCAATAATAGGAAAACAGCCTGCTGTTGGGTTGAATTTTTCTGGATTATGGATTGAGTTTTTCAGTTTAATGCAAGGAGACGGTTACGTAGTACCAAGTGTATTTTAAACATCTATTTATTAAAGCTGAACTGCGCTAGAACTTCAGTTCAGAAGTACACCTGACAGCTAAATGAATAGCAAATTATTTCACAGCAATCTGTGCTATTTTCTGTTGTTTCTGTGCCGCTACCTCCTGCACGTACTGTAGGTTAAAAGAATTCTCAACCTTCTATTTAATACAATAAACTTTGTCAGTTGGGGTTAGTTTTTTTGCTGAATGCCATAGTTGAGCGTAACAAATGCGTAAAAGTCTCATTGACTCCTCGAGCAGTCTAAGTCAGGTGGAAACAGGCTGCAGTCGTAAGGAGAGACCGAGCAAGGTGGCTTTTATTTAATCTAGTTCAATCAGTATGTAATGATAGGCATTGCAAATGCGGGCCAAGCCCGTACAATGAGATTATTCCCATTCACCAAGGACAACTCTGGCCATTTTCTCTACAGGGTGGGGAGCTGGACGCCAGCGCGACGGCAGGATGCTCTGGACAGGACAGGGGCTCTGAACACCGCAGTGCACCTTGTCCGTGAAATACTAAATACCATGGCCATGGCATTAACAGCCTGAGCACCCCCAGAGCAGGGAGCACCCTAAGCATAGCCAGGAAAGAGTTAACAAACTCGAGTTAAGGAATGCTGCCCAGCTGGGTGTCCTCTGCAGGGCTGATCCCAGCTGGAGAACATCACCCAATCCTCCAGAGGCCCAGCAGGTGCCCACCCTTGGCAATGAGCCTTGCTTTAAAGCCTGGGCAAGGGGCTGTGCCTCTGTTTAGAGGGTCATGCTGAATTTCTTGGTGAGATGGTGGTTTTGAAAGAAGAAGTGGAGGTTTACCTTCAAGAGCAGCATTCTCCTTCATCTGAAAAAGGTATGAGAAATAATAGCATGGAAGAAAAATTACAGTATGAATCACTGCATGGGCACGGGGGTTTGTTGTGTGAGATACAGATGTGCAAGAAATCATTGTTGTGTGCAGCTTGGAGTTGATCAAATCAAATGTTTGGTCTCTTGTTTAACCTGGGAAGTTGGGAGGTGACTTACAGGAGGTGACTTATGGCAGGTAACTGCTCTGGCTGCTGCTGGAGGGCTGGCAGGATGGGTGCTGGTAAGCAGCCTCTGCGCTGGCTTTGCCCCCTGTGCTGGTGCTGCTCTGCGGGAGCTGTGGCAACAACAAATACTTGTGCTTCCTAATTTCTGAGTTTTGCTGGGGTTTGGGTCTTTTTTTTGTTTGTTTTTTTATTGCGTTCCTTGGTGTGAATTACCCAGCCTGAACTGCTGTACTGCATCCAGCTCGGGAGCCCTCAGCACCAGGAGGACATGGACCTGTTGGAGCGGGGCCAGAGGAGGGCTACTAAAATGCTCCGAGGGCTGGAGCCCCTCTGCTATGGGGCCAGGCTGGGAGAGTTGGGGGGGGTCAGCCTGGAGAAGAGAAGGCTGCGGGCAGAGCTGAGTGCGGCCGGTCAGGGCTTCAAGGGGGCCCAGAGGAAAGGGGGGGACAAGCTTTTTAGTAGGGCCAGCTGGGACAGGACAAGGGGGGATGGCTTTAAACTGAAGCAGGG
>NW_009259721.1:1921878-1925943 GCF_000687185.1 Egretta garzetta
CTCTGGGGGTCCCTTCCCACCCAAACCATTCTGTGATTCTTTGATTCTATGAATCACCCCGTCCTCTATTAAACGCTCCCATTGCAGTTTGCATTCAGAAAAGCGACTCTACAGGCTCCGGGTAAAGCTTGCCCTGAGCCTCCTGGCGAGGTGCTGAGCACCTTTGCAGCCAGGACCCTGCCTCGAGCCGTGCCAACCAGCATTCATGCTTTCTTCCGAATTGAAGGTGTTCAGAAGCGGCTGAACAGGGGGCGGGAAGGAACTGGGAGTTGTATGCACAGTGGGTGGGAAAACCGGTCATAAAGTTTGACCTGATTTATTTAATTTTCTGGGAATAATAATAATTCTTCCCTGAACTGACAGTCTGCATGTCAAAGTTTCAGCTCAATTTGAAATGGTTGAAAGATGAATTCCAGGGGAAAAATAATGCTGGCTGTGTGGTGGACGTGCTGACAGTCTCTCACCAAGGTGTTGCTCTCCTCCTTAATGTGCTGGAGAAAAAATTGTAGGCTGGCAAAAAAGAGCTGGATTTCATGTGATTATGGATTGTTTGCATTGCTGTCCATTAGGAAGTAAAAAGGAGAAAAGGCGTTGTGGGGTTTTTTAGGCTTGCACTGAAAACGTTTCAATCGGGAATAACTGAGATACTTGCAAAAATAATGGTTTTGATGGTGGTGTGACCGCTCAGCGGGTGGGGGGGTTGATCTGTGCTAGAAGAAATTAGGACTCTACGTTTATAGTAGTGCTGCTTTGAAAATCATATGCATGATTTAATGTTTTCCCTAAATCCAGAGCATTTAAAAAAAAATGAATTAATTCTGGCTCTAATTTTCCTTGTCATGGGACCTTTGGAAATCAGGCGCACTGATTCCCTTGCTGTTCGCTCTCCTTCGTCTCCCGGTGTAATTTATCGTATGGGAGCAGAATGTCCTGTGTAAATCACAGCTGAGTATCTGAAGGAGGTTGCCAAAACTGGTGGAGACATCAAACTTTTTTTTTAATGATAAAATGTCTGAGAGCCGTTTCTGATAGTGTGCTGGGAATCTTTTTTTTTTTTTTAGTAAAGATCTAATTTCAGGAGCTTTAGGTGTGACTGGATTTTGAATGTCTCGGAGGGGGGTGGGTAGTTTATGAGAATAAGAACAATTGGCAAAACTTCCCGTGGCTGCTCAGCTGTCTGTCTGTCCATCCCAGGACAGACAGCAGCGATCCCCGCAGGCACTGGCTGTTATGCTGCACAACCATAGCGTGGTCCCTGCATCGTGCAAGGACCACCTGTAACTTTTAGTCCCAGATCTTGAATGAAAACATTTATGTACATTATTTAATTCCACTTCTTATAATGGGCCCATCGACTCCAGGAGGCAGGCGAGCACATTAAAGCTGAGCCTGGCTGTGTGGGTGCTGTGAGCTGCAGGTCTTTACCGGGGCCTCTCTGCCCGATGTCCTGGGGCACCGCAGCCTCAGACCTTGCTGGTCTGTGCAAGCCCATTCCCTGGCTGGGGACTGCGTCTGGCAGGAGCTTTCTCACCTTTTTGACAGCATTATCAGGTCTGAAGTCAACCCGGGGGTTCCTAGTGGGCACTGGGTTTAGCTTGGTTCTTAGGATGCACAGTTTGGCTGTGTTTCTTCACATTTCTTTGTTTTCTTTGAAAAGGTAAATAAGATTTGCAGAATCCATATTCCACTCTCTAGTGATGCAAGTGTAAATCAGGGAACTAGCCTGCCCTGCCCCATAAAAGGCTCAATACTCTTCTCTAGAACTGCCCATTAAGCTTCACAAATGGATAAATAAGGAACTGAGATGTGTCATTTATTCATAGCACTCAGAAGGTGGTGGCGGGGGGGGGGAAGGCCATAAATCCGTGGGCACCTTGGACTTCAGATCTGTCACTAAGCAACCTGGAGCATCGTGGCTGGCGGTGGTGCTGAGCACACATCCCCTCGCTTTCCCAGCCTGAGCCTCTGCCTTCAGACCAAAGCAGATTTGCAGTTTGCTCTCTGCCACCAAGCCCGTGCCCCTGCCCAGTCCCCCGGTAGCTCAAGGGAGGGCGGACTCTGCTTGTTCCCATCTCTCCTTTGCTGCCATCCCACCTGCCCAGACCCTGTGCCCCTTAATTTCTCTCCATCTTACTGGTTTGGACTCTGTAGATGTGGTTCCTTACCGTGCCAATACAGTTTGCAGGGAAGAAGCAGCAAAATGAATCTGTACTGTAAGAGTATTGCCAGAAGAAGCCGGCAATAATCGGGACTAGTTATTCAGTTCTCCCTGCATGCATGTACGTGTTGGGGATGTGGAAGGGAGGGCTTTTGCAAATGCACTAGGAATAATAATTAAACTCGCAGCTCACCGTTATTAAAAAGGAGTTAGGGGAATGTTTCTGGCCTTCAGCGTTATCTGCCCATCCTCATCGCGGCATTATGTAAAGCTGGAGGCTCGGAGGGAGCAGCAGTGCCTGCAGTCACACATCGTCCCTGTCCCTGCGAGCAGAAAGCCGGTGATGGAAGGGGCTGGTGCACGAGACAGGAGCACCTTGCTCCGCCGCAGAGCCCCGTGGTGAAGGGACAAAGGCGAAGGTACGTTCCTCGAAGGAAACGATGCAAATGAGGAAAGGATCCCCCCGGTTAGTGAAGTTATTCCAGCAAGTGGCTATATAAATGTCTTTATATTGTTATTTCCGATATTAGTTTGTTGTTCCTCCATGAAAGCTGATTTATTTGAAATGTTATTACTCGAAACACCCTAATCTTTTTGTAATAATTCATATACTGGAGATTACATTTTTGGAAGGCAGCCCAGCTCTGGCTGGAATCCTATTTATGGATTAAAGGATTTGAACAGCATTTCAAGCCAGATCTCCGAATAGTGGGCTAATGTAAACCTGGTTCCATATAAAATGCTTTACCTCTGCAATAGTAACCCCATTAAGGGCAGATTGTTGGAGGACGTTGGACAAGAGGACTTTCATTACGGTAAAGCAGGATATCTTGCACCCCTGAAGAGCAAAGATTTTTTCGGGGCTGAGTCTTTCCCTTGTTAAGATGCCCCGAGCTGTGTTTTGTAGCTCCCCTTTCTTCCGGAAGCCATCAGGCCAGCTAATTGTAGGGTCTCGGGGTAGGTTCAGGGAGACTTTCTGATGGAAGAACTTTGGTTTCTGGTGGGAATTGAGCCACTGCAAAAGGCAGACAAGGTACCCCAGCAAAGAGCTGCTCCTCCCCAAAATGGGAGGGAGGCAGTGGGGAGCTGTGATGTCCATGTAAAGAGCAGCATTTGAGGGTCCAACCCAGGATTTGTCACTGGAGGGACAGTCTCACCCCAGAATCCATGAGCTTTTGGGAGTGGTTGTTATTAATTTCCCATTTAATGTAATAGCACCTGGGGAACCCAGTCGCCGGCTGGAGTACCACAGTGTTTGTAAAAATCCAGACTAGGGAATGGGCAATGGCATAATTTAGTTACACGTCTGCAGGTAAGTACAGAACTAGTCTAGAAATTAATGACACTATGGGCCAACATCAAAATGAATGGTTCCAGGACACGGGCAATCTAACTGTTTTCAAGCCTTTTCCACACATTGCAGCAAGTGAGGTTTTAAGCCAGGTTTGAAGCAGAGCACCAAAGTGGCTTTGTGGATATTTATAGGCAGCTTTTACCTTAATCAATGTGCAATAGGGACTGGCACCCTGGGCCAAGCTGAACAAAAGGTGGGAAAGGGAGGACAAGCTCTGCAGGGCTCTGAAAAGTGAAGCAACCTGTGTTTGATGCAATTAGGAGGGATGAGCCAGTGGAGAGGGGCACAGAAAGGGGTGAAGCAAGCAAAACCTACTGGTGTTCTGAACAAAGATGAAAATGCTGTGGTCTTTGCAATAATTAGGCCAGAAGACGATGAAAACCTGGAGGAGGTTAGCTGTGTGCCCCAGGGAAGGCTGAGCTGTAGAGATACTATGCAAAAAACCTACAAGATTTATTGGCGCTGTGGATGTATTGCCCTGCAGAGGCTCCTGAGTTTAAGCTGATGCTCAGCTTTTTGTATTCTCCATTGCCTATAGAAGTTGAGGAAGGCA
>NW_009259721.1:1925961-1926549 GCF_000687185.1 Egretta garzetta
TCTCTCATTTTCCATATGGGTGCAGTGCTAACACTGAGGAGGAGGCGGGGAGGAAGACTGTTGGGATCAGCTGCTCAGGGCCGCAGGGGGAATTAGAGGAGTAAAATATTGCAGGGTTCACCTCTTCCAGAAAATCTCACTTCCTTATGGTGCAAATGCATGTCTGCAAACACAGTCTGTCAGGCCGTAATAAACAGGTAAAAATGGGGTGCTTAGTACATGTGTACCTGTAGGTATCACTTGTATCCACCCACCCAAGCGTGGTCTGAAAGCAGCAGCCAGGTCTGGGGAACTGGAGATGGTTACAGCCTCCCCCCTGGTCCCGCTACAGCATTGCCCCGGGCAAAAAGCATTTCACTGCTCTGGATCTCAGCTGCTTCTTCTATGGAATGGGGTAATATCATGTGCACCCCAGAGGATTTGAGCATCACTTATTATTTCTATAGGGATTTGAAGGTTAATAGCTTTACACAAGCCTAATTAATTGCTATTATTTAGTTTAATATTCTATCAGAGTCCTTTGTCCATACAAAGCTTGCTCTGCCATACTCCCTGTAAGAAGATTCTGAAGCAGCACGGTTTGTCTGC
>NW_009259721.1:1930616-1957324 GCF_000687185.1 Egretta garzetta
GTGCTTAGGAGAAGATTAAGATCTCTCATTTTCCATATGGGTGCAGTGCTAACACTGAGGAGGAGGCGGGGAGGAAGACTGTTGGGATCAGCTGCTCAGGGCCGCAGGGGGAATTAGAGGAGTAAAATATTGCAGGGTTCACCTCTTCCAGAAAATCTCACTTCCTTACGGTGCAAATGCATGTCTGCAAACACAGTCTGTCAGGCCGTAATAAACAGGTAAAAATGGGGTGCTCAGTACATGTGTACCTGTAGGTATCACTTGTATCCACCCACCCAAGCGTGGTCTGAAAGCAGCAGCCAGGTCTGGGGAACTGGAGATGGTTACAGCCTCCCCCCTGGTCCCGCTACAGCATTGCCCCGGGCAAAAAGCATTTCACTGCTCTGGATCTCAGCTGCTTCTTCTATGGAATGGGGTAATATCATGTGCACCCCAGAGGATTTGAGCATCACTTATTATTTCTATAGGGATTTGAAGGTTAATAGCTTTACACAAGCCTAATTAATTGCTATTATTTAGTTTAATATTCTATCAGAGTCCTTTGTCCATACAAAGCTTGCTCTGCCATACTCCCTGTAAGAAGATTCTGAAGCAGCACGGTTTGTCTGCGGTGCAGAAGCGTGCATCCGCAAACGAGAGACTTTGCAATCACGTGCAGGTACGGCGATGGTTATGGTATGGCGATGGTTATGGCGTATGGCACCGGCTGCTACTTGGGATGTTTTGATGCAGGCAGTGGTGGAGCAGCTCCTTGGTGGAGACATTTGGCTGGAATGACAAAATAAATGAGGGTAATGAAGACTCCCTCCTGTGATGTAAATTGTTTTAACGCCCTTCACGTTGTTGGTTGCATTCTAGCAGAGATAGGATTGAGAGACTGATAGCTCAAGTGGGAAACTTATTTTTGCAAGGATAAGGTTTAGTGCCTCTTAAGACTGTTTTCAGAGAGCCTGGACACTTTTGCAAGAGAACTCTTCTGCTAATGCTTCTGAAATAATTCATGGAGGCTTTTGATGTGGCCATGTTCTGGCTGACAGCCCTCGAGTTTAATGGAGTCGGAGCTTTGATGGACATTTGTACAACTTTGAATGCTTTTGCATGTGAACAGAACCAGCCGGATTCATGCTGCAAACGACTTCATTTAGGCCCGGGGTAGGACAAGCTTTACGTGCAGGTTTGCTAGACCCTGCTTTCCCAGCACCTCTTTCTAGGAATTGTGGCACAAAGCGATGCGAGCTACCCCTGAAATGGCGCGTACTTGCTGTCGCTGCAGGTGGCTTTTACTAATGCCACCACGCAGGATGCTGGAAGGCCACAGCTCTCGTCTGCACCGGGGCATTTTGTCACCTCCCCCCCACACAGCCCCGAGCAAGCGGTGTGCAGGACTCCCGCAGCCCAAAGCCCGCAGCCAGGAAAGCACAGATGGGGACGTGCCCCTCCAATGCTGTGGTGCACAAAGAGAGAGGGTTGACCCTGACAAAAGAAATAAGGTTTTTCCAGGCTATGCATGGGATTTTGGGGGGTGTGTGTGGTGTGTTGGCTGTTCCTTGCATCGTTCCCTCTAAGCAGGCAGCGAGAAGGTTCTGTTCTCGTAGGGCAGCGCCGTGGCAGGAGCTCCGTGCTGCAGAGCCTCGCTTGCCAAAGAGGAAATCAAAGCCATTCTCTGCAGGGTCTGAACAGGAACCACGGGCCCATCCTGATTAAATAAAATGTGTCATTAATAACAAACAAACCAAAGAGATAAGAGCTTCAATGGTAGTGCTTAAAAACCCCATGGTCACAAATAAAGACTGCTGTAGTGTAATGTCATTTGAGAGGGGACACGTGGTGCGCCTGAGAAGAAAGATGGATCGCATACATTGTGTGCCTGACAGTAAAACTAATAGCTATTGGATGGGGTGTTAAGTATATCATAAAATCAGTGTTGGCCGCGTTCAAGACGACGCATTCAAACTGTTCCCACTGCCTGTACGGACCGTGCTGACAGCAGCCAAGGGAGCCAGGGACCACAGCCATCGGCATGGTGTGGGGGGGGGCACTGATGGACTGGATCCCCGAGGGCTGGCCCGCAGCACCCCGGGTATATGGACATGCTCAGCACCCTGAGCGGGAAGGACTTGCTCTGATAGTCCCCAGAAAATGTACCGGGAAGCTCAGCCAGCACCCGTGAATGCAGATCCTCCATGGAGTAAAAGCAGGGTGCAAAGGCAAGGTGCCTTATGGAAAGCAGGGTGTACCGAGCACACGAGGCAAAAACATTTCCTTCCCTGAAGCTTCCAACAGTTGCTGTGTGAAGTGAACTTTCCTTTGTTCTGGGAAGAGGTAATTAAGCCAGGAACAATTAACGGAGGGTTATCTGCTGCTGGACAAGCAGGAGCAGGAGGAAAAGAGCAGTGAACAGCGATTCCTTCAACCATTCCCAGCCCTTCCTTGTAACTCGGAGGGCTCCAGCTTTGACTTCTTTAATCAGAGTTATTTCTGTGCCGCCTCCTTGCAGCATAGAGCCGAGCGGAGAGGTGAGGGCAACCGCTCTGGCTGTGGTGGCCGCACCATGCGGCGCGTGGTGGTCACCACCCCGGTGCTGCCTCCTGGTCCACATGTATGTTGTCTGTACTTGCAGAATTTAATATCCAAACTCCCCTACAGGGCAAGGGATACTGGTGTGAGAGGAGGAATGCTTCCATGCAGGCGAGTCGGCAGAGATGGACACACAGATTTGGATTGCTTGTGCAAAAAATCCCCGGTGGTTCTGCAATTAGCCAAAAATCCCAAGTCCTGTTTTCTCCAGTTTGTGGAAGGCTGATGTAATGTTTAGCTCCAGTCCTGTGGGAGGAAACCAGCAGAGCTCCTGGGAAGTCACGTAGCTGGATCTGGGCTCTGTGCATCTGTTCCTCTCCTCCAAGGGCGGTAGAATTGCCGGGTGGCCAAGCTCTGTCGGGCAGGACAAACAGGGATTTATCTGGGTGCTCATTTGGCAAAAAGGTCTCAGTTACGTGGTAGTTAGCCCTGTGGGGTGACCCAAGTCTCTTACTGGGGCCAACAGATTCACTTGGAGTCCCTGGGACTTTCTGGAGGTCCATCGTTGGCATTCAGATGCCACCAGAGACATCCAGACATTTCTGTAACAGATGAGAGGAATTTTAAAATGCAAGGAATGAGGAATGCTGTCTTTGTCCAAAATGACATGTGAACACCAGCTAAAGTTAATAGAAGATGCTGAAAACCTGACTGCAGGTCTGCTAATAATTTACTAAAAAGCCCAGTCCCTTCCTCTTTCAGGATGGCCAACTGCTGCTGTCTCTTACTCGGCATCCCCCCCAAAAAAGCGCAGGGTCTGCTCCCATGGCTGCGACCACCTTTTGCTGCTGAATTGAGTTTGCTCGGTGGCACAGGGAGTTGATTACAAAAGCTACAAGGGCTTCCAGTAGCACAATTTCCTGAAAATAATGAGCTTCAGCGTTTCAGTTCTTGACTCCATCTCTTTCTCCTTCAACTCCGCAGCTGCCAGTGGGTCAAATAAGTACAGCGCAAGCGGAGTCTGCTCCTTTGCTGTGCTTTGAGGAAAGGTGCCTTAGGTTTCCTTTGCAGCAGCTTGCTGGAGAAATTTGGGCAGGCTGGTGGCAAGCAGCACGGTGCTGCCAAGCTGAGCTCAGGCGTGGCGTTGTCTCCCCAGATCCCTGGGCATGGAGCTGGGCTCTGGCCGACCTTCCTTTGGTGCTGAGCTGCTCCTGCCAGGCGTTGTTGTGGGGGCTACAAAAAGGAAAATGCGTCCTTGCACAGCCCGGTGTCCGAGCTTGCGACGCCGGGGAGGTGTGGGGAGGGGGTTGGCGCGGGTGCTGTGTGTGCTGGCACGGGGAGCGGCATCCACGCCAGGCAGGGTGGACGTGCCCTACTTAACCTGGGCAGCCAGCGCGGTGCTGGAGCTCGGCAGCAGGAAGGGTTGGTCTGTGCCAGCTCACGGTGCAATCAAGCAGATGTAGGCAGGTTGGGCTTCTTGTCACCTGCCCAAACCGGGGCATTGCTGTCCCAGCAAACGCAATCTGTGACGGTAACAGTGGAGAGGCATCTCTGCCGTGTGAGATGTCGCAGGCGTGCAGGGCACAGGTTGCTCCGACCTGTCCCGGGAACAGCCAGCTCGGCTGTGCTGGGGAGCGCTGCTCCTCACCAGAGCGTCCCCTCCCTTCTGCTTTGGGCACCCGGGTGGCCCCAGCCCAGGGTGCTCCAGTTCCTCACTGTGCAGCGGGCTGGGAGCCCGGGCAGTGCTGCAAAGCTGCCGCTGGCAGCACCGTTACAGACTAGAGACATAGATAGCATAGCCAGTGTGAGCTCCTTGCTCCTCATAAAATTAATTTGGGAATGCATCCCAGATCCGGCATCTGTCCCTTGAGCTCCAGTTTTCCACGAGGGTGGGAGAAGGTTACGCAGGAGGGGAGGAGGCACTAAAGCTCTCCCTGCATGGGAGAGGTGGGAAAGGCTGGGAAGGAGATGTGTCCCTGCCAGGGATTGCAGCTCCCACCCGTGCCCACCGTGGCGGTCGCTGTGGCCGGTCAGCCTCCACCTCTTCCCAATCCCGAGCATCTCCCAGTAAGCAGGGCCTCCCAACTTCAGGGAGTGTTTCCGTGCTATAGGGAAATGCAAAGACTCATTAATCCGGTGTATCCCTACCATTTGCAAAGTGCTGTGACAGAGGCTGGGAACAGGTTTTCATCCATCCCTGGCCTGCAGCGGAATCTGTTCGTGCTGGTGCAGCCTCCCTGGTGTTGCTGGAGCTCATCCTGCTCCATGCTGGAGAATTGAGGAACTGAAGGAAGAATTGAACACATAAAGCTTAAAGATATAATTTAATAATTATATTTAAAAGTCTACCTGGGTCTACAAATTTTTTATGACAAATTAATTAAAAAACCCAGTTATGGATGCTTTGGAAAGGAGACATAAATATTTAATATTTATTAAAATATTCATATGCTACATGTTTTTTAATCTTGAAAAAACATTTTTGGATCATCAGTCACATTTTTTTTGTTATGCTAAAAGTTTGCATTGTAAATTCCACCGTGATTGATTAAAACCAGAAACGTGCAATCTATTAATTATGTAATAGCGCATATGCTGCTCGGGACCTGGAAGAAATACATATATCTGTTTTCCATAGCCAGAAGAGTTAGCAAGGTAATTTGCTTATTGAAACTAAATGAAAGCTTTGATTCCTGTAATTATGGTAAGATCTCTACCTTCATCTCTATGTAAATACGACTTCAAGATTTTTTTTTTCCCCCCCATAGTTCTTCCTTTCAGGTAAATAAGACCAGGGAAGTAGGGCACGATCCTTCGTGGGGGATTGGGAATGCCTGGGAGATCTGGGTGTGGTGTTGGGGAGCTCTGTTTTGCCAATGTATGTTATATCAGCTGCAATGTTCAAGTCCAAGGCTGGGACGCTGTGGGTGCTTGCACCCATCTGAACGCCGCGCGGGGAAGGGCTCGCCCCGCGCTGGTGGCATTGCGCGAAGGTTCGCTTTTCACTCCAACCATTAGGTTTTTTGCAGTTGTCATGGAAAGGCGTAGTAAGGACTAAGTAACTCATTTACCAACCCTACTTTCAGCGGTTTTAAGACTATTTCTTGGGCTCTCGCACTCTCTGAATGAATCACAGCAGCAGAAGCAGTTTCAAAGCAAATGGTACTCAACGCGCATTCTTCTTAATGAGCTGCGATGCAAGCGGCAGCGCCGCTGACCCTGCCGTCTGTGCCCTGATTTATAAGCTTCTTCATACCCTGTCACTGAAGCTTAAGGATCCCTTAAGTCTCTTTTTCCTCTGCAAGACAAACAAAAGGCTGTTACTGCAAATTAGAATGGAAGTTGGCGCTGCTAAAGACACCAAAACAAACAAAGGCAAAATAAAAGGGTGGTTTGGGGGGTTTTGTTGCTATTCTGGGTAGAAGGATTATTGTTGATTTTTTTATGAAAAGTTCATCCTGGAGGCAGCAGGCAGTTGCATTACTTTAGCAAGATTGAGCTGTTTAAAATTTCAGGGTTGTCCGCCAAAAAAATAATAATAGGAAGTTGTATAGAGAGGAATGTGCTGACAGCAGTAATGTTTGGGTAATAATTCATGTGTTGTAGATGATGCTCTGGAAGGCTGCCCAGCTGGCTAATGCAGATTGGGATGCTCTCACGCTGATGGCTGTACAATTGATTGGCATTTCTGCTCCATCATGAGATCAGCTTGCAAATGAAATGGAGATGGTTTCAGAGGGCAGGGCTTGGGGAGGGCAGAGCTCCAGCGAGCAGCACCGGGTGCGGGTCAGGGTCCGGTTGTTCTTAAAGGGAACCTCTTGGTTGTTGGCTGGGTTTGATGGGAGCACCTCTGCCCCCTGTTTCATTTGCTGTCAGATGAGGGCAGCTGGCCGTGGTTTGGGCTGAAGGACAAGGTGATGTTCTTCAGCAGCAGCAGGGGTTATGGTTTTTCCCAGGAACGCCAACTCAAATGGTCGTTGATGCTTGACCCTTATTCTCCAGACCTGCACCATGGGGTCTTTCTGTGCTATGAGCATGTAGTGATTCTGAGCAAAATGGTGCTCTGGGACCTGGTGGTCCCTTTTCTGTCTGTTGAGGGGCTCCACGTGGTGTTGCGCTTTCTCATTCTGCAGGCGGACCTTGTCCGAGATGCTCTTGGGTGGTCACGCTCAGTCTCGGGCACAGGTTGTGTGTGACAGGTTTGGTTCAGCTCCGTCCCAGATTATCCAGCAGCACGAAAAAGGCAGCAGCTCCTTCATTTTCCCACCGCTGCAGCCCATTTTTGTGCTTCTCCACAAGCCCCAAAGCGGGGATTGCCTGTTATTAACAGTTTCTGAGTTGCTCTAAACCCTATCAGGGGACCTAATATGAGACAGAAGATCTGTTGGTGATATTATATTTAAAATTACTTTCTCATGGATTCTTTTATTTAGAAGGGGTTGAAATGACAGATAACTGTTGTGTTATTTTAGCTCTGTGAACAACGCTTAAAAGTCCCAGTCAGCGTGCGTACAGCCAACTTAAATGCAAATTGCACACCACCAGCAACTTTATTGCACATGAAAAACAAATTTCACCGAGCTCGTAACTTATCAGAGGGAGAACAATAGCGTGTTCCCCTCCGGAGCAGAAGTGTAAGAGGAGACATCGCTGTCCTTGAGAGACCTGGCTGCCAGCCATGCTGCAAAATAGGCTCTTGGGTACCTACTGCCATTGTAGGGAGCATCTTTGTTAATAATTAAAAAATAAGCAAAACCTGAGGAATTACTGAGTGTGTTCATTGACACGAGCCCCTTGCTCTGAGCTGCTGCTTGTTGGCATTCTGGCTGTATAACCTCAGCCAGCTGCTGAGAAAGGGGGCGCTGGTTGTGCCCACTCCTGCACGAGCCGCTGGACCTCATGGATTTAAAAAATAAGCATTTGCTGAAGTGCTGGATTAAGGAAGACCCTACTGTGCACCTTCTTAAATGCTTTAAAACCAGGGTTATTGAATAGCAGCTGGCCCAGCCGTGCAACCAGGCGTCTCTGAGCCACAAGCGGGTGCTCCCCCGGCGTGGTCTGTGCAACTGAAAAGCTCAGTAAAATGCTCTCGCCAACTTCCTCGCCTTTGAGGTGAGATCCTCCAGCAACGGCAGTGTCTTTAGGTGTGAATATCCCAACTTGGTATAGAGCCTCAGCACATACAAATCAGCCGGGGGTTACTATTTTTCCTTGCAACTATTTGGAAATGCGCTTGGGACCAGTTGCAGCGGTGACCGCCTAATTACCCCTCCAAACGGCGCCTCCAGGGGCCGAGTGACTTTATTCTGGCGTTTGTTGGTTTCCAGGAATTACAGGCACAAAAAGTATAAGGCCCTTTAAAGGCTGACTTAAAACTTGACTTAAGCCCCCGGAAATAATAAAAGGAAAGTAAAGAACACAGTAAAGCTGCAGAAAAGGATTAAGAGACGAAAAAAGCCGATGGGGACAAGGAATTCTGGCTGTGTGGGATGGGGTGATACAGTGCTTGCGCTGTCACCGGAGCCAGGGACTGCTTCCAGGTCTATACACAACCACTTTTTTTTTCCTTTTTAAATCTGCAGCCATTCTCATATATTTTTGCGCTATACTGGCATCATTTAAGACAGAACTAAAGTTTAAGAGCAAAGATATTTTTTTATCTATTTCCCAGAAGTACTTTGCGTGTAATAAAGAGCCTGAAAATGTTCTGCTGCCTCTGAAGCCTTCACCAAGGGTGCAGGCAAACGCTCAAAACCACCACCACCACCAAAAAGAGATCTGGTATTGCTTTGGTTTCTTCCGTTTCTCTGCTGGTGCCCCCTGGAAGGTAACCATCGGTGTAACCATCGCTGGTCCCCATGAGCATCTCTGGCTCCCGTTGGAGGAGGACTGTGCATCCCTGGTGGTGGTGGCAGCCAACGCCTCTGCCCAGGGCACTGCCGCCTGTTTGCCCTCCCGGGAGCCTGGATGCATTCCCCTGTCAGATCGTACTAAAAGGGTTATAAATTCTTCTGGCAGGAGCCTGCATGTTAGGATTGATGAGTGTTATCAGCAAACTATTCAAATAAGTATGCTTATTATTAAAGCCCTGCTAGGAGCAGGATGACATGCAGAGAAACTAATGCAAAGCAATTTCTCCTTCATTTCTGAGCCTTTACCCGGTTTTAATGTAGGCTAATAACATTTGGGTTTAATTGTTTCTTTGGGTAGATTGCTTTTGTATTTCTGTGTCTCCACAAGTTGGGATTTGTATGGCTTCCGTGGGAAGTGGCCACACATGTACCGACATAGGCGTAGTGCTAGCCAAAGGCATTTGAAAACTGTCCAGGGCGAGGACTGGGAGGCCGAAGTGGAAAAAATCGAGCAGCTTTCCCATTACTAATATCTACATTTTTATGAGCTTGGTTGTAATATAATTCCCACCTACTGGGACAATTCCTGAGCTGTTTGTTCAATATTTATCTGGTTCTGAGTCAGACAAAACTCCCAGATCTCCAGGCAACATAAATTACCATGGATCCTGCAACTTTGCAGTTGGTGCCTGGTCTCAGCTGAGGCCAGGATAATCGCCAAGATTTCGCCTTATCTGTGCAGCAGTTACGTGACACCAGTTGTACTACACGCACGTCCTGATGTTAGAATAGGATTTAGCTCCTGCCTTTGTAACGCCAGCAAATAACTGGCTAAGGTGTTGAGCAAACCGTGCGGCGGCTCCGCTGCTCTGCAGAGGCGAACCCGGCGCGCGTTGCAGCCTGTGTGGGGGACAGCCCCCAGAAACGTCCTCCTGGACCGAGTGGTAATTGCAGCACGAACACACATGAGCAGCGAGGGAAGTTCCAAATTGCTCAGCTTGCGCCTCGTGAAGGTGTTTGGCGTGCAACCAGAGCAAATGCAGCCCCACCAGCGTAAAAGGCTCGGGGCTGGGGACCGCACTGGAGGAAAAACCCTAGCGGGCACATTAGCTTTCAAAACCAGGCTCTCTAGGTATTTCTGGTACATGCTGAGTGTCCTTCAGTTTTGTTTCAACCTTTTAAATTTATATGCTCACATTTCCTGAACGGCTTAAGGTGGTTTTGCATAATTGCAGTAACAGAAACCCCTCTGACCGCAGCAATTAGCCAGGTACCAAACCATGAGCCCCAAGTGCCTCATCCCAAACCCGGGGTTTCACTGCACCCAGGAGAATTTTTGCCTGGTTTTCGGCACAGAAATAATGAGAAACATACAATAAAGATCACTGTTTTCCCTATGTAGGTAATTTTTGATGTGGTAATAATCTGTTTCCTAAAAAAAAAAAAAAGTTGGAGAATAGGGAGCTGGGGAATAAAATGTACTCCAAAGTGTGAGCACAGCTCCTCGGAGCATCCCATGGAAGCTCTGGGTCTCCCCCTGCACAGCTGCGTGGAGCTCTGGCCAACACAAACCCAGGTGCTTTAGTTCAAGGTGTGGGGGGGTTAAAATGTGGCATTTCAAAGGAGGAAGCCCCATGACACAGGTTAAGAGCCAGCGTTGCTGGAAGGGTGATCCGGCAGACACGTTCCGAATGTGACTTCTTAAAGATGACAGGCACTTTTATAAAAAGTCTCCCCGTTTATCTGCAAAACTCCTGCAGATCAAGACCTATGAATTATTAGTGTAATGAGATTAGGCATACATTTATGCTACATGGTCTTAAGTTGTTTTAAATTCCGAAGATGAGATGGGGTCAAGCACGGAAGGGCAGCGCGGCAGAGCGCCGGTGGCAGCCCGCGTGAGTGACTTGTCTTCCTATTAACATTGTCACATCCCTGTTGGGGGCGCTTCCCATTTCCCTCTCTCCCTGGGAGTTGGCTGGGAAACGTCATCTCCAAAATTGGCAAGGAAAAAAACCCCAAAATGTGTTTGTGAGCACTCAGGACTGTAGGAGGAAAGGAGATGGTGGTGGAGAGGAAGGATAGAGGGGAATGGGAGATAGAAAAATAAGGAAAAAGATAAAAGGGAGTGGTAGGGTGAAGGAGGTGTTGCTGTCCCTGCTACCTGGAGTGAGCACAAGTGCTTTGGGCATTTCCTCTTGTAAAGATTTTTGTAACCTCCGAATATCGACAGGAGTGTGTGTATCCTCACCAGCCCTCCCACTCTTTTGATTTTCTTCCTGGAGAAGCGGAGATGAAACCCCCTGAGGAAAGCTCTCAGCTGAAGAGACATGAGAGCATCAATTTTTCTCTCATTAAACAGAACCACTCGGAGGCTTGTGCCGCGTGCTTCCCCAAAGGTCGTCCTCCGCGGAGCAGGATGGAGCACGGCCGTGTGTGAGTTGTTCCACATCCTGCAGCTGTCTCCAAAACTGCTTTGCCAAAGAGAAACAAACATGCAAAAAGAAAAAAAAAAAAAAAAAAAAATTAAAAAATGAACAAAACATCCTGAGACTGCTGGGGTTTGCTGAGCTGCGAGATCAGCTGTTGGGAAAGCTGACGTGCCCCCCCTCTGGGTCCTGCTCGTGTCCCCCCCAGTCTTGCTTGTGCCATCGCTCCTCCAACCACCAGGAGCCCAGGGCAGGACAGCCTCCCCTCTTCTCCAAGTCCCCCCGCTTCTCTCCTGGTCCTGCTTGCAGACCTGCTTGCCCATGCCAAGTTTTGCAAACAAGCCCCTGTAGCACCTTGCAGAGGGTGCAGTGGTTTGGGGTGGGGGGAGGAGACTTAATTTAAATGTTTTGCAGAAATTTGCCCATTCCAACAAAGGGTTTGTCTAGGAACTAGAGGGAGGAGGAGTCACTTTACAAAAAGAAAAGGGTTCCGAATCTCAGCGTTAACTTAGCAAAAGGGATTTCAGATTGGGTGGGGTAGAGGGAGAACATTGGGGAGAGTTGGGTGAGGTTTTGCAAAAAAGATCTGCCAACTTGGAACCAATAAATCATCCTTTTATTAATACATGAATGCAGCCATGAGCAGTTTCTCCAGATACTAAACTTTCTATGAAATATTTGTATTTATTTACCTAAGCTCCTTTTATTAAGAACAAATAAAACCAATAAAATCTGGGGAAATAGTAGCGATGTACGCTCCGAGACAGTTGCTGTAACCTCCTGGGAAGGGGAATAGCTACAACAGGCTCTTGCTGCTGCTATTTTACCTCCCCAGTGTTAGGTGCTTTTGGCGTGACTCTGCTTATTTGCAGTAGCGGGATGATTTCCCATCCCATTGCTTTGGTTTAGGCAAGTCTGGGAAGCGAGTGTGAGAACTTTGTGTGCTTCAATTTTCCTGTCCTCTGTCCTTTAAAGTGACTCACCTTGAAGGTGAGCCCTTCTCTGGTTCCCCAATTAAATATACATACGGTAGTGTTCTTGGAGGGATGCATAAGGGGAGTGACATAGAGGGGGAAAGCGTTTTAAGATGAATTATAGATCAGGATTTGGAGAAAAGCAACAATCGCCGTACGCTGTCTGGTTGCACAGGATTGTAACTTGCTATGGCCCTTGCAGGGTTAAAGACGACGAGTCCCTTCACTGCCCAGCAGACCTGTCTTTCCTGAGAGTCCGCATCCTAAGTCAGAGCAACCACAAAGAAAAATGGAAAAGGCTTAAAATATAACAGCCTCTAGGATATTTTGGTAAATGATCATGATGTAAAATTGCGTAGAGATGGATTGGTGAAGGGATAGACAGTTATACAGTTAAAGAAATGATGTCTCTGAAGCTAATTCTAAATTAATGACACCTTGTAGATCTTTACTGCCTTCCATCTGAGGAACTCAAGCTGACACACCGACATTTATTAATTAGAGTTCATTTTACAAGAGAACAAGCTGAGGATGAGAATGGAGAAGTCACTCTCGGCCCATCATAAGTCAGATGTCAGGGATGGAGGCAGCAATAAAACCCAAGAATGCGGATTCCCAGCTGCGCACCCGAAGCCTGTGGTGATGCTGACCAGAAAGGCAGGAGAAATAAATTCTGCACGCAGGTGAAAACAAGGTTCAGGTCTAAGCCAGACTCATTTTGCTCAGAGTTGCAGTCAGTGAAGCTCTTTGGGAGGGAGGAGGTAGGGAGCAAATTTGTGCTGCCAAGAGAAGCCCAATGTGAAAACCCCCACGGGGTGTAACCCTGTTGCTGAATTAATTGCAGTTTGATGAGGTCTGTAGATACGCCGTGCTCTCTTCATTTATCTAAAACATCTCGTGCAGACTATACTTAGTAGATAACAGACTCTAATCTTTCCTTTCTTCGCATTTATTTGTTTGTGGGATTAATTAAAACCAAAACATTTTAAAAGAAATGAGCAGAAATAAGAGATGAAGATGAGGAGAAAGGGAGGCAGCGATAGGTAGGAGGGCTCCGTGCAGCTCCGGCTGCGTCTCGCTGAGCTTTGAGGAGCCATCAGGTAAAATTAATTTTTAACAACATAGACTGTACAGACTAATTTCTGTGCCGGGACCAGACTGGATTCTTTCTTGATCAACTTGAACAGGAAAGGGTTTAAATTGAGGTTTGTAAAGAGAGGGGGCATTAATCTAAACTGTTACACAGCCAGAAACAAAGTCAATTTTTTTAATGATGAAAGAGCTTATCTGCTAGAAGACATCCTCCCAGACAGCCACACTACCCGCAGCTGAAAGTCTGCATGAAATTAATAAAATTATATTAGGGGGGAAAAAAAAACCCCTGCAGATTGGCCAAAACTGTAATTAGCTTCTGTGTCCTCTTGGGATTGAACTCTTACTGGTGAGGTCTTGTTTCGATTAAACACTGTCTTGATGGAGGCACCCAGCTTCCCAAGATGGGAAGTGGGAAACCTGTAGGAAAGCTGCCAGGGTCCCAGCAGAGTGCTGTGTGCGTTTTAACCCCAGATATCGAATCCACCTTTGCCGCCCCGGCAGCTGCAGCCTGGCCCGAGCACCTCCGGGGTGAGGCTGTTGGGCTGCGCCTGGGTTTGCTCCTGAGGGGCAGATCCTCAGCCGGCATAAACGCTCCTCCGTGGATCCTCAGCTGCCTTCAGCAGAGCTGTATTGCTCCCAGCCGTCAGTTTTGCCGCGAGGCCACGGTGGGTGCGATGCCGGGTGCCGGAGAGGTTTGCGAAGGCGCGGGCGCCGGGCAGGACCCCGTGCTGGCAGCTTGCCAAGCTGCGGTGCCAGCCACCACCGTCGTAATCCTCTGTTTGGGTAGCGTGCTCGCCACGTCTGTCTCTTGGTAGGATATCGTGCCACCGAGGCGAGGCTTGCTGAGACTGAACAATAATTTATACAGAACCAGAGCCAAAAAGATAAAACCTACTACCGGCGTTCTCCTTGCTTTACCATGGAGGAACCCGCTGCTGGTGGAGCCTTGTCATCTGTCAGCCCTGCTGAAGTCCCAAGGAAATTAAGCTAAATTATGTAAATGTTAGGGATCGCCATTCTAAACATTTCAGTGCTCGATTCATTCTTTCTTCCCTAAAGAGTATTATTTGGTAAAACAAAATAGCTCCTCATTAACCACCTGCCTGGTTCGACTGGGGCAACTACTTGACGGTATGGGAAGGATCACACAGCGAGCTTGGTTTTTAAAATAAAAAGGAAAAAAAATCCAATAGCCTTTAATACAGTTAACCAGATTCTGTTCTCTTCTGCGCTAATGACTCTGAGCTCCGTTACCAACTGACTCCTGATGCCTTCCCTGGCAAACTGGGGCAGCATTCAGCCGGGTGCCAGACTGCAGTATTAAAATGCAACAGAATGAAAGTGAAATATTAGTTTCCCTTCTCATATCCAGCCCCAGTCTGCCTTTGAAGAAAGTGAGCCATATAAAAAATGGATGAAAAGGTTCTTTGGGAAATTGCAGCATTTGCCTACAGCAGAGTCTGATATTTGGGGACAGATTGACAAAATTATTCAGGCGGTTGGAGGGCTGTGTAAACCTAGTGAAGCTTCAGGTGCCCACCTCATGGAAGCAGAAATGATCAGGCTCTGTTATTGCAGCCCTTTGCCTCAGAACGTGCCTGGAGATCAGGTCTGAGCCTGAAAGCACATTTTCAGGTGTAACCAGGTTGTGACTCTGGGCTCCAGTGGCAGATGGAGAGTCCTTGGGCTTCTGGAGCCTGGCTGTGGGGACGTGGGTGCTGTGGGACTGGGTGACAACCGAGCCTGGCTGTGAGGATGTGGGTGCTGTGGGGCTGGGTGACCATGTGGGGACATGGGTGCTGCGGGGCTGGGTGACAACCGAGCCTGGCTGTGAGGATGTGGGTGCTGTGGGGCTGGGTGACCATGTGGGGACACGGGTGCTGCAGGGCTGGGTGACAACCAAGCGTGGCTGCAAGGATGTGGGTGCTGTGGGGCTGGGTGATCACCAAGCCTGGCTGTGGGGACATGGGTGCTGTGGGGACATGGGTGCTGCAGGGCTGGGTGACTAACAAGCCTGGCCGTGGGGACGTGGGTGCTGTGGTGACGTGGGTGCTGCGAGGCTGGGTGACCACGTGGGGACATGGGTGCTGTGAGGCTGGGTGACCATATTCTGCCCTGCGTGGTGGGGGGAGGCTGTCTGAGGAGAGGCGCTGAGGATCGCGCAGAGCTGGCAGGATTTATGTTAACAGATACGCTTTTTGGCTTAAAAATCCATCTTGTCAGATGCTCTCACCCAGTCAAGCGTTGGCATGTGTTTGTCTTCATGGCTGCGTTGTATGATGAGCTGGGAGCCCAAACTGGGGAGTATTTGTGGTTTGGGGGTTTTTCCCCCCCTACTGCTCTGTAAATCACCCCGATGAGCTTTATTTCTGCAGCTTGGTGTCACTTTAGCATAGAGGAATGGGACGAAAGGATAGGAGCAGGGAGAGGGGGAAATAGGTTGTGTTTTTCTCATCAAACAAACATACAAAACCTACAGCCCTGAGCACTTGCGACGCAGCCGGGGGAGCAGCGCGGAGCCCTCTCCGGCCAAGAGGCGACTGGAGCCGCACTGGGCGCCTCCCGGGCTGCTCAGCACCAAAGCAGAGCACCCATCCAGCTCCATGCTGCCCCGTGCCCACGCTCAGCTGGCTGCAGGTGGCTCCTGTAGGTGGCCACTCCAAAAATCCCTGTTGCCAGCTCCTTCTTCTCCGGCTGCCTCCCGGAGCGCCTGGACGCAGGCGCTGGCAGGCAGGAGCTCCCGCGCCGGTTTGTACAAACCATTGCACGGAGGCAGAGCAAGCGGCATCTGTCGCTGCAGTCGGTGGCAGAGGGTTGCTCGGTTCTTTCAGCCAAGGTTGCCTCCTGTGCCGGTTGTGTTAAACAGCACTTCTTTTTGAAAAATATGTGAGCTGGAGCCCTTATTTCAGGCTGTAGCTGGAGTGTCTGGGCTGTGGGATGGGAATGCTACGAGCGGCACCTTGCTTCGCAGCCGGCTTTGCTGTGGTGGGCTGGAAGCCAGGTCCTGGGAAGATCCCACCCCCCCTTTTTTTGGAAACCTGAGCAGAGGGAGCCTTTGCAGCTTGATTTTTTTTCAAGGGGATGAAGCCTTTCTGCTATGTACTTCTATGAGGGCTTGTAGAAAAATAGTCTGTCCCCTTCAGAGCAGGGCTACGCATGGGTCACGCACCTTATGAGGTTTAAAGGGGATTCGGTTATCTGTCCTGCTCTGACCTTAACATCTGAAGCAGCAGAGAATGCCTCCGTTTGGGCATCTGGGAATAAAACCGCATCAGTCTTGCTCCTGCAGGGTCCTCTGCCTTGCCCTTTTTATTGTCTGAGATCTTGTTCAAATCCTGGCTCTTTCACATATGATCAGCTTCTGCTTTGTTGGAGTCAGGCAGAAGTAAAAACAAACAGACCTCTGTTCCCCGATCCAAGCGCCATGCTGGTTAATGCACACTCTTCTGGCCTTTTTTCCTGCGGGGGCTCTGAGCCCTTCCCTTCCCAGTGCCAACCCCTTTAGCTGCAAGTCCCAGGCTGTGCCGCGGGGCTGCTCCTCAATCGCCTCCCTCCTCTTGCGCAGGGTCTGGCCGCACACAGCACAGGTGGTGCTGAGCAGGGGGAGGATGTGGCCGGACCCCAGCAGGGGCACAGTCGCCCTTTGGCAGGGTCTCTGCGGGGCTCAGAGGGAGCTGGTGCTCTGCTGCACGTGGGGAATGTGCCCCAGGACCATGGCAGCCAGCAGCGTGGTGGCTCCAGCACGTGGATATTTATTTGCTGGAATGGGAACATCCCCCTGTACTTACGGTATAAGTATCCCTGTGCTAAACTTACCTACGGGACGATCCGATGTGCCGTGGGACACCTTCCTTCTCCCCCAGCAGCCAGGGCCAGAGGAAGCCCTTCTCTGTCAGGCAGCCCCCACCGCTGACCCTTGGGTTTAGCTGAAGTGTGTTAGAGCTACTCACGTGCCCGAGAGCTTCATTGAGGCTTTTCACCGCTCCACAAATGTTGCACAAATTGATTAAATAGTGTAACTAATCTATAGGGACTTAGGCGCTCCACGGCTGTCACTGTTCCGCGGGGCGCAGCTCTCCGGATCTTGCTGCAGGAGGGGAGCCACAACACAGACTTCACCGATCCTGGAGTGGAGGAGATGGACCTCATCCTACGCAGAGGGCGAGAGGGGATGGATGCGCCCGTTCGGCTTTCATCCCTTCCTGAGCCCACCCCAGGGTGGAAACGGAGACCGTGAGGCTCGCAGGAAAGGACCAACTCATGTGTCTGTATCATTCTTCATCCTGAGAGATCCCAATGAATTTTTGGACCTGTTCTGACGACACAGTCATCTCCAGTGTGAAATATGAAACAATACTTATAAAAACTCAGGGGGGAAAAAAAAAAAAAACAACCAAAACCACATTTTCTCTGACAGTAATTGGGACTTTGTGGAGCAAAATCTCTATGGGATCGAAACATTTGCCAGGAGTCCAGCTAACAGGTCATGAACAGTACCAGGAAATGCCGTGGTCAGGATTTGATTTAATGCATAATACTTCATTTTAATGGGGGATCTGTTGCACCTATGCTCCCGTCCGATACCTCACAGCCTGCGTCAGTCTTGAGCTTAATTTTACATAACCAGAGAAACTTCAGTAACGTGAAGCTGCTGTGGCATGCGGGGAGATTTGCTTGCACACTCAGGCTGCTCTTAGAAATGACTGATTGTGTTTAAGTATTGGCATCCAGTAACCTTCCTGCCTGCTGTCGAAAGCTTACAATATTTTCTAGGCTCCTTTCCATTTTCCATATTAGCATACAGGGGAGAGATCGTGCTTAAACGAGTTGGTTTAGCTTTTAGTAATGTTTTTGAATGTGTCTAAAAATCACACCGCCGCGATTGGCTCAGCGATGTGTTTCAGGCTTTGTTTTAAATGTCTGTCTGTTTGGGGTCAGATGAGGGTAGATTGAGATGAGAGCTAAGGAAGGAATTCCTCACCCTGAGGGTGCTGAGGCACCGGTGCAGGGTGCCCAGAGAAGCTGTGGATGCCCCATCCCTGGAAGTGCTCAAGGCCAGGTCGGACGGGGCTTTGGGCAGCCTGGTCTGGTGGAAGGTGTCCCTGCCCATGGCAGGGGGGTTGGAACTGGATGATCTTTAAGGTCCCTTCCAACCCAAACCATTCTATGATTCTACGATCAGTTCATTAGCAGTATGTGGATGTAGCTTCCCAGTTCTGTCTTCGGGAAGACACGCAGACACCGAGGACCATGTTAGCCAGAAAGGCTCACAGAAACGAGCTTTGCAGTGTGCAGGTCCTGTGCGTGGCCAGTTGTTTGCTGAAAGACGCCTTCGGGTCTGGGCTTTGCCCCGTGTGGGGGTGGTTTTACGTGGTCTGGGATCCCTGATGAGCTTCAGGCATCTTGGTGATGGGAAAATGCAGGGTTCTCCTCTGCTAACTCAGCGTCAAGGCTACAAAGACGCTCCAGTAATTGCAGCCTTCCGTTTATCACACATTTAATGGATAAACGGTGGAAGCTGACAAACATCAGAAATTCGGCATGTGCGTTACTGAAACGACGATTTAGCCCACATAACCCCCTATGATGCTGTTACCACATCCCTACGTGGCCCTGACCATTCCTCATCCAGTTTGTTCCTTTTCCAGCTCAGCATTTCTCGCCGCGCAGCCCTGCTGCAGACATTCATGTCTAAGAAATATAATCAATGACTTGATTTCAGTGCTATAGGCACTCCCGATAGGAATCCCCTGCTCAGGCAATTAGTAGGACTGAATTTCATATTACTTAACATCTATACTCCTAGAAGGCAGGAGATTCCAGCATCTCTGTCTATATTTGCAGGGATTATTGCTTAAAGGTGGCTTAGCTACTAAGCCACTGCTGCAAAAGCTCCATTAACTTCTGTACTTGTTGTACGCGGGAGCTGGAAGGATTTCGGTACCTCAGGTCGAATAAAGAAGCCTGATACCCGTTCTTCACGCAATTAAACTTTGCAAAGTAAACTACGTGTGTTTCATTAAGGAGATGGATCCATCAGCAGTGGGAATACCCATTTACGAATATTTCCTTGTAATGGAAAAGTGAGCATGTTGACAGGATGAATTATTAGACATATTTACAAACAGCTGTTAAAAAGCCTATGTCTGTCCCAGCTGCATTTTTTCCCTTTTTATGCAGGTTTATAGCAGTTATACTTTGAAAAGCCGGCTTGATTGGCTTTCTTGCAAAGAGAGGTAAGCCTGATTAATTTATCCGTACTCTGCAAGACTGCAGTCACAACTGGGGGAGCAGTCTGTCCGTCTGCAGTTCATCCATGGAACAAACCCAAGGGCAGACAACCAGTACGCAGCCTACGTGGTGGTTAATGACCGCTATTGCATGTGGCTGGTACTGGAATCGATAGCTTTGAGTCTTTCCCCAGCCACGCTGATTTCTCATGGAATTCCTCTCCTTCGCTGTGGACTGTATGAGAGGAGAACTGCGGTCGTTAATGGGAGTTTGATCGCACCCAGACCAGGGGAGAGGGTTTGGATCTCGGTGATGCTGTGAAAGATCTGGCACGGTTCGCTGGCTGACACTCCAGGTTTGCAGGGACAGATAGGAAAGAAGGATTAAGACCAAGATATTGCCACTTGAGGTATTGTGAATGCTACTTCTGAATATGTCAGCTTGGAAGCTACAGGAAATGTGAATCCCGTGGCATTAGACAGATTACAAGTACAGAATATGCAATGAGATTATTGCCAAGACGTTCAGGTTTTTCTCCTCTCTGCATCCCCTCCTGCTGTCACTTCCCCGCCTCAATCTTTTGCTCCTCTGTCAACGAAACAGATACCACAGCTCTTGGCTGGGGAGGTACAACCCGGACCTCGGGCTGCACCCAAAGCGCTTGAGGACCATGGCAAACGTGGCATTGCAGCAGGGAAAACTTGACCCGAAAATAGCTGCGTCCGCTTCCCGCCGGGAGTTTCCCCTGCATCCCCAGCCAGCCTCTAGCAGATCCTCTTTCTCCCTCTTTGACTAGATGCCATGTGGAAGGTTCCTTGTGTTGTTTCCATCTGCCTACAGCAGCATCTGCTGCTGCTGCTAAAGCTGCTAGAATTGGGAAAGGATCAGGCTCAGCCCGTGCGCTGGCCCCTCGACGGTGTTGGCTGTCCAGTGGGTCCCAGCTAGTGGCAATGCTCTGGAGCCATCGTTAGCCACCTCGGCGTGCCTCGGCCGCTCCGTTTTGACCGTAATCGCCATGCGCTCAGGCACGTGCTCAGGTCCGTCTCTATTTACCAAGGCGACGTAGCATCTGCTGGAGATAGCAGAATGCCTGTGCGTAAACACAGGCGCACGCTTTGGGGTGTTTTCCCTTTGGGGAGCCACCACCGGGTCGGATGGGGCTGCGAGCAGCCTGCTCTGGTGGAAGGTGTCCCAGCCCATGGCAGGGGGGCTGGAACTGGATGATCTTTAAGGCCCCTTCTGACCCTAAACCATTCTATGGGAAATGGAGCACTAGGGGTTTTCGAGCTCCAGAGAACTGCTCGGAACAAGATTAATGTTTTAATGAGGTATTTGCTGAGGTCAGTTTTCATATTGTCTGAATCTGGGTCTCCAGTTTCCTTCCCCTGGCTCCAGCAGTTTTCCATTTGCCATATAGGGTTGCGGGAAGAATATTGTTTCTGTAGCACAAGAGATGATAATATAATACAAGCTGTGCAAATTGGCTGTATTTATATCCCTAGTTTTTACAAATTTATTTAAACAAATAGGCCTAGTTTGAAGCCAGCTCTGTTTTGGCGTGTCGCGATTCCCTCTGAGTATTTTGGGTCTAAGTAAATCCATGAAATGAATACAGTATTTTTTTAAAAAAGATTTTTAAAGTGAATTAAAGAAATGGAAGTATATACTTACAAAGAAGTTCGGTTTGGCAAAGCATCCTTATAGAATACATACCTAGTTTCAAAGGAGGGCTGGTGGAAGGACACATTTTCTCTCTAGGGTGCTTAGGTTGATGAGAAACCTATTTGTAAGGAAAATTGACTTTAGAAATGTTTGCGAGCAAGCCGCTGCTGTTTTTCAAGTCTCTGCCGAGTGATTGATTTGGTCCACAGGTTCATCAGATCATTGCTTCCAATAATATAATTTTGCTTATTTATTTTATAGATGATCAATATGATAAATATTGCAGCAATGTGGAAGTGCCAGCTAGATTATTTCTGGCGGTAGCGGAGTGGCGAGGGGCATGCTCCAGCTTACACTGTGTGCCTTGTGAAGCAGAAAAGCAATTCAGTCCGACTAAAGGCTACAGATGAGGCTGTATGTTCTCTGCAATAAATGCAAATGATTTGAATTCATTTCACTGGGAAGAGGAGAAGAGGGGAAAAAAAAAAAAGCTAAAGATGTTGCAGATCAAGGAATTCAACTTTAAACAGACGCAAAATTAACATAAAAGGAAACATGGCAATAAAGAGAGGGGGAAAATAGATTTTGCTAAAATAATCTGTTTTAATGAATAGACCATGATCTATTTCTGAAGTACCTCTCGGTGGTAGTGTTTTTTCCCTTTTTTTTTTTTCCAAGCATGTACAATAGCATTATGGCCTAGCTGCAATCAGTCTGCTGCGAACAGCTTGTATATATTTGGATGTTCACTGGCCCATGAGAGCAAATCGTCCTCCCTTACCGTCAAAGACTTTCTTTTCCAGTTCCTTTATTAGGTAACAAATGGTTCCCGTTTCTTTTGGTTTTCGTTGTTAAGTATATTCAGGTTTTCTGGCTCTGTTTTATTATTTGTGTTTAGATTTGTGAATGACTTGTGTTTCTTCACTGTTTGCGGTGGTGTAGTCTCTTCTGCTTTTCACTACGAAATACCTTGTAATGAAATACAGCCCAGAGCCTGTCATAGAATAGAATCATGGAATCATTTACGTTGGAAAAGCCCTTTAAGCTCATCAAGCCCAACCATTCCCCTAACCCTGCCATCCCACCACTAAACCCTGGCCCTAAGCACTGCGTCTGCCCGGCTTTTAAATCTCCTCAGGGATGGGGACTCGACCCCTTCCCTGGGCAGCCCCTTCCAAGTGCCTGACAGCCCTTTGGGGAAGGAATTTTTCCTGTCAATGCGGAATATAGACCTAGCTGGGATTCTTCTATGAAACATTCACTGCAGCATGTGGGGGTGATTCTTCTAAAGCCTCTTCAATTTGTTGGAAATTTACTTTCTTTGGAAAGTGAATTCTTACCTGTTCCTGGCAAGTGCCATAACTGCTAAATGGGTAACCACTCTCTCTCACACTTGGTGTCCATGGAAGAAATAAATGATAAAATAGTCTTAAAATAAGATATTCAGATTTATGGACAGCCTGCTCAAGTCTCTTCTCACTTGAATTTAGTTTGAGTTGCTTCTAGGCTAAGGAGTTCTGTTCCTCCCTGCATCCCGAGAGGTGAGAGAGGGAAGGGTCATATCCTCATGGGAAACCTGCTGGGGGTGCGAGGGCTCTGGACCGGTGCCTTGATGGCCAAACACAAGGTGAGGGCTCTGCTCGCCTGGGGATTACCCCATCTGATAGAGAAATGGGCTCTAAGTTTTGGTTTTGGAGTCACCATGAGCAACTTGAAATGATCCAAACCCTGAGAATGCCACGGGAGGTGGAGCCTGAGGATGCTGATGTCTGAGGCTTCAGAGATGCTGATCAGATATTGGCAAATCTGCGTTTTTGGTTTCCCCCTGCCCTTTTTCCCCTCTCCCCAAGTTAAACCTCTGGCCCAGGCAACAGCAGAAATCACAGGATAGAAAAAATATGAGCATTCATAATTAGAAACAGCCTTTTCCTTTTGTCTGGGCTGGGTATATTTAACTGGTCCAATTCTGCTGCCAATTCCTATTTGCCAAGGAAAACTTTCTCATTTAAACCTTCCGCTTATCCAAATAAAGAGAGAGAAGCTGAAAGTAGGTCTTGGCACAGCCACGGAGGGATTTGAGTTGGGAAAAATAATATACTTGGTCTCCTTTTTTTTGATCTAGTCCGTTCCTATCAGTTTGAAATCATGAGTTGCTTTGCTTAAATAGATGCCCAGCAGGTGCACAGCTTGCAAACCACATGGTCTCGTTTCTGGTACCATTCCCCTAACCCTGCCATCCCACCACTAAACCCTGGCCCTAAGCACTGCGTCTGCCCGGCTTTTAAATCTCCTCAGGGATGGGGACTCGACCCCTTCCCTGGGCAGCCCCTTCCAAGTGCCTGACAGCCCTTTGGGGAAGGAATTTTTCCTGTCAATGCGGAATATAGACCTAGCTGGGATTCTTCTATGAAACATTCACTGCAGCATGTGGGGGTGATTCTTCTAAAGCCTCTTCAATTTGTTGGAAATTTACTTTCTTTGGAAAGTGAATTCTTACCTGTTCCTGGCAAGTGCCATAACTGCTAAATGGGTAACCACTCTCTCTCACACTTGGTGTCCATGGAAGAAATAAATGATAAAATAGTCTTAAAATAAGATATTCAGATTTATGGACAGCCTGCTCAAGTCTCTTCTCACTTGAATTTAGTTTGAGTTGCTTCTAGGCTAAGGAGTTCTGTTCCTCCCTGCATCCCGAGAGGTGAGAGAGGGAAGGGTCATATCCTCATGGGAAACCTGCTGGGGGTGCGAGGGCTCTGGACCGGTGCCTTGATGGCCAAACACAAGGTGAGGGCTCTGCTCGCCTGGGGATTACCCCATCTGATAGAGAAATGGGCTCTAAGTTTTGGTTTTGGAGTCACCATGAGCAACTTGAAATGATCCAAACCCTGAGAATGCCACGGGAGGTGGAGCCTGAGGATGCTGATGTCTGAGGCTTCAGAGATGCTGATCAGATATTGGCAAATCTGCGTTTTTGGTTTCCCCCTGCCCTTTTTCCCCTCTCCCCGAGTTAAACCTCTGGCCCAGACAACAGCAGAAATCACGGAATAGAAAAAAATATGAGCATTCATAATTAGAAACAGCCTTTTCCTTTTGTCTGGGCTGGGTATATTTAACTGGTCCAATTCTGCTGCCAATTCCTATTTGCCAAGGAAAACTTTCTCATTTAAACCTTCCGCTTATCCAAATAAAGAGAGAGAAGCTGAAAGTAGGTCTTGGCACAGCCACGGAGGGATTTGAGTTGGGAAAAATAATATACTTGGTCTCCTTTTTTTTGATCTAGTCCGTTCCTATCAGTTTGAAATCATGAGTTGCTTTGCTTAAATAGATGCCCAGCAGGTGCACAGCTTGCAAACCACATGGTCTCGTTTCTGGTGTCAGTCACGGTGTAAGAGTAACACAGGGGTTTGAACAGGCTTTTTATTAATGCTTTTTTATTCCCCGATACTTCATCACCGATCCCAATCAGCAGGGATGCGCTGCCCACCAGGCTGGCACTGGGGAAGTGCCATCGCCACCACCTTGAGTGGCCTTTTGGGGGGAAAAAATGGGGCTTTTGGTCCTTCTCTAGTGAGAGGGGAACTGCTTCAAACCAGGCCAGCTTGCTAAGACACCACCAGCTCAGCAGAGGCAGCCTGGGAGAGCTCTCGGGGCTCCCGATGCTTTTTCCCAGCCTTGGTGTGAGCTGAAGCGGAATCCCTTGGTTTGCGGTCGTAGGTTTGAGCCCAGCATGAGCTAGGACCGTCCACGCTGGACCGGAGCGTGGTTTCATCCGCTTCTCCCAGACCTGAGCGCTTGGGCTCAGCCCCTGACCCGCTTTATCCAGAGCCCACCGAGGGCCAGGAGGCGGCCGTCTGCAGAGCTGCCCTCGCTGCCAGCTCCCCTTAATTAATGCCATGCAAATGGGCTGCAAGCGAGAAGGTGCCAGTGAAAGTAAAAGAAGCTCATGAAAGGGAGCACAGACAAGGAAAGGAAAAATTATTCACATAGCCCTAAAATTTACTTCTAAGAGGTCTTTTTTTTTTTTTTTTCAATTTCATATATTTTCCCTTGATCATTTGAGAGAAAAGATCTGTCCATAGACAGATCTCCAAAGAGATTATTATTTTTTTTTTCAGCGTTGCTATTGCTTTAATCCATGGTCTCTTCAGAGAGGGAATATTTAATTGGTGAACCGGTGAAATAAAATGTTTAAATAGATTGAATGGCAGACTTTTTCCCTCTGTTGTGACATTAATCCCCCAATATTCCTGGGCCCCTTGCTGGGTATTGAGGGAAAGAAAGGAACCAGAGGAGGTCCCCCTCTATGCATCTGCCCGTGATGTGAAAACTCCCTGGATACACTTATCACACATGATCCAATACAGCAATTAAGCTGGAGAACTTTCTGCAATAATCACTTACACACATGAAATAAATCACTCCGTATGATCCAGCTTTTCTGGGTCAGGGCAGGCTCCTCTGCAGAGGAGCTGTGATGGGGAAGGCAGGGCTGGGGACCCCCGGCTGATGCTCGGTGCCCGGGCAGCCGGCTCTCCGCAACATCTCCCTGGAGGTCTGAAACTGAGAGAGCTGGAAGGGGATTCTGGAGAAGCAGCTTAGATGGAAAGGTGTCCTGCTAAATTAGGAGGTAAACTGAAAGGTTGGTGCGCTTGAAGTATTCTTTTTTTTTTTTTTTTTCCCCCTTTGGCAGGCTGTGCTCTTGGTGCTTGTTTCAAGATTGACAATATGAATGTTTGAAAGGAACCTGTACCTGTTCTGCCTTCCTCTGACTCTGGCTGAACTCCCTGAAGAGAAAGGAGTTGCTATAAACCTCTGAGTTTGCATTTGACTACAAATATTTCGCTCCTCTCCCTTTCCTGAAAGAAACCCAGGCAGGGGTTGCCCAGAGAGGGAAGGGGTGGAGGCCCCATCCCGGGGAACATTCCAGGCCAGGTTGGACGGGGCTGTGAGCAACCTGATGTGGTTCAAGGTGTCCCTGCTCCTGCAGGGGGGTTGGGCTGGGTGACCTCTAGGGGTCCCTTCCAACCCAAAACATTCTATGATTCTATGATAAGAGCTCTGCCACCTTCCCTCCTCAAGGCACGTAACCCCCATGACACCCCGGCACTCGACATCGGTGACCCCCAGCGCCGGGGGGTGCAGTGGCGTGGAGGAGCTTAGGAGCAGATTAACAGTCACAGACCCACAAATCAAAGGATTTCCAGCTCCACCCCCCTCCCACCCATTACGCAGGGAAAAAAGTGTCAATCTCCTCAGACAAGGGGGGAAAAAGAGATGAAATTAAAGTTTAAAATAATTTAATTTTGCATTTCATTTAGTTTTTGCCTTGTCAGTAATACACACTGCCTACAGAAAAACTAAAAATATTATTGTTGAATAAAAGGCAGAGCCACAGCGTGTTTGACAATATGCTCCGTATTTTATGTTCATTAGGACAGGGAGCCCGAAATTCTCATTTCTTTATGATGAAGGAACTAAAGATTTCCAATGAACATGCTGCAATGAGCATGCTGGGGAGATTTATTGCTGAACCAGCTTGTTAATCACAGCGACCACCTCTCAGGCTTCACAACAGGAGTAACTGAGTTGTACAGATGCTTCTGCCCCTAACACCCCTTCAGGGTACTGGGGAAATGGGAACCCTGCAAACAAACTTCAGCAGGTCCTGAGGAAACTCAGACATAGGTATTTGGAGCAGAGATTTTGGAAAACCACAGTTACAGCTCGCTGTTAAAAGCCCCGCTCCTTGGATGCCCGTCTCTTAAGCATTGGACAGTTGTGTCGTGATGGGCCCTGCTGCAATTTTTGAGGATTTCTGCAACTCTTCTCCTAGCTGTGGGTGCTCGGAATGTCAAAGCTGCCCAGAGGGCTCACCAGCAACAGCCTGGGATGGAGGTGGTGGGGAAATGGGACCATGGTGGGCACCAGTGTCTTGGACTAACGGCGGG
>NW_009259721.1:1957532-1963900 GCF_000687185.1 Egretta garzetta
TTTTTCTTTTTTTTTTTTTTTTTTTTTTTTTGGGGGGGTTTTTTTTTTTTTTTTTTTTTTCCCCCTTTGGCAGGCTGTGCTCTTGGTGCTTGTTTCAAGATTGACAATATGAATGTTTGAAAGGAACCTGTACCTGTTCTGCCTTCCTCTGACTCTGGCTGAACTCCCTGAAGAGAAAGGAGTTGCTATAAACTTCTGAGTTTGCATTTGACTACAAATATTTCCCTCCTCTCCCTTTCCTGAAAGAAACCCAGGCAGGGGTTGCCCCGAGAGGGGGTGGAGGCCCCATCCCTGGGAACATTCCAGGCCAGGTTGGACGGGGCTGTGAGCAACCTGATGTGGTTCAAGGTGTCCCTGCTCCTGCAGGGGGGTTGGGCTGGGTGACCTCTAGGGGTCCCTTCCAACCCAAACCATTCTATGATTCTAAGTCCTAGGGCATACTGGAAAGAGTATAAAACGATAACCGGACTTGAGGCTCCGCATTCCTCAGTCACTTCCAAAATGCTTTGCAGAATTCACAGGAGCAGATTAACAGTCACAGACCCACAAATCAAAGGATTTCCAGCTCCACCCCCCTCCCACCCATTACGCAGGGAAAAAAGTGTCAATCTCCTCAGACAAGGGGGGAAAAAGAGATGAAATTAAAGTTTAAAATAATTTAATTTTGCATTTCATTTAGTTTTTGCCTTGTCAGTAATACACACTGCCTACAGAAAAACTAAAAAGATTATTGTTGAATAAAAGGCAGAGCCACAGCGTGTTTGACAATATGCTCCGTATTTTATGTTCATTAGGACAGGGAGCCCGAAATTCTCATTTCTTTATGATGAAGGAACTAAAGATTTCCAATGAACATGCTGCAATGAGCATGCTGGGGAGATTTATTGCTGAACCAGCTTGTTAATCACAGCGACCACCTCTCAGGCTTCACAACAGGAGTAACTGAGTTGTACAGATGCTTCTGCCCCTAACACCCCTTCAGGGTACTGGGGAAATGGGAACCCTGCAAACAAACTTCAGCAGGTCCTGAGGAAACTCAGACATAGGTATTTGGAGCAGAGATTTTGGAAAACCACAGTTACAGCTCGCTGTTAAAAGCCCCGCTCCTTGGATGCCCGTCTCTTAAGCATTGGACAGTTGTGTCGTGATGGGCCCTGCTGCAATTTTTGAGGATTTCTGCAACTCTTCTCCTAGCTGTGGGTGCTCGGAATGTCAAAGCTGCCCAGAGGGCTCACCAGCAACAGCCTGGGATGGAGGTGGTGGGGAAATGGGACCGTGGTGGGCACCAGTGTCTTGGACTAACGGCGGGTAATGCGCCTTGGCCTGCGCGTGTTTTTCCCATTACTAGAAGAAACACAGGCTGGGTATCTTCGAAGGCTGCCTCAAGCACAGTGGGATTGTTTGTAATTGCATTATTAGTAAATAATTAATAATGTAGGCAAACCAACGGCAGGCAAACCCACGGTCTCTCTTGCTGCATCCGTTTCAGCTGATGGAGACGACCGGGTGCGCTGGTGCTGGTGTGCGGCTCAGAAGTAGCCCCGTGAGCAGGGAAATGTCCCTTCCTTGCTGGAGAACGTGCCTCTGATCGATGGCAAAGCAGGCACGCTCGTGTCAGAACAGGATTTGGCCCTTAGGAAATCATTAAGCTGTAAATTCTCAACGTGACAGGCCGGAGTAGCGCTGGTCTTCTGTTTCATGTCAAAGGCTGTCGGAGACTCCTTCGTTAGCGGGTCGATAATTGACTCAGTGGGCTGTAATCGCTCACCCCGCACAGTCACGGTCTGGGGGTGGAGGTGCAGCCCGGCCCCGTACAGCCCTGCCAGGCTCCAGCAAAGCAGCTCCTGGCTTCGAGCATCGCTTCAGGAGCTGGAGGGGCTGCTCTGGGGACCAAGGCAGCACGGCTGGATCGTGGGCCAGCAGCTGGGATGGGTGGCGGTTCCAAAAGTGATGGGTGGATGCCCAGCCCCATGGTCCATCACCAGCGAAGGACCCTGCTCCCTGTTCCCGGGCACCCACCAGTCCCGGTGTCTGTCCTGGTGCTTCTGTCCAGCTCTGCGTGAGGGCCATGGGCTCGCAAATCGCTTTGATGGTGCTTTTGAAAACAATTCCTTCCGAGCCAGACCAGGGCGCTGCAAAGAGCCGACAGCCTCTTCAGATGACCTTTTTTTGGACTGGTTTGCTTAGCATATGACTGAGATGGAAAACCTCTCCCTGCTCCAGGCAGCACGTTCGAAGGGAGATGTGCAGCTCCCGGAGTGCAGGACACAAGGCTGCAGCAGAATATTTATTTAAAACAAGGGGTGGGAGCTGTGTGGACCTCAAGTGGTCGCACTGCGGAGCCAGAGCCAGGCAAAGGCGATCCCGTTACCTTCTGGGTATGGGCCAACGTGGCCAACGGTTTCATGTTGTGGTTTTTTTTTTAAATTGCCAATATCCCCAGTATATTTGCAGGGTTATTTTTGTGCTCTTCCCTGTCTGATCCCCTTTTTTCAGCTGAGGCGAGGCTTAGCTGTAGGAAGACGATTAAAAATGGCATATTGTCTGCCCCTGGAATTTCTGACACAACCTCAGCGCAGACCTTGCTGGCGATTGTGTTTTTGACAGTAACAAGACACTCTGTAACTCGGGATTTGGAGACTTTCTGTTCTCCTGCCCTTGCACTTAATGAAAACAGAGTTTGTTTTAGAAAGAAAAAAAACCTTTCTAAGTTAATTTCGGCTCGGTTCAAAGCAGGGGATACAGAGACAGGATCCGAAGCTCGCATTCAGGAGGAAATTTGAGGGAGGAAAAGGATAAGGTGCGTTAGGAAAAGAAAAATCCTTTTCATTTTCCAAGAAGGTATTATGAACAGTAGAGAGAAAAAAAAATTACTTGACAAGGTTTTTCTAAAGAGGAAGAATAGCGTAAAGTGCTGGTTAAATTCCCATTGATCTTTCATTCAGCTTCCCATATACATGTGGGCTTGACTATTTGATATTTCCTTTCACTGTCATAGGTAATAACCGAGTGGAAACATTTCTAAATAACTGCCTATGATTCTTCTATTGTAGTGATTAGTGCTGAATAATTATTAGCTCTGCTGCATATTGCATGGATAGATATGATGCGAGTAACTAGAAGCTGTGAACTCAGTGGTTTGTCCTAAATGCACCCGGAGCGGGGGGAGGGGGGGGGGGGGGAAGGATATTTTCCTGCTTTAGAACCTAGGGAAGAGCAGAATCTATTTTATTACCCTGGGAATGGCAAAAGCAGAGCAAATACTGATGTCCTGCTGCATCTGCGGGCACCAAGAGAAGTGCCAGAGGTGATGTATAAAGCCACGTTTTCCAGGACTTCTAGCAAATATGAAGAGCCGGGTGCTGGAAGGATTGAAAAGCTCGTCGCTTTGCGCAGCTCAGACAGATTCATGACCCCTGCGCTCTGAAGCAGGGGAGTTTATCAAAGATGAGGACAGAGAGAAATTGTGAATACACAGGCTAGAAACAGAGACCGATCTTTCACCAATGCCTTGCTTCACCAGCTGCTTAAAGACTGCTTTGTCATCTGCGGTCCGGCTCCTGCCCCGCAGAAAAGGAACACTCGGCATAGCTCCCCACCTCGGGGATGAGAAGTTGAACGCCAAGAGTTTAAAGCTGGCTTTATAGCCGAACTCGCCAGCTTGGCCAGCGGTTGTCGAGCTCCTGGTTTGCTTCATGTCACGGCTCAGAGCTCTCTGGGAGATGGGCTAGGGGGCTCTGTGCCCGTGCCGGGGCTGCCCACGGTTTCTGCGGCAAAGCCGTGGGCACGTGTGTTGGTGACCCTGCTGCCAAGGCTGCAGCCGCTGGCACCCAGGTGGATCCCACGCTGCCGTGTCCCAGCACGGTCCCAGGGCCCTTTCTGTCCCCCAGCACCAGCGCGCTGGGTGCTGAGATGCATACGGCGATGGGCAGTGTCAGGCATGGACTAATGTTTGCCCTCCTGGCTATTTAGTTTGTGTCTCTGTGTGGTGATATTGTGCACGTGCGGGAAGATGCGTGTGTGCAGAGGCTGTGTGGAGTTTTGGGGACGTAGGATTGCCCACGTCCGTGTGTGTGCATCGCTGTGCATTTCTCACCGTATGTATTTGATTGAACTAGAGGCAGGTCCTTTCTTCTGCTATGGCTCCCGACTTTGATTCCAAGACTTACTCCTATTTCAGGAAAAGGTGCATGCAAATATCTACAGCAGGATTTCTCCGGCCGTTGTTTCGGCAAAGAGCTTGCTGATATTTAAAGCACACAGCCACCTCATTAGCCCAGCAGCACATCCATCACCTGAGCCAACCCAGGTGAATCTCCACCCGTTTTGTTTTGCTCCCCACATGCGGGAACAGCCCTTTGCTCTGTGCCCTGTGCATGAGCTACTCTGCAAGACTCGGGGCTGCTCCCCAGCCGAGCAATCCTGTAATTAGCTGGAGACAGACTCTCCATACAGGAACATAATTGACCATCAATAAATAATAAACAGAAGACAGGATGCAGACAGTCCTGCAAAGAGGAGAGAAATGGTTGTTGAGACACCCTGACCTCCCTCGTATGGCTTTCTGCAACAGGAGAAATTGCATTAGAGGGATGCGCGTTTAACCAAGGGTGGTGTCTGTAATAGGATGTAGTACCATTCCCCGTGAATGCACGACACAGTAAATGCATTAGGGACAGTCGCGAAAGCAAAAAGCTTGCTAAGGAGCCAATGCTGCCATCCACTGAGTGTCTTCTGTTTCCTCTCCTAGCTAAACAGCTGCAGCCTATGCATCGTTCCAGGATGTCAACCCCCCTGCTCTAGAGCTCCCAGGGAAGTCGAGGGGACCCTTTCCATGCGAGTGGGGCTGGACGCTTGGCTGTGACACGTGGGGAGGTATGCCCGTGCTCCCCTGACGGTTATACAGGCGGTATCAGAAAGGAAATCTTTTTCTGAAGGATGGCAAATGGGATGAGGAAGGGGAGAAACCCAGGCAAGCTAACCTGTCATTTTCTGCCTGGAGAGGGGCAGCGCAGGCTCTGGTTTACAGCCCCCCAGGAGGGGGAAAAGGGCAGGATCAGGAGCTGCATGGTGGGATGGAAAGGCATTCCCTGCCCCGCACCCCGTGCAAGAGGCTCCTGAGCCCTGTACACGGGGCAAACAGCAAAACCAGTGGCAATTTGGTCTTTTCCCCCAAAAAACTGCTCTTGTGGGGTCCTGCTGGCATGCACCAAGCGCTGCATCAGGCGTGTCCCTCCAGGAGATGAACCAGGGGAGGAGGCAGCGAGGCTGCTTCTGTAGCCGTGCTAGCAGGAGCGGAGGCGAGGGGGGCTGGAGGGGAGCTGCCCTGTGCGCTGCCTTCCGAAAGCAGGCTGGGTTGGTTAGGTCGCTTAGGTTTACTGTGGAGGAGGCCCAGGATGACGGCTAAAATTTTCTCTTGCAAATATTCCAATGTGCAATAAATAAATTGTTAAAAAATTCTTGATGACAAGAAATGGAAAACCGCAATCCATCATGTTATTGATTCCCTCCACCAGCTGTGCTCCTCAAAATTGCTCCCATGCCGCCTTGCTGGGGCAGGCTTTGCTGGACCACGGCACTTCTGGGTTTTTTGGAGCAGCGTGGCCATCCTGCCCTGCTGCAGCACGGGGGTTGGCTTTGCCTCCCCGTTCGTTGGCATTCCCAGGCCCTTGCAGGCCAATGACCAGTGTGGCTCAGGGGCGGTTGGAGATGCTCCTCGCTTTGGGTACCCTACAGCTTCCAGGTATTTTTCACAGACTTGCGCTAGGCCGGCAGGAGAGGCCAGGAGGTGGCTCTGTGGTGAGCCACTCCATCCCAAGGAGGGATCCTCCGGTTCCCAGCAGTGGGTGGTGGCGGGGCTCCCTGTCCCAGCTGGCCATGGCCCCTGTGGTTTTGGCAGGCCAGGAGGTGTGAAGGTTGGTGGCTTTGGGGTCTCTACAGCACACGTCCAGCTTTTGCTTTGCTGGAGGTGATGTGGCCTTGGCAGAAAACTGAGTTAATCATTGAATCCTAGAATGTTTTGGGTTGGAAGGGACCCCTAGAGGTCATCTAGTCCAACCCCCCTGCAGCGAGCAGGGACACCGCTAACTAGATCAGGTTGCTCAGAGCCCTGTCCAACCTTGAATGTCTTGAATGTTCCCAGGGATGGGGCCTCCACTACCTCTCTGGGCAACCTGTTCCAGTGTTTTACCACCCTCATTGTAAAGAATGTCTTCCTTATATCCAGTCTAATCCAGAATCTGTTTCATAGATAGGGAAACTGAGGAACAGAGCGCTCGGGTGTCCCCGCCAGGGGTGTACGGGGGGTTGGAGCTGGGAAGCAACAGCCCCCGTTCCTCTCCCTCCCGGAGCCGATGGGGGGGCTGCCG
>NW_009259721.1:1964615-1968235 GCF_000687185.1 Egretta garzetta
GCTGCGGGCGGCGGGGCGCAAGAAATCCCCCCCCGGCCGGCCCCGTTCCCCCTCACCAGCTCCCTCCCCGTTCGCGTTTACGTGCCCACGGACGCTATACATATATGCATTTTCTCGCGAATTCCGCTGTCGTTTGTTACCGCTCGGTCACGGTTTGGAGCAGTCAATGCACCAAAATACGGTCATTTCCATAAAAAGTTAGTGTTGGCGGGGAGGGACTTTTTTTAAAACACCCCTGAATGTTGGAAAAATAATCCCCATTAAAACTTCCCTAAATCCCCGCAAGACCCCTTGTGACAGGCGATGAGGGGCGGGAAGGCAAATGCACTTGTGCTCCCTTCGGGGAAATCCGAACTTCTGTGCCCAGGGCTCCTCCGGCCCCCTGGCTCTTTGGGGATGCTGGGGGTGGCGGAGGCTGCGGGGTGCGAGCAGATGCCACGCTGGGCTCCGTCGTGACCTGCGTGTAACCTGGCGCGGGCAGGCGGCGCAGGCTTTGTCCCCATTCACGCTCTGGCCAATACCTTCACGTTCCTGGAGGTGAAGTGAATGATGTTCAATTAATCTGCGTTCTACGGGGTATCAGAAAGTCAATAGGTTAATATTAAGTGAGGTGAATAGTAAGTGGTAGAGGAAAAAAAAAAAACCCTGTACCTCTGTGACCTACAGTTCAAGATACTGGCTTGGAGGTGAGAGAATGTGGAGTTGTACCGTGATGTAAAAAGCCTCTGCTGACAGGGTTTCCCGGTTATTTGCTGAGCGCTTGATGCTTCACTGGTGGCTTGGATGTGTTTAACAGATCTCAGCTGACTTGGGGAGATGGTCTTGTCTCTCCTTCTCTGGATGGCTTCATTGATACGGTGTCTAAAAGTTAAATCGAATGACCTACTTTACAGCTGAAAGACAGATGCCTGGGAAGAAATCTGTGCCATCTTCCGAACAGATGTTTAGCTTTTTTCCTTTAACACAGAGATGTTAGATCCTTTAAAATGCAATATCGTTCTGTCTTTATGGCTGTCCTTTTGCCATTCGTTGTCACTTTGAGGACCCTCAAAGCTTAAATGTGATATTTTGGGGTGGTGCAGGGGACCAGATGAAATAGCTTTGGTTTGAGAAACTTGGTGCAAGCAATGAGTAACGTGAATGTACGAGTGTTGTTGTGGAACGGCTTATCTAGCAAACCACTCATCTTTCTCAACTCTTGTAACCATCTCCGCAGCGCTTGTTGCAAGCAGATAAAGTAACCCAATTTACTCTTCGTTGTCTTTGTAGCGTTGTTCGATGTAATTAATCATGGAGTTTCCCCCCGGCTTATAACAAGTTTGTGTGATGGAAACAGGTACCAGATGCTGCATAAGAGCTGCGCACAACCCACCGATATGATAGAAGCAGCTTTTCCCCGGGCTCTGACCACGCTCGCTCTTGCGCTTTGGGTTAACCCTGAGCTTCCCCTGCCTCTCAGCAGAAGGGAACTTCAGCTGGATGCAGACGGGAAAGCGCAGATCCAGGCTGGCTGCGGGAGCCTGGGGAAGAGGTGACTGCTGCTGCCCCGTGCTCCTTAACTCTCTTCAGCAAATTGCATTAGTATGTGACAAATTGGCTTGCAAAGCAGCTAAATGGAAATGACATTTGGAGCAGTTTGCCGTGCAGACCCTGTGGTGTCTCGGGGAAGCATGTGATTTGCAGGAGCTTCCCGAGAGCTCCAATTTAACTGCCGCTACCAGGCTTTCCAGAACTTACTTTGGGAACTCCTGTTGCAGCTAAATGTGGGAGTCTGGAGCACGTCTTGGGATAATTGCCCAAAAGCGAGGGCAGACGTAGGTGCAGGCTGTCTCACGCTGTAGGCAGCTTGAAGAATAGAACTAGGAAAGAAGGGGGGAAAAAAGCTAAGGAAGCAAAAGCTAATACAGAGAAATTGCATGGGGCATGTGGCAGGAAGGCTTAAGGTGGAAAGCTGTGCTTGCTGCCAGGTGCCGGCGCGCTGCTTTCCTGGGGGAGCTGGGCTGCGTCTCGGAAGAACCTTTGTTCAGCTGAGGTTGTGTCGGCGGCTCTCGGAGGAGCGGGCTGCCCTGTACCGCGCCAGGAAAGCCTGCACCTGCCTCTCATCCCGCTGCTCTGCGCATCCACGCGGCCGTTTGAACGTGGCAGCGATCAGGCTGTTTTAATTGGCCCCTCTGCAGTTTGAACAATAAATATGTAATGGGGGAGAGTGCCCCCCTCTTCCGCCTGGCGTTGAGGCTGTCATTTTTGACGGGGAAGCGTGTGCTCTCTGCTCGCCTCGTCCCCGCACGCTCGGGCGCCGCGCTCGCGCCCGCTCCAGCCCGTCTCTTGCAGCGTGTGAAAGCTGCGCTCCCCCATCTGTGTTTGGCATCCTTAAAAAGAAGAAAAAAAAAAAAAAAGAAGAAAAAAAAAAAAAAAAGATGAACCTGAGCATGCAGTGCTCCAGAGACAGGCCCCTTCACATTTCTAAACACTCTTGATTATTCAGCTAATCTTTATTTCATGGGCCTGTTACAAGAAACACAAACGGGGGAGAAAGTAGAAGGCGGTGACACATTTAAAATACACAAGAAAAGTGCTGGCAGGAATATAATCGTTCTTATTCCAGCAATATGAAATATTTATGGGCCTAAGTTGTGGCAAGATTCTCTGCCCCCCCCCCAACTCTTTTTCAGATGTTTTCCCCAGTAAAATAATAACTGGGGGGCTCCTGCTGTGCTGCCAGGGGAGCCCTGTCCCCCCAGCTGCCTGCAGGGCAGGGGCTGTCCACACACACACGGCCGGGCACAGCGTCCGTCTGTCCGGCCCTGCGGAAGGGACAGGGGGAGCGCAGCGCGCTGGCCAAGCTGCCCAGCTCGTACGGGGAGCGGAGCATTGTGTTACAGTCTGTTAACTCGAAATAATTCAGAAGCGTCCCCTCGGCAAGCCTGTGAAAAGCCCCCTTTGAGGTGCCTGTGTTTCGTAGGAGCCCGCTGCTCCCCCAGGGCATTCTGCTATTAATTCATTAGATCTGAGGGGTTTTTCTCTCTTCCCCCCTCTTTTCTCTTACCACCCCCCCAGCAATTCAAACAGTGATGAATGGACAAAAATCCCTCAAGGGAAACATTTTTTCACTTAGTTACAAAGATTTCATGGCTAATTAGAGTAAATGTGGGTTTTAGAGTGTTAATCTCTTAACCAGCTTGGCTAGGGAGGCCAACGCCACAACAGCAAAGGGGAGGGCAAGGGGGAACCAAGGGGGAAAAGGTGCTGCCAAGTTCTTCCCGGGGCTGAGCCACAAACGCCGCTGGCTGGACCCGGTCTGTCTTTATCGCCACGAGCATCCCGTGTGCCACCGCCGCCGCTCTGCTAATCGGGTGCCCACCTTCCCTCCCCGGGCAGGGCGAGGGCACGGCTCGGCTCGGCTCTGCGAGACTCGAAGGCGGTTTGGTCTGAGGAAGCCACGAGCTCTTTGTCTGCAAAAGTGGTGCAGAGGGAGCCTCCGGGATGAAAAGCAAAGCGGGAACAAAAGCAGAATTGAGGGCAGCGTGCTGTCCTTGGGCGGCAGAGGCGGCCGCCTGGGGCTTGTGTTCAGATTCTTTCTCTGCACTTAAAATATATGTATTTACTCTGTGGTTAGCGCC
>NW_009259721.1:1968614-1969144 GCF_000687185.1 Egretta garzetta
GGCTCCAACCTGGGGCTGGTTGCGACGCCTCCAGCCCGCTTTCTGCAGCGAGCGCCCAGGCTCGCTGGTGAAGCGTGTGGCCCAGCTGGCACGTGGTGGGCAAAGGCAGACGTTTTGCTGATGGAATTCATCCCCCCCTTTGCTGACACGAAGGGGATTTATCCTTGATGTCTGCTCTCATCTTCCTCCCTCCTCCTGTCCTTCCCGTCTGTGCCGCCTCCCTGGCATCTGCCTTTCCAGCCTGGCTTTGACTTTGCCCCGATGGCCCTGGCAAAGCTGGGCAAGCAATACATGGGCCGCCTCCCGCAGCAGCCCGCCGTCCAGCTCAGCTGGTGCAGAGCGAGAGCTCGGGAGGAGGTGGGAGTGGGATGTGGGCTTGAAATTCCTCCTCATCCCACTAGAGGGGATCCTCCGGATCAGGCTGGCGGTGCCCAAGTGAAAAATGAACATAAAAAACCAGCGACTGGCACGGCCACGCTGCGAGGCAGCCTCTGGCTGGCATTGGGGGCCTGGGCCCTCGCGGGGAACGG
>NW_009259721.1:1969320-1970189 GCF_000687185.1 Egretta garzetta
GGCTCCTGCACCCGCCGTGGTCCAAGCCCAAGCGCTGGGAGCCACTCAGGTGGGGGTGATGCTGCTCGAGCAGGACTTTACCAAGAAGGCACAGGTTTATCCAACACATGAGTGCAACCTACGGCAGCGATGTACCTAATTTGCTGTGTGTTCTCTGCTGGGTTTTGAGTCTGGATTTCGATCCGTCCGTGCGTTTCGGGAGGGCCCGAGCGATGCGGTCAGCCTGGCGTTGGCTACAGGGGTGCTGGCTGCTGCGTGGCGGGGGGGAGCCAGGGATGGGTTGCCCTCCCCTCCGTTATCGGATGGGGCCCCTCTCATGTTTCTCACCGTAATCGCTGCTTCTGTTTGGGTGAAATCGAACTGGGAGGTGGTGATGGGGGGGTGGGGGATGAAAAGCGAGATAAATGTATCGTATTATGAAAATTTAATCCTGCTTTGCTTGGGCTAAAATTACATTCAGAGCAGGAGATAAAAGGCATCAGAGTCACGTTATAAAAAAAAAAAAAAAAGGAAAGTCCAGATCATCTCAAAAGGCAGAGCGATAGCAAGCCTGGGAGATCCCTGCCAGCAGGGCTCGGCACCATCTCACCCCTCGGCAGAGGAGATGCTGCTGCCAAGGAACAGGTCCACTGGGGAACTTTTGTGACCAGCTGATGGTTTCTATGTTGGCTCCCTACACCGGGTGCCTTATCTCCTGGGGGTGCCCTAAAATCACAGGGCGGAGGGACGGCCCTGGGGTGCGGTAGGCTCCTGAGCTCGGGAGGAGGTGGGAGTGGGATGTGGGCTTGAAATTCCTCCTCATCCCACTAGAGGGGATCCTCCGGATCAGGCTGGCGGTGCCCAAGTGAAAAATGAACATAAAAAACCAG
>NW_009259722.1:0-13346 GCF_000687185.1 Egretta garzetta
AAGCCGAGTGCGCCTACTTCTTCGGAACGGCGCTTGGCCAGACTTGCAAGGCCCAAGCGCTCCCCGGGGCGGTTTCGGTCCTCTCACCATGGCACGCGTCCAACGGGCAGGGAGAGGCGGACGGAGGAGGAAACGCGCCGAGCAATCGCCCGGTCCCGCTCCTTGCGCTTACTTTTAGACAAGAATAGCTTTGCTCTCAGCAGCTTTACGTCAGCGTTCCTGTTGAAACAACAGACAATTGTGGTAAGGACAGACAATTAAATCGGTAACACTAAAAATAAGCTGTAGCAGATTTCACAGGCGCTAGCTTAAAAGCTGGGCTCAATTCCCCTTAGGCTGCAAATATGACCTGCTGCCTCCTAGGCTGCCCCAAGCGTGAAGCGGTAGGGTGGCTGCGAGGGCTCGACAGTGTCGCCTGGCAAAGCACCCGGGGAAAGGCAGGATCTTTTGTTCGTGCAGTTTGAGGAACCCGACAAGTTACCGGATGACTGCTCTTACAGAGCAAAGCGCCAAGTCAGACCACGCTGTTAAAGCAAACGATTGCTCTCCCCTGAGCGTGCACACGTGCAGTTAAGAATTCGGCAAACGCGGCAACAGGCGAAGAGGGCGGCGTTAGACGCTTGCGGACGAGGCGCTGGGGACTCGTCCGCCCCACTGGGTAGCGTTTGGTCTCAACTAACAGGAGAGAGCATTAGAGCTCGCTCTCAAGATCTTCAGACTTACTCTGATTTTCTTAATGTTTTCCTGTGCTGTAGCACGACTCTCATGACATTCAGCCTCCTACCAGGCTTGCAGCAGCAGAGCGAAGGCCGGGATGGAGAACAGGGCATTACCAAGGCTTCAGACTTGTCCTCCTCAGCGACTCTATCTGCCGAGCTGTTGGGCGTTTCTAGCCATCCACCAGAACAGCTAAAGCTCAGTCCTGTTATTTTCCCAGAATCGATCACTGGAACAACGAGAAGGAGCGTCTCGTTCTCATCACGGATTGGTCCCTCCTGATCTGCAAATACAACTTCATCAGCCTGCAGTGCCAGCACGTGACGAGGATCGCCCTCGGCGCAGTGGATACCATCTCTGTCGGAGAGTTCGAGTTCCCACCTAAATCTCTGAACAAGTAAGTGGGCACAGTAACACCGTAACGTTATTGTAATGCTTGTGTTGCTGTTGTAAGTAGTTGGAGCTGCCAACCTTGGTCACTGACCATCAGACAAGTTGGAGAGCGCTTCCCTTTGCTCGCCTGACTTTGTACACCGTTGCCCCAGCTTCAGGAGACCACCCCAGGGTCACTGCTGTTCTGCTGGGACAGCAGCAGTTACGTTAAACACGAGTTACTCAAGGACTTTCAAGCTAAAGTGAATAGATTTGGGAGCAGAAGCTCATCGCTGTTACCCAACGCCGTAAGTAGGAGCTGTACTAGCACCACCTTACCATTACTAGAAAGCGCCTGTGAACGTCAGGTCACGCGTAAAAACGCAGGCTATCACAGGCAGCACCGCTCAGGCCTTGCGGCCCGGGTGGCCGACGAGCTTAACCTCTTGGCACTCAGCTTACAAGAACGTATCTTTACCCATTTCAGGGGCTGAACTCTCCCATTGCTGTTCTAGAGCAAAAAGCTTGCTAGCAAACATACATTTTGGCTTCCAGTTTTAAGCAGGTCTTTTTCAGACCGTACGTTTCTAATTAAACTTGCCTCAAAGACTCGAGAGTCTTACCGCGTTCATTCTGCTGTCTTCAATGCCAGGCGAGAAGGTACCGGTATTCGAATTCAGTGGGACAAGCAAAGTCGCGCCTCCTTCATAAGCCGATGGAACCCGTGGTCCACGAGCATCCCGTACGTCACCTTCACCGAACATCCAATGGCCGATGCTGATGAGAAGATTGCGTCCCTTTGCCTAGTAAGGACGTCACCGCTCCCGTTCTAGGTGGCTTGTTCATCTCATAGGCCGGATGCCATTCAGATTATTTTGAAAAGATACAGCCGTTAAATCAGAGACAGAACTTAGAGTGTAAGCTACATTTCCCCATTCTCCAAATTTTGCCTTGCAGGGCAGCCCAGCTGCCCATAAGTGATTTATACAAGGAGGAAGCTGAAACATCCAGAAGTGCGGAGTCCTGTAACAGCCACAAGAAAACGGATCTTAGCGCTAGTCCTACTCTTGCTTACCTGGCAGGCCGATGCCTGACCTTTCATCCAGGACTGCCAGCTAATTAAACAAATAGGTTAATTGCTAACAGTAAACCCTCACTTAGGTGGTTCTCGGTTTTCCTTGCGCTAGCTGCTTTCCTCTGCAGGTTTCCTTAAGAATAGAGCACTATGGTAATGTCAGGTCAACACATGGTGGTAAGGGCAGGAGACGCACAGTCAGGAATAAACAGTATTAGTCACTGATAAGTCTTTACGCGTCCAGCCCAGGGGGTTTAAGTTACACATAAACAGTGTCCTGGTATGAAGTTAACTGCACCCTCAAGGCGAAATGTCAGAACGTAAAGTTTGTCATGGCACGCGAGATCTAGCGCTCTAGCGTTAATCCTGTACGATCCAACATCAGCAGCTGTTTGCCTAACAATCTGTAAAACAACGGGAGATCATCAAGGTGCTTTTTTTCTCTTTCAGCTGGAAAACTTTAAAACTCAGCTAATTCAGGCTGTGAAGAAAGCCCACAAGGAGCGTGTGTTGCCAGGAAGGGCGAACGGCGTGCTAGTGCTGGAGCGTCCTCTTCTGATCGAGACCTACCTGGGGCTGATGTCCTTCATCAACAACGAGGCCAAACTCGGCTACTCCATGACGAGAGGCAAAATTGGATTTTAAAATTCATTGCATTTAATCTTTTCAAGGGAAGGCAATTTGATCTCGGTCTCCCAGGGAGAGCACGCTGCGTGGCAGAACACTCGATAATCAAAGCGAAGAAGTTAGGGGGACGAAGGGGGGAGTTGTAGATCTAACAGCTCACAGGAGGCCCTGGTTGTTACGGAGAATGCACAGGTCAGATGAATCTGGAGCAGACACGAGGTAGTGTCTTTCTGGTGTCCAATTTACAGTTCTTAATGGTTCTTGTACAGGGCTAGCGAGCAGCGGTGTTTTCCATTTCTAACTACATGTTCATCCCTGTTAATTAAGTGCCATTGGCATCTGCTGCAAAACCATCCGCACAACTACCCAAGATCCAGCAGAACATTCATGCCATATCACAGTTGTATCCCTATATGTGGTGTCCAGTCGTGTAGTGTGCTTGGGACTGAGCTGTGCTGTTTAAAGAGGTATTCGCGTTCGCAATTACTGTAACCTTAAGCATTTTGATTAACGCCTGTTACGAATTTTGAAAGCTGTGTCAGTCACTCTTTAGCAAAGCCGAGTCAGCAGATTTTGTGAAAGCTGTACGTTACATCTGCTCAGCAGCAGCGTACGCCAACTATTACTTTGTAAGCTGAAGCATATGGCTGAATATGCATTTATTAGCTTTTTGCAAAAACACTCTAAGCAGCCAGTCTAACTTCTGGTTTCTCATGTACGCTTCCTTGCTGCAGCCATAGAATAAAGACTTTGTTGAGAGAACAATCGCCAAGAGCCTCACAAACACATTTGCCTTCAAAGCTATTATTTATAAAACTGAACGGGAATTCTATTTTGGTTAGGTTTATATTAGCAGTTTTTCTTAAATCTGCTCCGGTTTGGGACAACAGCGGTGCGGGACTTTCTAACAGAGACAGGTAAGACTTTAAGCACTGTACGTCAATCTTGACTGGTGCATTCCCGCACTTAACCTCACACCAACATCCAGCAATGACATTCAGAAGCAGCGTAAGAGACAACTGAGCTCTCTCGTGAGGTCTCCCTAGCAAGCTTTGCGTTGTGCGTGACCTTCCACGCACGCTGTCTTATCAGAGCTTTTATCTGCGCAACTACAGTGCCGAACAAACGCTGTGCTGCAGTGGTGGGTTTTTGAACTGAAAAGTAGACGTGAGTTTATGAAACTTACGTCAAGCTGAAGTCATGATGGAATGCAACAAGTTGCACGCCCCTCTCAGTGCATTTTCATTAATCTTGCAGTAAAGTCAAATCTCAACTCAATTTGTTCTTTGTCCTTCGTTTTGTGGCGACTGAGGCTGTGAAATTAAGTAGCAGAAGAAAAAACATCCAATGGATTCCTAAGCAATGGGCCCCCTTCCTTTGAAGAATCCAGTGGCTGGCTACTCAGGTTAGAGGCAAAGGACAGCCCCACCGCTCCTCCCCTGCTGAAACGTCCCCCCCCACTCAGGGCCGCCCCCCCTCCCCCCCCCCGGCTGCCCCGTCCACTCCAACTCAACACTAGGCCGTTGGGTCAACAGCTCCCATTTCAGCTGCCTCTATGCATCATTCTAAAGGATCAGTCACGATCCTTCTTGTAAAGATTTAGCGCAATAAATCTATGGTAGACCAGGCACAGTTACTGTGAGATCTGTTGACAGCTTAGTCTGGAAAAGCAAAATTATTGCAGATGACTTAGTTTGCTTTCTGAACACAGAACTTGTTTTGCTTTAACAGTAATGATTTGCTAGGAAGCGTCTTACTGCTGTATCTACTTCCACTACAATATTTAATTCTAATGCACCAGAAAAAAAAAAAAAAAATCTGTTGTCTTACAAGACTAGATATCAGCTGTACACTGTTGGGTGCAAATAACCGTTCCCTGTGCTGGCATAAATAGCTACCGTAATCACATCGCTGGTAGTACAGAAACAGACTTCAGGATGACGGAGAAGTGCAGGTTCATAGTTAGAGTCATACCAAGCTTGTAACTTATGAAAATATTTATTGGAAATTATAAAATTTAAATAATAGCTATACATTATATACACACACAGCTACAACTTTAGAAAATAAGGTTTCACAGTTGACAAAGCTCAAGAGGAAGCTCAACTACATCAATACCAAAGTTTTCTTGAAATCTGGGCTTCATTCCCTACAGGTCATTCAAATGCAATCACAGTACTTCACACACTGGAGTTTGGGTACGCCCCTTCAAATAAATAATTTATAAATACAAAAACTTCAGACTGGGCAACAGGGTTTGACCCCTTTCCTCATTCGTCCTCAAGCTTGTGAGCGTTTTTAACGCCAACGATTGTTATTTTACCTCTTCTCTTTCTAAGTAACACACACAGAAGTTGTCCTTACTCAGAAGCGCCATGGAGTCTCCACTCGAATGCCAGGAGAGAGACACGATCGGGAAGTCACCTGCAGAAACAGACCAGAGTTTGTCACAAGAAGCCGACAGTCCATCCTCTAGCTCTAGGAAAAGGCAGCTGGAATAAGTCACACCCACTGTGAGAAACACCCTCCCCATCTCGGAAGCCTTAACGGGGCGTTCGATTTCGTGACTGCTGCGGTAGAGCCAATCCGCTCTCCTACAGAGCAGCGCAGAAAAGCCGCGTTACCGACTCGTTCCCCCAAACCTACAGTTACTTCATACTCCGCATACAAGCACAGATTTTGTAGACTCAGCATTTTAATGCAAATAGGTGCCACAAATGGTGCAGAGCTGCGCACCTCCCTGATATTGCTGCTCCTTGTGTAGAGAGGAAAAAGTGGAATCTTTGCGATTTCTTTTAATTTGGAGAAAGGTATTTATGTGACCTAGCCAATGGCCTTGTATCACTTACTGTCAACCATAAAAACTTCCCAGCATGCAGGCTGACAGAGTTCAGGTTCACGTATGTTCTTCTATCTTTCCACATCAGATTTACTACGCACATTTTTCCCTGTTAGTGTTTTGTTGTAGTTTTGTTTTGTTGTAGTTTGTTTTCCGAGTACCCCAAAACATTGTAGGTGTTTTGGAGTCTGTATTTCAACATTGTTGAAATGCTTTCTGCACAACTACAGTTTCTATGTAAACAAACTGATATGAGCATAAATCTTGAGAAATAATTCAACACACTATACAATTGAAGCAACAATTAAATCACTGTTAGCCCCCATGCTCCATCCTCAATATATTTTGTCATGTTTGCCATGTCTCATTATGAGGTCCCCTATTTTGAAGAGAGAAATACCCGTGTTTAAAAAGCTCCAAGAACACATCTGAGCCATTTACATGATAACGCTTGGACTGATTTGTAAGTGGAAAAATACTTTGTAAATCAGAAGCTGATGATGGCTTGCACAAGTTACTGCAGGCAGCCTTACCTTCCACTGGAGCCTGCACGGAGACACAGCCAGCTGGGGACCATAAGTAGACTTTGCTGTTTCCTGTACATACAGCAAGTCGAGGTTGTCGTGGATCCCACTGGAAAGACTGGATGGCACACAGCTGCTCTAAGACCACGAACAGTTTCAGCTTTTGAATGTCCCAGATCCAGACAGCGTTAGGAATGTTATCTGTCAGGAAAGGAAGAGGTAATGATGTGAATACCTGAAGGATAAAAAGATCACACTTTTTTTTTTTTTTTAAAGAAATGGGCATTAATCGAGGTCTAACGCGACACAAACCATTTAGGTACATCACAGGTTTACCACTGCTATAGTTTTGCCTAGCAGCGCCTTCAATTTTGCCTTGGAAATATTGCAAAAAGAATAAAAGAAGTCACTTAGTTTGCCTTCCAGTCCTTCACCGGCTTTTATCAAATTATTCACAATTATGCTGCTGTATTGCATCTGAACCACAGCTTTTGCATCCAGACATAAACAGCCCTTCAGGACCATCGAAGAGAAAGATTAAACGTTAATTCCATGACCTTCACTACGTGAGGCAATCCAAAGTCCCCCTGCCACAGGTTGTGAGGAGTTCTGCCTTTCAAGAGACACTTGCTGTAAATGGAGGAGGAGAGATTTGTGCACTTCATTCTCACACACATTTGAAGTAGTATAAAAAGTGTACGACTTCCATTAAATACAAAGCCAAGACCAAGTTAATGCACTGATAAGCAGTTCTGGCAGCTCACAATACTTTACGTACACTAGAAGTCAGAGGCTGAACCTCCCTTGTCATTACACACCTGCACGACCAAGAGCTGATTTCAAAGGGGGCCATGAGTCCCCTCATAGTACAAAATAACTGACCAAACATTGTCCTCGCTTCTTTTACGACAACACACCACACACAGCACGTAGGCTCCCCCTTTATCGTCGGGCAGCAGGAACTTACCATTTTTGGTTGCCAGGAAACAGTTATCTGGACTGAATGCCAACATCCCAATTCCCATTTTGGGATTTGCCCTGTCAGCAACTGGTTTGATATACTGTAAAGAAACTGGCACCTGGGAAATGTCATCTGGAATTTGAAATAAAAGGACTTTACTAAGCAAGCCTTAATGGGCAAAATATTTCAATTCCACCTGTTAAAATAACCCTCCTCTCTGAAGTGACAGGACTGTATTCTACTCTTCTCCAAGATGTCCCAATCAAAACTTCAATTGTTTTAAGATATTGCATCTTTATATAAACAGCTTACTATTCTTGCCCTTCTACAATAAATAAAAAAAAAAATAAAAAAATACACCAACACAAAAGGCTGGAAAACCAGGCAAGTCTGAGATTAAACTACAAAAAAAAAAAATCAAAATTTCCACTACCTTTTAACTAGTATTTTAAACACCAATGCAAAACCAAGGTGATTCACAGTACCATAAAAAATGAGACAGTAAAAAAAAAAAAAAAAAAAGAAACCAGAAAAAAACTAAAGCCCTGATCATACACTGTCTGCCATCTCTTGAATATTTCAAAGCCTGTTGTCTGGAGGCAAGTTAACGGCATTGTTGCCACTACAGCTTCTTAGAAAAAAGCCAAATGGCCTTTTTCACGCTCTCTTTTTTACATAGCCTCCTACCGAAGGGATTAATTACGATCCTACAACAGACAGCGAGACTGTAACACCTTCTGATTATTTCTTTTTTTTTTTTTTTTAATTATTGGAACTGCCACACACTATGATAAGATTCCTAATTGCAATAGTTCATCTGATTCTAGCAATTATCTGCAACAGTTAAACTAAGTCATGAAATAACATTGCATGGGTTGAACAAATAGGAAAAAAATCCCCACAATGCTAAGACTTTTGCAAGCAACTCCAAGACTGAGATCTGGCTGGTATTTCCACACCCAAGCAATTACAGTTCTTTTCTGCCATATCCCCCTAGTCTTTAACCTGCCCTCAAAGCAGCGTGCAGACAGCGTCCCCTCTAGCAGGGTGCTCACTGCCCTCGGAGCTCTTCAGCTGACTTGGGAGCCCGGAGCAGAGCATCCAGAGGATCCGCTCCGGTATTGAAGAGGCAGAGTTCGCCCAGAACATTTATTTATAGGAAGACTTCACACGGCAAACTCAAATGTCTCATATTAGTAAACTTTGGCTTACATTTGCTTTGCGTGCTGAAGAGCGAGCTAGCCAATGCTCTTGTTGGAGGGAAAGAAAGTCTCTCTGTTTCAACAGATGGGGATTTCTCCACTTCTTTATACACAATCTACAAAGAAACAAGTGAGAGTTCTACAGAAGGGCCTTGGAGGATTTGAACACAGGCTATTACCAAATCATCCACATCCCACTAACTCATTTACAAGTGTATTGTATCTCAGCATCCCCTAGTGCATCAGTGGAGGAACAGGCTGCAGCAGGCAAGCACTGAATCCGGCATTCTCAGGGAATCATTTGCTACTTGGAACCACGATCAGGAAAACACTCCTGCGACAAATAAACGAACCTTGAAGTCTACGAAGAATGAGTCTGCCAGCGTACACCTCGTTCATTGTTCCCGAAAGCTAAATCTGGCAGTACAATAAATCATCTTCATTACAATGGGAACATAGATTTCATTTTTGCAGCAAAGAATCTTCAATTGGATACCATCATAAATAAATGCAAACAAAGCGCATCACAGAAGGAAATAGCAAAAATATTTTGTGTGCCTACAACATATTGTTCCCGAATGCAAGCACCAGGATAAAATGCACCAACTGCCATTCCTGTCTGTGTAGAAGAGATTAACAGAGCTATTTCCATTTGTTTTCCATTACATATTTTACACCTAACGGGAAGTAAGGGCATTCCTCAGTCCCGAGAAGTCTTGCGGAGGTGCATTTAATGGGTCATGCCTTGCTCCTAGTCACGTGAATTTTGCAGACTTACAGTCCACACATGTAAACTTTTACAGGACATCTGTCCAGATGCAAGGCTAGTCCTCCCTCTGCAGCGGCATGCAGCACTACTGCACTGTGTGTTCTTTTCACCTTGATGGATGAGAACAGCTCAGGATTTTTGGAACAAAAGCTACAGCTCTCCGCCTGCTGCCAACTACCCACAATCTGTTGGGCCTTGCATATACATGTATGCAAGAATAAAAATAAATGATGACAGATGTTTACAGGAAATGATCTTTAGGTGAGCTGGATGAGCTTGTAAATCTGACCACAATACAGTTCCAACACTGCTTAAAGTCACTAATTGTAAAAAACTGAGACAAATGACTCCTGTTAAGTTTCCCAGTTTGCCATCATCTGCATACTCAAAGCCATAAGGCAATCACCATATACATCAAAATACAGTGACATATGACAGAAGTCATCTGAGAATCTATTAGTGCTAAAGCTGAGAGGATCACATGTGCGTATCCATCGAACTTGAAAGGATTCCTCTATTTTATTTACATCCCCAAATTTTCACCCAACATCCCAAGCTCCATTTACACACTAGAAGGGGCAGAAGCAAGGTCTCCGGAATGAAATGTATTTACTAGCACCTCTCAGATACAAATAGCAGCGTCAAAGCACTGCTAATGATTCAGTGGACTTTGGATCCATACTTACAGTCTTGGTGTTAGTGATGGTCGCTGGATGCTCAAACTCCGTGATCTTCTTCCAAGTTACATGGTTCAAGATACGCACCTAATTCAAGAAAGCATTGCAAGACAAAACTGTTATGATGAAGTTCTACAAATGGTTTAGATAAATGAGAGAAAATAAACCCATTTCCTACCTTTTCATCATAGCTGCCAATTGCCAAAAATTGACTGCTGGGACTCCAGGCGATTGACTTTACACCTAGCGACCACTCATAAGCCCGGTACATGGATAGCAGTCTTCCATCAAGGGAATACAGCAATATTTTATACTGAAACATAAATAGATTCATTCTAAAGACTAACAATATTGTTAAAAGCCATAGACAGGCAAAACCATTCCTTCCAAACCCTCCCCGCTTAAGACGCAGCAAGTTAAATACAAAGGCCATGGTCTCTTATCTGTGACTTGAGCCAAGAGGCTCCAGGCTTCCAGTTCAGCTCTTTTGGCACTCACAGAACACGTCCACCCTGTCCCCAAGAGCACAAATGCGCCACTGGGCCTGAACAATGGCCCATCCAGCCCAATACTCTTCGAAAACGCCAGGAGCAGAGGCCATTATGGAAGACTCATGCTCCTTCTGCATCTGCAAGCCACCTGATTGGGGGGGGGAGGTTACAGCCCTGCCCATTCCCAGGGCTACATGTTTTGAGCATGCTGCCCAAAACATTATGGCCACAGGAGGACGCTTTTCTACGCCTAGTTATTTTAGTTACTGCTTTATACACGGCGGCTACAAAACAACTTAACTCTCCAAGAAAATAATCTGCTTTTTCCTCATACCTCCAGACATGTATCCCACACTGCCAGAACACAGCCATTAGGAGCCCATTCAATCCCAAACAGATCTTGCGTCTCAGTGTCAAAATGCTGCCCCCAAAAGAGAAAAAACAAAACCATTTGAAATACTATACTAAAAAAATAAACATTATACAAATACATGCTCAGTTTTATCCTTTTAAGTGCTACCACAAATGCAAGAAAGCCTCTTGTATGCTAGTGCAGAAACAGAAATCTGTTCTTTAGTAATAGGATGCTGCATTCACTGCTGCTTTGGTTTCCCCTTACAGAAAAGGCAAAAAGTTGCTATAACTTCAAAGCAGTTACACTGAATCAGTCAAGAAATTTAGCTAGCCTAATTCCTTGCCTCAGAAAGACCGGTACAGGATCATTAGGGAGGAGCTTGGGAACCTGACGAGCATTTAGTGGTATTTCCCAAATTTTGCGTCAGCTTCTAACAAGACTCAGAATTCCTGAACCAGAGGTGACTGTATATGGACTAGTTCTTAACGGGTTTTGATGTCCCAGATCCATCCGGTCCCCTAAGACACACTAGTGTACATCCTTCACAGACCAGTCTCATTGTTAAACAGAAAAATATGACAATTTCTATTATACATCCTAAATGACCGCTTTATCAAGCATTTGATACTTTCATTATTATTAATGTGGCATAGTTTACTATAAATAAGCTCATGCAAGATTTTAAAGGTGAATTTCTGACAGAATGCAAAAGTTCTTTATGCACATATAGCATATATTGGCCTCCTGAACAGAATACTGCTACGGAAGCATGCCTGCAGGCCAATGAAGGAGCCAGATGCTGGATAGAAAATGCATCGGCAAGTCTAAAACCAGACTACCAAAGCAACAGAGTTTAAAGCAGTGTGCACTGTAGGCCTGTAGTCTACGCAGAAGCAGCAGAAGGCAAGGACTTACTCTCAGTAGCTGCCAGTCGCTGCATACAAAGATGCTAATGAAGTCCTTGCAGTCACGTCTTTCTGCTACTGCCATATAGCGGCCATCCTTAGTGAAAGCGATCCCTGCCAAGGAGACAAAGCTAATTAGGAGAGAGAGCAAACAAGATAGAATAGCTGATGATTCTTCAATGAAAAGCAGTTCAAAGGAGAACTCCCACTTCAAAGGAGAAGTAAGAAGAGAAGGAAAAATATCTCCACAGAAGATCACATTAATCAAGGCAACACATAGTTTTACTATTTCCTTGTGTTGGCAATTCTTAATCTTTGAATATGCTATTTCTAAGGATGGAGCTTCACAGCTATTGCAGAACTTCAGCATGCTTCAGAAAATGTTTGATTACCGACCGACAGTTGTTATATAAAACCCACAGATTTCAAATAAACAGTTAATTGAGTCTAGCTAAATGGATTAGTTACGCAACCATTGGTACCCCACCGACTTCCAGGCATTGGTCCCCATCCACTCTTATTTTCTCTAATATGTAATTGACTTTGTCATATATGGGATATTACAATACGCAAGCCTCAGGCAGGAAACTGCTAACCACAACCATGTGGCTAGACAGTCCTGACATGACCTTTCTCATCTGTTCATGTGTAGAAGATGACAAAAGCCACTTTGGGTTAGTGTTTTTCATCACCAATGCACCCAGCTTAATTTCATGTCTTAAAGGACCCTTCCGAGGCAAACACAACAAAAAGGTGCATATTTGAAGAACAGGCACGCAGATCAGATGTAATCCTTCATGCACAGGGAGAATACGACAACCCCAGAGCTGAGCCATTCATAGTGGGCGTGCAGCGGGTGGCAGACAGGTACGGATCGCAGAGATGTGCACCCCTAAGGGCAAGCTAACCCCTCAGCAGGGAGGGTGCCAGAGCCTGCTCCAAAACACGCGCTTCGTTATTACCCATCAAATTCATTCTCCCCTCTCTGCCGTATTAAAACATACCATTCCTGTGTTAGATTTGTGACACTTACCCTGCTGGCAAGCTTTGGGATACTTGATGTAAGACACAGATTTCGTACACAGGGACCACACAGTTATCCGCAGCTGCCACAAGGAGAAAGAGACAAGGAAGTATTTGTTTATATTTGTAGATTAAAAAAGTAAATAGAAACCCATAAACCTAACTCAAGAACAGAGAGCAGATTAATTACCCACAGAAGGTCCATTGAACTTCGCAGCTATTCTACCTAGCTCAGACACAAAGCCCCAAGAAGTAACTGCGAGGAATTCTCTCCCAACTGCCTTCACTTAGCAAGGTTACGTACTGCAAATTAACGTTACAGGCACCCTGAATACTCTGGAGGGGTAGGAGATGCAGAACACCAATATAGAGAAAAGCTTTTCATTAACATTAAAGTTACTGCTGTTAGCATGAATCTAGCTACAGGGTTGCCAGTGTATCCTGCACAGACACTGTTCAGTTGGAAAAACACAGGCCCTGGAAGAGAGAGGCGAAGTGTCTTGCATTTACAAATGGATGAGATGTTATAGCAGCTTAAGAATATGGTATCTCTGGGGACCAGGCTACTAAGTATGAAAATTCAGCTGTACTTTTCAAGTTTTAGATACACTCAGCTTTGACAGCTAATTTGCATTTTGCTCTTCCCTCCTCAGCCACCCACAAGGCGGCAACATTGCATAATTACTGAGAGAATTAGGAAAGAACCAAGATACGGTATGCAAAGCAAGGCACTAAACATCTTGTTTGGGGTACTTCTGGAGGCTTGTGCATCCGTAAAACACAAAAACTGCAGAGGAGGCAGTCAGCTG
>NW_009259722.1:13464-21227 GCF_000687185.1 Egretta garzetta
GCTCTGCGTTGCCATCTGCAGATTATTCAATTAAAAACAAATACTTACTCTCCCTTAGCAACGGCAGCCACACCAGACATATGTGCATTAACCAGTATGTCATGTGAACCTTTGCATTTATATCTGGAGCAAGGAATGTTTCCAGTGTCATTTTTTTTCTTGTGTTTTCATACATTTTATTGGACCAAGGTAAGAGATTCTAGAAGGGACGCAGGTAAAACTATTTTTGCGATAAAGCACCATGGTCATGAAAATCTACCTTTCCCAGAACTCCTGAACAACAAAATTCATTCCAATTCACTATATAACATCAGCCCTGTCTACCGTCTCCTCACCCCCCGCATCAGACGCGGGCCATCAGCATCACCAGCAGTCTTGGGAGGAAGTTTCTGCTATGCCTTTTTGTGTGTTTGTCCCCAGTGCACATTTTCCTCCCCTGAATTGGTACTGTTCAACGGTGAGAGAGCACACCAAGGCAGCATCCTAGGTATCCGTTCTACCTGGCAACGCTACAGACTGTGCGTTGCAACAGAACTTGGAGGTTTTTTCATTGCTGACATTATCATTTTTGCTAGAAAGCACGATTCAAGTAATCGACACGGTGTTCACACCAAGCCACAGAATCCTAATAAATGCTGCCTCCCTCCAGAGATAGGTGGGGTCCCAAAGCACAAGAGCAGCATTAGCTGTTCCCCCCACTGCTTTTTATGTACAGAAGAAAATTTTGAGGTGGGAGGAGACAACACAGAAATAATTTTTTTTTTAAATTTATTACAGGAAAGAACACAACCAGATGGGATTCCAGTCTGCTTCTGACCAAAGTTAAAAGAGGTATTGGACCGCTATTTAATGCGGTGTTAATTATTCTCTTCCGTTATTTTACAGATATGAAATTACAACTAGACATCTATAGTACCAGCTTTAAGTTTAGCAGGTCCTAGAGGAATCCACTAGATGAGTAACATTAATCAATTTTATCACTGCAACTGCTCACTTCCGGACATACAGAAATACAGCATTGTTAGTCTGTTCCTCATGCAAGATTTACTTTAAAAATACCAACACAATGCCTACTCACATTCTTCTATAGCAACTGCAACAGTGATATGCGGCTTGCTCCTATTAATTGCAGTGTTAAGTGTACTTGCTGCTGTTCCTCCCTCGACCAAAACACACAGCGTACACAACACGCATTCTACAGCCACTTAATACAAGCTTAGCAGCTGCAAGCTTTGAATGCTGAGGTCTGGATCGTAATTTTTCCTGACAAAGGCATCCAAGTTTACAGTTGTGCTGCTACTTGGCCTCGCAATCCACTCACCTGGCCTGTCGCGCACTTCTATCCTGGACCACATCGGCTGGCTCAGAGCCTCAGAACAAGGCAAAGCCTTCCTGCTCACACCAAGCTCAAGTACATCACAAGAGGAAAACCTCTAGAGGTGAGAATCAGTACATCACGTGCAGAGCTCTCACTGGCACCTCTGCCTTGCCTGAGGCTCCACCGCCGCAGAGAAAAGGCAAGGACGCCTTCTTTTGCGTCTTTCTGCATCCATCTCTGCTTCACCCTTGGGTGCAGTCCTCCGGCTGCTCTTCAGACAGAACCTTCTCTAAAAGGGTCAAGTTTTGTAACTCCGTAGAGAAGACACTAATAATTGTTTACCTCTTCATTCTCGTCACGTTGAAGAGCACGCACTTCACCAAACCCGAGAGTTTCAGTAATGTGAAACACTGCTATTGTTGGAGTAGCGCCCATGTGTACCTCCCCAACGCATCATTTCTAGCATGCACGGCATAAATCGCAGTAATGGCATTGCAGTACCAGGGAGAGACTACGGAGCACAACCAGCACACACTCATGGGATGTTTACACCCAGTCTAAAAAAAAGCCCACAAAAATACCCTTTTGAAAACAGAGGCCTACTATTATACCAAATACCTACAAGCCTTTGTTAACCAAAGCACTTCACCTTCAGTCTCGATCCAAATCGGCCACAACACACCCGTAACAACTAGTAAGATCCTCTACTCAACTTCAGCATCACTCCCCTGAAAAGGCTGCAAGCTAATAGAGAAAGGCACAACTGCCGGCCAGAGACCACGCGTATCGCTGCCGTAACGTCACTGCAACCTCCTGCCCGCGTCACACGACACATAACCCGTGTTAGAAACATGTAAAGCCAAGCCACTTTGATCCCCCAAATTAGGATTCTTTTCAGTTATTCCATTTGTGTACACTCAAGCATTTTTATAAACTGAGAAAGTTAGGTTTGTGCTTAACATACGGACTTCACACCTGCCTTACATGGATTAACAAGATGTGTACGATTGTGACAAAGGGAGAGCCTTCGTATTTCCAACCGGAACTGAAGCATCATTCCACAAATCTTGCCCAAGCTGCCAACGTAGGCTAGCCCAAGAAAGATTATTTCACAGCTAGCAGAGGCGATTATGAGAGACAGAAACATAAAATGCACCAAGGGTGAAAAAAGAAAACCAAACACTTCAAAAATTAAAATAAATCGCATCACTCTTATTTCCTTTCCTCAGAGACCTTGTGGGGAAGGGACAATTGCTTTTACAGCAGGAGAGTAGACGGTGGTCAATTAAGACTGCAGCAAGCGCTTCTTCACTGATGGTTCTGAGGGGTGCTTTCTCTTCAGTGTAGACGACTCGATTAAGTGGAGGTGTCAAACTCAAATGCTAATGATAATGGTGTCTGAGAAGTTTTCAGCTGTTGTTTTGCAGTGGAAAACCAAACCAAAAGCAGAAGCATTTTTAAAATAGCCTAAAAACAGCTGAGAAATAAAAGGTATTTAGATGGTAACGTGATAAACAGTCTCCAGTGCTGGGTCCAGGACTACGTCCCAGTGTTGACAGCTACAGGCAGGTGTGAGACTGGTGATTTTCAATAGATAAAAACACACTTTTAAACAACCTTGCATCTCAAATGACTGTCAACTTTTGTCCCAGACTTGACTGGGTCACAAGGCCTCCTTACATAGCAGTGTCTGTCAGCACCGGATTTCAGAAGATTATTCAGAGCACATTCCTCGACAGAAAGCATTTTTCAACCAACGTAGCCATTTCCAGTTACTAAGGATTAGCTCCAATATACACAGAAACACACGCCTTTTTCCCCTGCTGCTGTAGTTCGAAAGAAGTTCCTTAATGCTTCAGCACCTAACGTGGAACTGGAGAAGGTACAATACATGTCATTTATAAGTGTGGCTCTTAAAAGAAACACTCAAGAACAATGCTGCCGATCTTCAAACTACTGATCACAAAACAGGAAAGTCACGAGGAAGTGGAGGATCCATTTGCTTTCTCTGTATCTTTCACCTGCAGCTCCTGTTTAAGCTCTACACGTGCCTATGAATTGGGGTGGAACGACAGCACTATAGGAGGAGAGATACCTGGTGCAACACCTTCCACAGGACAAACTGATCATGTGGAATCCTCTAGCAATCAGCTTGCTGTGTTAGACACTGCAGGCACGCAGAACCGCCTCACAAAACGGGGTGGATGTCAGGAGGAATCATCTGCTACAAAATAAGTAATAAACGATAGCTATGGGACAAGCTGCTTCCCAGCACACTCTGTGAATCAATATAATTAACGTGGTAGTCCAACTTTTTCAGGTTCCAGCTTTGCGTAGCAGGCTTTCAAAAGGTGTTTTTCCAAGTAATTTAGACTTGATCTTGATTAATCAAATGAGAAAAAGGTACCTTCGTTTTTCTCCCCCCTCAAAAAAAGCTGCTTTTCCTAACAGAAATGTGCTCCAGCTTGCTATAAACAACAAGGTGATGATGAACCAAGTTGCAACTGTTCTGACTACTTCTCACACGGAGCTGTAAGATATAAGCAGACAGTTAAAGAAAAAGAAGCCTTCCAAGTTTGGAAGTACCTTTGAATATATCCAGCTGCCCAGTAAAACTAGTTTTTGCCTGGCAAAACCTAGCAAGTCCGTATCTCACCTTGCAGTTTGCCAGTCTGGACAGCAGCACTGACAGTCCCCAGCAGAAGGAAATCCTTCGATCCAGCAGAGTGAGAGTTTAAGGAACAAGCCTACACCTTTTCTACACCTCAACAGGACTTCCATCCTAGATGCTGATGGAACGACCCCTCCACACATAACACTGAAGCTAACATACAGCACAAAGGTGCTTTCAAAATTTTGGGGTGAGTAACTAGGTACTACACACGCTTTTGTAATTAAGCACACTAAATTCCTCTGCATCTGCCACTAATCCATTATTGTGAAGAATGATCCACTCAAGTGAAAGGACAGTCTCTATATACTTCCTCCGGTGAGACTCTACCATTTAATTGCCTTGTATATCACGCTGTTTATTGCAGTGACTGTGTAAAGATTTAGATGGGTACCCGCGCCGTTCAATATTACTGTACGCTGTGTAGTGTAACAATTCTGGGAGCCAAAACCCCGCACGTTATTACAGACTCATCTCCAATAAAATGATCGCATTTGCAGAGTTATGCTAATATGAAGTGCATATAGAGCATTGGTGCCCATCTCAAAAGACTGAACAGACTCCAAATGGATTTTGGAAACACGTGTCAGAATTCTGATGCGCTCATCTCGAGTGAGGAACTGCACACCAGTCACGTCAGAACACCCATAACATTATTCACTATAATGCTGACCACAAAAAGAACTTGACTGCAAGTTAGCCGATGAGTAACTGTTCTGAGGCACTAGCAAGCATGGATAGCTAGAAATAAATTAGCACAACCATATCCTTTAAAAAATTTCTAGGAATAAAACAGTTATTTGTGAGCTTGCAGTGAAGCTCACATGCTGACCCGATGAATTACGAGTAATTAGTTGGTGCTGTCCGAAAGCGTCGGGCTACCAAACCAAGCTGCACTGGTTGACAGGGAACCCCTAAGCCCTCCAAGCAATCGCTGAATTTGATAACGTACATAATACACCAATATTAAAGTATCCTGACAGTTTCTGTCTTGAGCACTACTCACGCCTGTCCCACCAGACTATGGATTTAGCATAGAGAGAGTAAACACAACTCAGACATCGGCATAACCCAGGCAGCTGTCTGACAAAAGCTAATTTAGCAGCCTGTTTACAGCTGGAAAGAAAACTTATCCCAACACAGATGCCAACTTGGCAAAGGCTTAATGAAATCCTCTAAGGTCAAACCAAGTTCTGTTGGGAGGCAATAAATACTTGCTAGTCCACCCCCACACGCACGTGCCATGAGATACTCACTTGCAGCACATAGCACCAGCCTTCAGTTTGGGTTACTCAGACCACACCACTTCTGCCTGAGTAGCAGGCATGTCTTTACCAACTTCAGGCTGAAACTCTGGACTCTTTTTTTTTTTTTTTTTTTTTTCATTTTAATCGCCATCAGGGTGATTCATTCCTGGGAAAACTAAGGCCCAAATTCATCACTCCTCGTAAGCCACTACCTAAAGGGGTGGGGGAATGGAAAGAGACTGCTTTATAGCCAGAAAATCTCTACCCCAGCCAGCACTAAAAATCCTTGCCAGGCCTAAACAATCCTTGCTGGAGAATTCTGCCACGTGTGCATCGGGAACCACACCGTAACTGTATGCAGGTTTCTCTAGGTTCCCTTGAGAGCATCAGCATTTGCACTAACTCCAGTCAGCACACACAGACAGCAAATCCCCCATCTATATTCCATTTACATTGGGAGTTAAATGAAAAAAGGAAAAATCTTACAGTGTAACACTTTAATTCAGTGCTAGCAAGAGTTATGATGCAATTACCTGCAATCTAAAATCCATCTCCAGTTTTGAAAGCGTAAATGTAGCAAAGAGAGAAGTGTCTTGCATGTAGTTAGCTATTTTCTGACCAAACAACATGAATCATCAGCTCTGATCCAAAGGCTATAAAGGTGGAGAGCCAGACTTCCACATGCCTTCCAACAAGCCCAGTGCCCAGCATCCACAAGCTGATTTGGAGTCTGCCTCAGTGTGGAGTCCAGAATATGGCTCTCAATAAGTAATTTCAATTTTGCAAGTGGTTTATCAACAGCAGTCTGACACTTATGTGTCAAATCAAACAATTACGAAAGTATTTCCAGGATCTGGATCTAAATCTCATCTCATAGGTGAATAAACCTAAGACCACATTTGTTAATTCCATAGCCACTCTTAAATGTTTGCAGTCGTTTGGTTTTTTGCTAGAAACCCTGAGCCCTTCGTGAGCTACAACACATTTGTTTTCTAAAATTGCTTCAGTGAATGCCAGTTATCCCTACACTTTTCTCAAACACATAATTTTACCTTCAAAGCTAAGCATCCATTTTCTATCTTATCAGAAGCAAGAGGATAAGACGTTAACAGAATAACAAACATCTAAACTGGAATTAACCTAGACCACATATGTGAATACAGGAGAACTATATCTGCATTCGTTACCACCACTACAGCTTTAAGAGCTTTAGGTTATTTTAAGAGGCAAAGGGCAGACAGCAACATCTGACACCGTCCAGAGTAATCATGACTTCACACTTACATGGAACTCGGTTGTATTGAGAATGTGACGACCATCCGGACTCCAGCATGAAGCCACCAATCCCGCTGACCCCTCGTCTATCTTACAGTGCCAGTCTGGCTGCTCCAAGGACCAGACCTAGGACAGAGAGGAAACCAGACAGTGCACCAAACAAACAGCTCTCCAAAAGCCCTGCTTGCGAGAACACGCTACAGCTGAGAAAAGGCTCCTGCATCGCATACCAGAGAGGTCAGGAAACCCCTGAAAGCCCGTGGCTATGAAGGACTGGCGCTGGATCCCACTACAAAAGTAAGCCCCTCACCTCTGTGTTTTAATACAAATTGTAAAGTAAGGTGTTTGGTTTTTTTTCCCTGTGATAAATATTCTGAAAATCCAACACTTAAAAAAAAGTTTTAGTCCATTTAAGAAGTCTGCATGTATTTATTTCCTTCTGAACTAAGAAACTGTAAGGTCATCTCCAGCTTTGATTTGTTTTGATAAATAATTTTATTCTAAATTTGGTTGTTTTTTTTTTTCAAACTGAGATGCTCGTCACAGTTTTACAAATAATAGCATGCTGGGTTATCCTCAAACCATGCATTATCAGTAACAATGCCGGCCACTTTAGCAAAAGCACTGAGCTAGTGCTTGCCGTTAGGAAGTGCTCGCTGGCACCACACATGACACCCCCGTGGGAAACAGACTCTGTCCTGCTTTGGTCCTTACCTGAACAATCCCTCGCTTGTACATGGCACACAGTATGAAGAGGGAGTCAGAGGACCATTCGATATACTGGATCTGATCCAGGCAGGTGTACAGCTGGAGGATGCGGAGGGTGTTCACATCCCGAACCACCAAGCGGTACTGCACGCACGAAGCCTGAGCAAGGACAAAACCAAAGCTGAGCTGGCGCACCAAGACAGGGCTGGAGAACCCCGGCGGCCACCGCGCCCTGACAGACCGCTGCCTCGGCACGCTTCGGGCGCAAGGAGGATTTTTAATTTCGGAAAGGCTTGACGTGCGCTGTGCTCTACAGCAAGCTGCGGTAAAACGATCTAAACCAGGAGGGAAGGGGGGTCTGTTGATAGGAAGAATCCTCACCCACGCGAGCGCTGCCGGTTAACTAGTCCGGCTTAAAAAAGCGTTCTTCGCCTCCCAGCCGCTGGTTTATTTAGCTGACCCTAGCCGGGGCTCCCTCACGACGCCCCGTGCTGACTAAAAGCATGACGGCAAGCCAGCAGCCCCGCAGGCGGGACCACCCGCA
>NW_009259722.1:22064-22449 GCF_000687185.1 Egretta garzetta
CAGGATGCTAATTGGATTGGGACGGATAAATAAATAAATAAATAGACAGATAAGGGGTGGGGGGGGACGGACACAGGACGCGACAGAAAGAGGCAAGGGTCGCCAGCGAAGGGGGAGAAGCCAGGAGAACCCCTCCCAGGGTACGGATTCCCCTGGGAAGCAGCCCCCCGCCCTCCCGGCTGGCAGTGGCTGAGCAAAGTGGGGGGACCGAGGACAGTGACGGGGATGCCCGTGCCCTAAAAACGGGCTGGTCCTCCAGGCGATGAGCACAACAGCTGGGGAGGGCTCCGTGCCCCTTCCCTGCTGACCAGCCACCCCGCAGCGGGGGTCCTGCCAGCCCGGACCCCCCACATTTGTGGGTGGGCAGCAGCCCGGCTCCCGGGCC
>NW_009259722.1:26402-26875 GCF_000687185.1 Egretta garzetta
GGAAAGGGTCCCCAGCGAAGGGGGAAAAGCCAGGAGAACCCCTCCCAGGGTACGGATTCCCCTGGGAAGCAGCCCCCCGCCCTCCCGGCTGGCAGTGTCTGAGCAAAGTGGGGGGACCGAGGACAGTGACGGGGATGGCCGTGCCCTAAAAACGGGCTGGTCCTCCAGGCGATGAGCACAACAGCTGGGGAGGGCTCCGTGCCCCTTCCCTGCTGACCAGCCACCCCGCAGCGGGGGTCCTGCCAGCCCGGACCCCCCACATTTGTGGGTGGGCAGCAGCCCGGCTCCCGTGCCCAGCGCCCCGAGTGGGACCCCACCTCCTTGTTTGGGAAGACAATCACCGCCATTTGAAAAATAAACCTTGGGATCAGAGCAAACACTCGAGCCTTGTTTTCATTATGGATTAGGCATTTAGGCCCCCAAGACCGGTTACAGCAGCTCCGATGTGTTTAGGGGCTGGGAAAAAACCTGTT
>NW_009259722.1:27037-33114 GCF_000687185.1 Egretta garzetta
CGCACATGACCGAGATAATTAGAGTCTCATGGCTGATGGTGTTTAATCAGAAATACCCAGACTTCATCCGCTGCCACCCTACGTGCGTCTTGGCAAGCCATTTTTCCCACCGCGGGACGCAGCGCGGTGAAACGTGCGGCCCTTGCTGGCCCCCCAGGTCCTCTGACAACCCAAGAGGGGTGAGCTGGTCATTTTGGCATTTTTGGCACAAGACCAGCTCAGCCACGGGTCTGGTGAGGGGAAGAGCCTCCTTCGGAGCAGCGCTCCACGTCGGGTCGCCTTCCCCTCTCCATCGCGACTAAACCCCAGCAGCCGCCTCGGGCGCAGTGCTGCTGGGTGGCCAGCGCTGCCGGAGCCCCGAGAGCCAGCTTGCCCCCGGGTCACTTTGGCGCTGGTGACCAGCTTAACTCCCCGGCACGCTTGGCTGAGCATTCCCCACCCCCTTGCAACTGCCTCCTATTCCAGGAAGGAGCACACAAGCCTTTGCCTCACTTTTCACATAGCGTTCAGCAGCTCCAATGTCATTGCCTAGGCGACCGGGACGCTACTTGATTGTAGTGCAGTAAATAACATAGATCCTCAATCCCAGGCCGCTCCTGTCTGCGGGAGACCTCCGGGGGAACTCGAAACGCCTGGGGAGGCAGAGCAGGTAGGAGGAAAAAAAATGACAAAAGGAAACCCCTTGCTATTTGTGCGTGTGGGTTAGTCAGCACGACCCTCTCTCCGGTGCTCGATTGTGCAGCTGGAAGATGACTTGCGGCCGCTTTGCTGTGTAGGCTAGTTACACAATACTAAAGCGTCTCGGAAAGTTTGCTCCCAAGTGCCTTCGATCCGGAGTTAAAGCACTTGTGGAGGAAAAACCAGCCAAGGCTTGAATGGGAAAAGTGGAGGTGGGGCTGGGTGCTGGAGGGATGCTGAGGCTGGCTGCCTGCCGCCGGGTCCCGAGGCAGGGCTGACGCTCGGCGGCCAGGGAGGGAGGGAGAGTTGGCTGGTTTAGCCTCCTGCCCCATCACGAGCTGCCTGTCGACGGCTCTGTCCGTCAGGGAGGATTTCTGCCGAACCTGCCTGCTCCTTGGAAAGAAAATTCTTAACAAGCTGCTGGACCCCAAGATTCAAAGATGCAGCAGGAAAGCTTGCTTGCTCTTGGTCGCTTTTACAAGCCTCCTTTCGCAGGTGTGAATTTAGTAATCTGGGAGGAATGAGCAATAGCACAGGGTAGTGCTGGCACCTTGGCAGCTGTCAACATTTTGCAAGCATTAAGTTATTTGCTGCGGGCTGGATGAGCCTGACGGTTCTCGTTGCGCAGAGGAGGGGAGGAGAGAGGGTCCGGGGGCCGCTTCGCGCACCATCGAGGAATACTCAGCAGTTCAATGTGAGAGGTGGAAATGGCTCTCAAAAGCCTTCCTCCCTCAGGATGGGCCAAGAGTCTTTAGGAATTAGAAATAGCCCTGTTACACAGGTTTCTTGTGTTTATTTCCCTTTAAGGCGGGCTGCGAAATGCTGTCGCCTTTCATTCCGGGCTGTTGGAGTGGCAGGATAGTGACAAACCCGTTCTTGCTAGGTGGAATAGCAACAGGCATCTCTAAGTGCCTAAGACTGAGGCTTAAGGTTAATGGTGAGATCAAAGCTGCTCCTTTTAGGGACTGCAGGAACTCGGCGGCCAGGCATCGCCCTCAGCCAGGCTCAGCCCCCTTGTTACACCTGCGGTACCCTTTCCCTGCTATATGTTGATGGGAGGAGGAAGTTGAATCTATAATAAATCTAAGAATATGTGGTCGAAACACAAACCGTGGGCTGGATGAAGCACAGCTGAATGTATGTGAGTTCATCTGCTCTGCTTTTCCGGAGTTGTTCTCCCGTCTCGGGATGGTGTAGCGGACCTTGGTGCGTGCTTTTCCTTCTCCTTGCGTCCCTGGGGCTGGGGGAGAAACGGCTGCTCCAGCTGAGCCGGGGACGACTTGGGATTTCGGATAGAGCCAAAGTCACCGCAGTGGGGATGAGACTGAGGACACCGAGTATTTCCATACCAATCCTTTGGAAATCACTTCAGTGGCAATTCCCGGGGAAGGCACGTGGACAGAAGGAACCAGCCCCTGGCACCCCCCAGCCTGCGCCCGCAGCCCCGGGGGGGGGACAGCCCCCGCCTCGGTGCCAAGCCAGCAGCGGACCGTGCCAAGCCGAGGCAGGTGGATTGCCTCCTCACTGGCTTTGTCTCGGCACTCCTGGCCCTTTTTTCCCACGTGCAGTTTCCCTGCAATGCCCTGACTAGCAACAGAGGGAAGCAGCAACCCAGCCAGCGGCGGAGCCGGCGTGGGGAAGCACGCGGAGAGCGGCTCTCCCAAGGCGAATCGCGCCGGCAGCCTCGGCGCCCAGCACCAGACCCCCTGGTTTGCACGTTTCCGTCTTTCTTCCTCCAGAAGCCTGCAGTGAATCCGGTGCACGTCCTGTCCCAGGCTCCCCCGGCCGCCCCGTGCCAGCCCCGCGTCTTGGCTGCCCCGACAAGCGTCCCCTATTGCCTCCCTGCTGCGTCGAGGCAGACGGGCGGGAGGACCCTTCCCTGGGCAAAGGCATCTTCAGTTTCATCAGCAGGTTTGGGCCTCTGGACGTGCTAAATCCTCCCGGTGAGGGTTTGGCTGTAGAACTCTTTCTGACAGACGTCAGGGTGCTACCTCAGGTCTTTCCTTTGGTGCTGGGAAGCGGGTAACACCAGGGAGCTGACGCCGCTCCGGCAGAGGGGAAAGAGCCTCCAAAGGGCCCTGGGGGGCTGGAAGGCCCAGAGAGGCTGGACCCGGGCTGATCTCCAGCTCCGGCACTGCTGGTGTGTTTAGCCCCGGGTTAGCCGCCTCCCAGTGCCGTTTACGTAGCCTGTAGGCACTGGGAAGGTAACTGCATCCAAGCCATCTGGTAATGCTCCTCTAGCAAGGCAGAATTAGTCTCTAAGGCTTTTCCTAGCTCATCTTTAATTAAGCTGTGCCACAAGACCTCCACTGCTGCCGATGGGACGTTATTCCCTTCGGCTGGACCTCCCCATCAGAGCGCTTTCCCGACTTCCCTGAGTGCGAATGCCTCCACCCTGCGTTCCATAACGGGACTCTCAATAGCACCTCGTTTCGGAGTGAGTTCCACTGTCATCGGCACTGCGGGGAACGCGATTTGCAAAGTCTTTGGTGATTCTTTATCACCTTAGATGATGGCCCGGCTGCCAGTCTGGCTGCAGAGATGCTCTCCCAAGATGTGGAACGATGGCTGCAGCAGGGATGTGCGTTAACAACGCCGGCAGCCTCGCTGCTCTTTATACCCCAGAGTTCAGAGCTCAAACGTGAGAAGATGCTGGCCTGGCTTCGCGAGCACCAGTTGTGTTTTGAAAGAGAAAGGGAACTTCCAAAACGCCCTTAAAATATTCAGATTTTTTTCCTTTCGAAAACGAGTGCAGCCACGTGGTTAGAGCTGGTGTCACCCATCATGACCACACAGCCGGGGCGGTGCGGAGGTGCTTTCTCTGCTGAAGGGAAAGGCCTGGCTCCTTCCTGAAGCTGCCGCTGCCCTGGGCCAGGGAAAGCAGCATGGAAGCAGGGTAAGGCCACCAGCAGTCGCCTGCCTCGGCTCTAGGCTTCTCCTTCCCTCAAAGCTGCCGCGTAGGTCCTTTCGGTTCTCGGCGTGCCACATGTGGGACGAGGAGGGATGGGAGGACACCAGGCTCTCACGGCTAGCTGTTCTGCGATGAGCCCAGCGGGGAATGAGCCCTCCTCCGCTGTGCAAGCCCTCCTGGAAGAGCATCTGCGGATGCTGTGTCTCGCAGCGAGCCGCAGATGCAGCAGAAAGGCGCCCGCAGGATCGGCCCTCGGGGGACACCGCCCCGCTTTCATTTTGAGCTCGGGGCCCCTGCAGTCACCCACTCCCCAGCTGACTCAGAGGGTCCCGGGCGACCCGAGCATCACTCAGTTAGAAAGCGGCTGCCCTGGCGCGCGGCGGCTCCAGCCCCAAAAGCAGGAAGTTTTCAGGCTTTCACTATTAGGTGTCGGTACCGAGTTGAAACAAGGTGCTAACACCAGCGTGGGTAAAAGGAGTAGCCAGGTGGTGCCTGGGGCGCATCCATGTCAGCCAGGGCAGGGAAGCGGTCCCGCTGCTTCCAGGGAGCGGGCAAGGGAGGAGGAGGACGAACGCACGGCGGGGCCACCAGCAGAGGAAGGCAGCGTGGGGCTCAAGATGGCTCCGCTCCCGCTGCTGGGGTCAGGGGGGTGCTGGGCACAAAGGGAGAGCTGAGATGCTCTGCCTGCTTCCTTCCACGCTTGAAAGCGGCCGAGAAGCTTTGTCCGGGGGCCAAAGGAGCAGACCGGGATGAGGATGACTCCGGTTGTGCCCATGCAGTAGCGCTCAGAAGGCTTTGGGCTGAAGCGCAGGCTTTCCCCCAGGCTTCCCGTGTGCAGTCCGGGCGAACGCTGCGCTTTCTGCCAGCAACACCTCCCTGTCTGCAAAGCAGGGGCAACGTTCCTGCCCTGCGTTACCCGGGGACATGTATTCCCTCAGTAATGTTTGCGAGCTGCTCAGAAGTGGGAAGGCCATTTTGATGGCTGGACAAGTAAGGTTTAGGATATCTGCGTCGTGGCTTCACCGTAAGCTTGCACTACGTGTCTGGTGGTCTCCCTTGCCTTTGTGCCTCTATGGATTTGTGGGCATCTGCAACCAGAGCTTCCTGAGAAAAATATGTTAGCCCGTTGGCAAGTGATGTTCCTGGGATAAAAGCTGCCCTGTGCCTGAAATGGCCAAACCAGGAGGAGGGCTGAAGGGCTACATCAAAACGGAGCGCGGGCAGGCTTCTTTTGGGGTTGTTTAGGTGGCCACTGGCGACTGGGGATGCCTGAGCTCCTGCCAGTGCTCGGAGCTCCTGCGATCCCGCTTGCTTGGCACACCTTGCTCGGGGCCGGCGGCACCCAAGGATATTTCATGTACCAGCCTACAGGGTACAGCCCATGGCCTGAATTTGTGGTGCTGCCCTGATTCAGAGGCGGGGATCTCCCCAGGGGCGCGGAGGTGGCTTTCCCCACCCCCAGAGCAGAGCAGGGACCACCCCGTGCAGCCCAGCAACAAGGGCGCCTTCGGCTCTGCTTCTTGCTGCAAAGGGGTTTTTTCTGCCACCTCGCTTGGGGTTTCAGTTTGATTCAGAGCGCCAATACTCAAGGGTTTGGTATTGCCGTGTCTAACCGGCGAGCCTGAGCCCTTCGCCGAACGAAGCCGGTGCAAAGCAATTACTAAGAACAGTCGCGCGAAGCCTCCGCGGGGCTGGGGGAGCCCAGCGTCTTAGCTGGGAGCCCAGAGCCCCAGGGGCAGGGCTTAGCCGACCTGGGCTGACACCCCAACACCCTGCCGCTTTGGCCCCTTCCAAAATGCCGACATGTTTGTAAGAACCCTGGCCCGTGACGTCATCGCCAGAAACGCCACCCCTGCGGGAGAGCCTGGCGCTGCTGCTGCGTTATCTCTAGTCCTGCTCTGCGGCGAGGTGTCCCCGGTTGCCCCCTGTTTCTCTTTGCCCCCAGAGTGATTTATCCTTTGTCAGACTCCCCCTCCGTGAAGATGTCCCAGTCGTCTCCAGCTGATGAGGGCACAACGTTTGAGCACCTCTGGAGCACGCTGTAAGTGGTGGTTGATCATTGCCTTGGGGGGCGTTCTGAGGCTGAAGCGGCCCTTTGCGCTGCAATCCCTGTTAGCACACGTCGTTCCCGCGGCCCACAGGGAGGCAAGTTTCTTTTGCACGCTCCACTTTTCACGTATTCCCTTTCCACATTTAGCATTTTGCTCCCGGACTCCGATCTCTCTGCTCAGATCATTTCATTTGCCAAGTTTGCTCCGGTGTTGCTAGACAGCTCGAAGGCCCTGGAGTTTGCACGTGCTGAAAGCAGGGCCCCCCAAACCTTGTTCCAAGGTATCAGACGCTGTTTCTGGAAGGGGTTGTGCAGCCGCCAGCGCTTTCGGCGTGCGCCGTAAGTGCAAAGGCAGGAGAGCTGCAAAGCGCAGCGGCGTGCCCGCGGCGGGGCTGCCCTCGTGTGCCTCGGCGGTCAGCAAAGGCGTTTGGGGGGCAG
>NW_009259722.1:33383-34585 GCF_000687185.1 Egretta garzetta
CTCAGCCACGGCTGGGTACCGACACGCCTGGCCGGCTCTCCTGAAGCGTGGCCCTTAGAGCTGGCGTTGGGACGTGGCGCTGCCCGTCCCACGTACAGGTCCTTTTTTTGGTGCAGCGGTGCAGGGCCGCATGGTGTCAGGGCCAGAGCAAAGGTCCCCTTTCGGCTGGGACCCTTGCCTGGGGTGTGGCAGGGGACACGGGGACCCAGCCTGGGAGGACACACTCTTACTCATCAGTCTTCACTCATGAGGTCATGGGGCTTGGTGGCTGCCTAATTAAAACGGCTGTTTTCTAAAATGAAACATCTTCTAGTCACACCAAGACTTTTGCAAGTCTTCTGGCCCTTGAGCCCCACACCCTTAATCAAGCGAGGAAGAAGAACAGTGCTTCATTTCATCCTCTTTCTTCCTTGGCGTCCTCCCACTTAAAGCCGTCCCGAGGTGACAGAGACGCTCGAGCTGCTGGGTGGATGGAAAATGTCCCAAGGCTCTGCTTGCTTTGCCCACCGGGCAGCCGTTTGCCTGAGCAAAGCCTGCTCTGCCATGTGAAAATAAAAGCAGAGGATGGAGGGGGAAGTCGAGAAGGGGACAAGGCTCAAGGGAACCCCAAGTTGCTGGGGGGCGTGTGGTGCAGGCTATGCTGGGGAGCTGGAAGGCTGACTGTGCCATCCCCTTTTCCACAGGGAGCCAGACAGCACCTACTTCGACCTCCCTCCATCCAACCATACGGGCAGCAATGAGGTCTCCAACCGCACAGAGGTGACGATGGATGTCTTCCAGATGAGAAGCATGAACGACTCGGTCATGGTGAGTGTGCTCAGACTGCACGAACGGGAGCTGCGTCAAACACAAACTTGTGTTCCCCCGCGGTGGGCTGGGGGCTCCGGGGTAGGAAAAGGGATGCTTGCTGGGCCCTAAACCCAACACAAACGCTACAGGCGCGGTGCTGCTGGCGTTTGGGCAGGGTCTGATACACGTCTGGTATTCTGATCACGTACAAATAGCTTAAGAGTGGGGGTCACGAGGACGGGGCCAGACTCTTCGCAGTGGTGCTCAGCGACAGGACAAGGGGCCATGGGCACAAACTGAAGCAGAAGAGGTTCCAGTTGAACGTGAGGAAGAACTTGTTGACTTGGAGGGTGCCCGAGCCCTGGCCCAGGCTGCCCAGGGGGGCTGTGGAGTCTCCTTCTCTGGAGATATTC
>NW_009259722.1:34635-35465 GCF_000687185.1 Egretta garzetta
CGAGTGGGTAAGTTCCCGAGGGCCCTTCCAACCCCTGCCATGCTGGGATTCTGTGTGATTCTGTGATTCTGTGACAACCTGTCGTCGATGGCCGCGCTGCAGGATTGCAGCTGGGTGGTGCGGCGGTCAGTAAAATAGCAGCTACTCCTTCAGGGATAATATTGCTGGCTGCAGCAGCAGGGGCTCCCTGCTGTAAGGGCCGGGGAGCTTGAGAACCTCGACAGGAGGAGCGCACAATTCGCTCCGCTCTAAGCTGCTGCGTAGCAGAAGCCGTTTGCAAGCTGCTGACGAGGCAGAGCTGCCCGAGGGGCGCCCTGTGCTCCCAACGCCCAGCTCTGCTCCTGCTGTGGTCCCCGAGGGTCCGTGCCATTGCTCCCTTCAGCCTTGTCCCCTTCTCAACTTCCCCCTCCGTCCCTCTGCCTGGGGGGTAAAGCAAGCAGAGCCTTGGGAAGTTTTCCATTCCCTCCAAGAAGCTGGTGCATCTCTGCCTAAGGCAAAGGGTTTGAAAAGCGCAGGGGGCGTGCGAGGCGTCCGGGTCACTCGGGCACGTTCAGTGCCCCGAGCAGGACAGCCTCCCGGCAGCACCCCCGAAACAGCTCTGGCCCTTGGCAGCATCTCCCTCCAGAAAGCCGCCGTTTCCCTCCTCGCCAGCTTGCGTCCCCTCCCCCAGCCCCTTTTTCCCTCGCTTTTCGCTGGCTTTCCCTCCCTTCCCTGGCCTTTGTCTGCAGCGGGCAGGAGCCTGGCAGAGGGATCAGGCGGGGCGGCGGTGCTAATTGGGGAGCTGCCCCTCGCTGTGCTTGCCGTCGCCTTTCTTCTTCTTCCCGCTGTAA
>NW_009259722.1:35922-36910 GCF_000687185.1 Egretta garzetta
CACCCGGCGCGGTGCTGATGCTCGGTGGCTCTGTCGCCTCCAGCCAGGCGCGCCGCTCCCTCTCGCCATTGCACGGGCACTGCGTTGCTCCTAAAAACCTGTTTCAGGGTCCTGTGGGAGGGCTTGCTGTAACTACAGATGCGAACAACTCCTCAGCCACCCTTTTTGCTTAGAGACGACAACCCCCGGACCGGTGGTTTGTGCGGCGCTTTTGGCTTCGCGTGCGACACCGCCGCCGAGCCGCTTGTGCATGGTCCGGGCGTGCACACCAGTGGTGCGAGGTGGGCGTTGCACGCTGGGCCCACCTTTCCAAACACGCCAGGCCACTCTTTGAACTCTTGCCTCAGCGTGCAGCCTTCCACGGCGGGTCTGCCTGTGGGAAACACCGCGTCTGCCCCCCGTCGGAAGGAAATCTGCCTGGCCGCTCCAGATATCCGTCTATCCATCTAGCCGTACCTGTCCATCTAGAGATCTATCCATATCTGTCCATCGAGAGATCTGTCTAGCCATCTATCCCTGTCTATCCACACCTACCCGTATCTACCCATCCGGGTAGGGATAACTCCGTGTCTCTGAGATACGGAGCCGTCTCAGAGTCACTGCATCCTCGGGTCGATGCAAGTGCGACCACCCCGGTCTGCCGGAACAGGGTGCCGGCCCGGTGGGTTTCCAGCCCCATGTGGCTGCAAGCAGCTTTCTGGTGTGGAATCTGGCTGGTCTTGATGATGGAGCTGGACCCCCGCTCGCCCTGCAGTGGGAATGGTTGGTATCGCCCCGTCCATCACTGGGCAAGCTGGGGCCTGCCCTGTGCTGCAATGAATAGTCATGAGGGACAGAAAGGGGTGGGCCCCGTTTTGTTGTTGGATGCAGCTAGTTGACAGAACTAAGGGAGATGAAAAAAGCAAAAAAGCCAGCACACGGCGGCGGCACACGGGTGGCCAGTGCAGCATCCCTGGCGCTGCCCGCGCCGGCCCGGCTCCCGCGCTCC
>NW_009259722.1:37293-39195 GCF_000687185.1 Egretta garzetta
GGGAGGGCTGTTAGCTGGAGCATCCATCCCAGGAACGCTGGGCACCACCAGCACCGGTCTGTCGTCCATCGGGGAGCTCCTCCGCCGAGCTCACGGCACGCTCCCGCGGCCCCAGGGATGCTTTCCTTCCCTGGTTTCAGGTCTCTAGGAGGGTCGAGCAGATGAAACGGTCCCTGCGCTTGCAGGCGATACATTTTCAGCCCTGTCCTCAAGCGCTGAGGTTGCTTGCTTAGTCAAAAGGGGTTTGTGTCTGCTCTCTGCCATTCGGCAAAGTTAGGTATAGGCGTAGATGCAGAGATAGAAAGGTGCGGTGCTGTGCTTCCCGACAGAAATTGCTTCATTCCTCTTTTTTTGCCTTACGTGTACAAAGCACGCGTGTACCGGGTTTGCTCTGTGCTGAGGTGCTGTTACCTGGGAGGTCGTTGCTGCAGCCGGGTGAATATTTATATACCTGTGTGTGTAAACCTCTGCATGTGTGTGTATATTTGCGGACACACAAGGGCTGTTGGGTTTGTTGACGCACAAACACACAAACACTCACGCCTTCGATTTGTCCTTTAAGGGAATGTTTCCAGAATTTGGTCAATTTTTAAAACCCAGTTGGTCATTTCCCCCCTGCGCCTGGCTTCGGGTACCTCTGCCAGCGGATTTCCGAAGCCCCGGCACTCGGGGCGCTGCCTTGTGCTGGGGGGTCCCAGCTTGGGGCAGCCAGCCCGGCTTGCGGAGGGGATGCTCTGGGGCTCACGTCTCCTTCGTCTGCGGAGAGGTCGCCCTTTTCCCCAAGGGAAGGCTCTCTCCTCTGCGGCGGTCGGGATGCTCTTCTCAGTGGTTCGGGCCCACCAGACCTGTCCATTGAGCTTCACAGCCACAGCCTTCAGCTGCTCGCAGTCCTGGCTCTGAGCACCGCAGACGCACAGAATCACGCAGGGATGGCTTTTGCTGAGGTTTTTTTCTGGCCACTTCCAAGGGCCACCTCACCCCTACTTCCCCCCTGCAGCTCCCAAACTTGTGGCTCCTGAGCAGCAGATACTGCCGGGAGCAAAAGCCTTCCCAGTTATGTCCCATCCCGGCAGGAGATGAGCTGTGCTCTCCCGGGTGCTGCGGACGCAGCCTTGCTTTTCCCGAGGACGCACGGACGCGTGCAAGGGTAGCGCTGAAGAAGGCCGTGTTTGCTCACCAAGCCCATTCATTCCTAAAAAAGGCACGTGGCTGGGCCCAGGGCGGGCGTGCCGCCTGTTCCCGGGGGCCCTTCCGTTGTCCCAGGAGAACCAGACAGCTCAGCCGTGGCACCCGGCGATTATTTGGGCTGCGGCTCCATCCCTTTTCCCCTTGCTGCTCTCCTCCTGGTCGATGCCCGAGCTTTGCTTCCCAAGGGCGACTCGTGCCGCACGCCTTCCCGCCGGTGTCGCCCGCCGCCGAGGCTGCCCTGGCCCTGCACAGCCGGGCATTTCCCCAGCTGGATGGCAAGGGCTTCCCATGCGCGTTCTTAATGCCCATTTTGCTGAAGTTTCTCCTAACTTTTTCTCCAGATGAAGCCTGGGATTGTGGAGAGCTTGGATGGGGGTGGGTTGTCCTTGGCTGGGCTATTTATAGAGCGGGGAGAAGGAATAGAGGGGTTTACCCACATATTTTAGGGGAGAAAATGGCTATATGTGTAAAAGCAAGCCAGATCTTGTTCAGCATTCCTCCAGTTAGTCACAGGCTCCAACGACCTTGCGAGAGATGCAGGCAGCAGGAGAACTTTCCTGGAGTAGGGCGATTGCCTTTAAACCATTATACATCGTAGACATTTGGGTGAGGTTGGGATCCCAAGTTAAAACACGTCTCCCGATTCCTAAGCTGTGAGCCTCGCAGCCCTTCGGAGGAGCAGGCGGACGGCTGAGCCCGCTGGCCCGGGGGCCG
>NW_009259722.1:49455-50032 GCF_000687185.1 Egretta garzetta
TGCAATGCCAGGAGAGCAACCCGGGAGCAAATGGGGAATTGCTGATGTCCGGGAAAAAAATCCGTCCCGCTTGCCTTGAGAAACGGTTACGTTTGGGATATATATGATTTAATATTGGTTTGTTTCTCTGCCCTAGAAAAAGTGATTATTTTTTTTGGTCTGATTTTCAGCTGAAAGGTTTAGGCCGCTTTAGCCACGCGGCTTTTGAGAACGTAGCTTTGCTTAGTCTATGCCCGCAGATAAAAGAGCTGCCAGCTCTTACCAAGCCTATCTGACAATAATTGTCCAGAAGAGGAATATGAAAAAATACTGTAAAAAGTCAGGATTTGGTCTGGCGTATCTGGAGTAAGAGCCAGTCCATGCATAAATAGGTACGCGGGCTCTGTGACCTGGCTGCAGTCTGCTGCATCACAGCGGCGCGCTTTGTAGGTTTGAGGTTTTCCCCAAATTAGAGCAGCATCGGTGCAAGCCACTGGAAGCAAACATCCCGGCTAGGAGACGAGTTACACAAACCACCATTCAGCGCCGGCTCTGCCCGGAGAAATGCTTCCCGAAGCGCTGCGCGCGTGGGCATCCG
>NW_009259722.1:50407-53187 GCF_000687185.1 Egretta garzetta
CGCGCCCGAGCAAACCCCAGAAAACCCCTGCCCCGTCCCCCGCCGGCAAAAGAGCGGCTTTGCGCAGCCGGGAGCGCTAGGAATCCGGGGATCTCGGCACCGCGCTGCCTCCAGCGCGGCCGGGGCGGGTGGCCGGGGGTGATCTAGGAGGACTGGGGTTATCCCTCGCGCAAGCGGTGACCTGTTCCAAACCCCAAGCGACCCAGGGCAGCAATTTTGGCCGGCTTTCCCGCACGCTGGCCCTTTAAGGAGGCTGTAACAGGACACCCGGAGCCCGGGGAAGCCTGGCTGAGGTTTCCATCTCTAAACTGGCTGGTGTTTTCTTTTTTCCCTCCTCCCCTTTTCCCTTCCTCCAGTCCCAGTTCAATTTGCTGAACAACAGCATGGATCAGAGCATCGGCAGCCGAGCAGCCTCCACCAGCCCCTACAGCTCCGAGCACACCTCCAATGTCCCAACGCATTCGCCCTACTCGCAGCCCAGCTCCACCTTCGACGCCATGTCCCCAGCTCCTGTCATCCCCTCCAACACCGACTACCCCGGTCCCCACCACTTCGAGGTGACCTTCCAGCAGTCCAGCACCGCCAAGTCAGCCACCTGGACAGTAAGTCGCATGTCTTCTTCCCTTCGCTAGAGGGATGCTTGCTACGGCTGGCGGTGGTTTGGGGCGGCCTGACGCAGCCACCACCCGGCGGGGACTTCGCCTGCACGGGCGGCCCCGGGCAGCACATCGGGCAGGGAACATCAGCGCTTGCTTTCCAGGGGGGTGTCCAAAAGGCACAGCGGTTTAAGCGTAACACCTCCGGTAGCGATCCCCTAAACGGCAGTTAGACATCCCCAAAAACTGCAAGGCTGTAGAAACCTCCCGGGGAAGCACCTGCCTTGCTCTCGAGGTGCTTCCCTACGCGTTTGCCAGCGACTGCTGTCGGAGGCGAGGCAGCGGGCGAAACGGACTTTTCCTCGCATCCGCTGGGGCCGTTTCCAGCTTCGCCCTGAATTCTTGCTTGTCATTTACCTCGTATCGGCAGAGTGACTTAATCTCCAGAAGTCACGGCAAAACAGCAGAGTAGGTTTTTTTTAATGACGGAGGGGTCGCTGCACGGCATCGTGCCGCCTGGGATGGGGGCGCAGCAGCCTGGTCCTCGGGAGCAGAGGTGCAGGTTTGGTCCCCTGCCCATCTGACCGCACGCCTGCAGCCCGGCAGAGGAGTCCCCTGCGGCTCAGGGACCCGGGAACCGGGCACAGCGTACGACGGCTGCTTTGCTTTTTGTGGCAAAACGCCCGAAGTTCACATCCAGGCTCCAGGGTCCCTGTTTTTAACAACAAACAGCACTTGTGGCCGGTGTCGGAGGCATTTCTGCAGCAGACGCCTCCCTGAGCACCTGGGAGAGCTGCTCACCACCGGCACGCTTGAGGCAGGCGGGTTTTCTCCTCCGGGAAACACTAGCAGAGCAGAAAGACTGGGAGCAGACCACTGACACGAGGGAGCAACGGGGTTTCCTCGGGGGCTGCGGTTTTGACATTATCAAGCACTTGCAGCCGGTGTCGGAGGCATTTCTGCAGCAGACGCCTCCCTGAGCACCTGGGAGAGCTGCTCACCACCGGCACGCTTGAGGCAGGCGGGTTTTCTCCTCCGGGAAACACTAGCAGAGCAGAAAGACTGGGAGCAGACCACTGACACGAGGGAGCAACGGGGTTTCCTCGGGGGCTGCGGTTTTGACATTATCACGAAACAGGCAGAGCAGACCAGGAGCGACAGATCAGCCCGAGGGGCGATAATGACTTCTGGTTTGGGAAGCTGATTTTTTTAATTGCCAGGACAGCCCTTCCCGTGGTAGAGAGAAAGCCTCTCCGGCTGCTTTTGTGCAGGCAGACCCCGGGCCGCGGCCGGCGGGTGCTGCTCCGCTCCAAACCGGCAGCAAGCCGGCAGCGAGCTGGTGTTTGAATGCAGCCAGATTCATGGCTGGGGCAGCGGAGCAGCTTCCCCGTGTCCGGTCACCCGAGGTTCACAGCTTCACCGCTGAGTTGTGCTGACCAGGGGCTTGGGACCAGCACTGTGGTTAAATACGGCTTGGCCTCGTAGGGTCTTCAGAAAAGGATCTTCACTCTTTTCCACTGTCTCTCCTTGCAAGATGTTGCTGAAGGATGCATTTCATTAGGCTCTGCGTAAACTGAAGGTCCTCAGGGTAGGATGTGACTCCAGCCCAACCCCATCCCTACGGGGGGATAATTCAGATCAGTTGGAATTAAAGCTGCACAGGACCCGCACAGGGAAAGGAGGCATCCCCGTGCCACAAAAGCATCCGAATGGAAACCAAACCCACAGTGATGCAGGGCGGCTCGTCCCAGCTGTCCCGGCGTGGAGGGACACTGTCCCCAGCTAGCAGTGCTGGGGAGATGGCTTGGGGATGGAGCGGACACGGCCGCGGGCAAGGCCGGGAGCTGCAGGACACCCTCGGACAGTGCTGCAGGCAGGGGGGACCCATGCACATCAAAAGACGGAGAGAGCACCCACTACAGATATGCTCGGTGCTCACTTTAATTAGCAGTAAGGAAACCCCCTTCCCTCGTCCCGTACGGCGCATGTTGCAGCTGCAGGGAGTAAATTGGAAAAGGCACCAAGGTGGTTTTGGCCGGTTGTTCCGCCCTGGAAGAGCAGAGGGAGCAGCAAGGGGCTCCCCGAGGCAGCCCTGCATGGCGAGGGAGCTGTGACAGCCGCCTTCCCTCGCTGGAGCCATCCCAGCCACCGGGGATCCACAACCCTAAGCCAAGCTCAGCCCAT
>NW_009259722.1:53355-53833 GCF_000687185.1 Egretta garzetta
GCCAGGCTGGCTGCAGGACTAGCGCCAACCGGCCCACCTTTCACCACGCTGAAGCCTTGCGGAGGACGGAAGCACCTCACGTAGGGGATTTTTCATCTGAAATAGTAATTTCTGCAGGACCGCCGACGTGGGTGCAGACCGCCCGGCTCGCTGAGGGTGCCAAGCGAAGAAGGGTCCTGCTGCGGCGACGGCCAGATTCGCCTCACGTCCTCCCGGCCGATGGCTGCCACGGCCGTGCAGCTGCACGGGTTGTGCTGGAAGACAAGGCAGGCAGTGAGATGTGCAGACCTCTGCACCGCGACGCTGGGGCGATTGTGCCTCCCCCAAAGGCAGGCTGGCTGCAGGACTAGCGCCAACCGGCCCACCTTTCACCACGCTGAAGCCTTGCGGAGGACGGAAGCACCTCACGTAGGGGATTTTTCATCTGAAATAGTAATTTCTGCAGGACCGCCGACGTGGGTGGAGTCCGCGCGGCTCG
>NW_009259722.1:53916-55844 GCF_000687185.1 Egretta garzetta
CCGTGCAGCTGCACGGGTTGTGCTGGAAGATGGGGCTGCTGCTCCCCCCCCACTTGCCTTGAGCTCTGCACGGCCTCTGCAGGGCGTGAAAGGCTGTCCTGGCCCAACGGGGAGAGGAATTCAGCAGAAAACCATGTTGCCAGTCAGCCAATATACAAATAGCGATGTGTGTGTGCAGCGTGGTTCTCGACATAAACTGTGGAGGCGCGTGTAGCCGTGCACGAGTAAGGCTAGGAAAGCCCTTTGGGAATGCAGGCGCTCGGGCTGGGGACGGGGACATCCGACAGCTCGGCCATGGCCCGGCTGAACGAACTGGCTGAAGGACACGCGTGGTTTGGTCCAGTGCTTTGAAGCAAACAACGCTGCCCATTTCATCCGTAGCCAGGGAAGCTTTTGAATACCTTAACTGCACCAAAGAACTTACTCCAGGACCATTGCAAGCGTTGACCACGAATTCGGCGGAGCCAACTTGCCAGGCAGCGTTTCGGAGCAGTGGGGAATCCTCTGCCCGGGAGGAAGGCTCTGCCAGACCGGCAGCTCCAAAGGCCTCCTGCAATCTGGGGTCAGATCACGGAGAATCCGGCCAAGGAGGGGCAGACAGCTGGTGCACGGACCATGCCAAACCAAATAGTTCAATGCGAGTCGTCTTGTCAAATGATTTGACGTAGTTTTCTTGATAGAGTCACACGCTTTGGTTGATGGAAACGTGTAGCCCCATGGATTCCTGCTTTTGAAGGGGTTTGACTGAACCCCTCTGGGAGACGTGGCGTTATCCATCCTCCCATGCTTAGGAAAGGAGGCTCCTAAGGAGCCCCGGGCTCGTGGCCAGGGCCTGCTTGGGGATGAGCTGTCTGCATGTGGGGCGCCTTGCTCTGCAGGCGAGCATCACAAGCAAGGCATCGCCGAGCCTCCTGCCCAGCCCCTGCGTCCGCACTTCAAACCCTCTGCTGACCAAACAGAAAAGCTTTGGGAGGGAGATCCAAAGAGGATAAGAGGTTTGGAACGGGTGCCTTGTAGGGCGATACCTGGGAAAGCTTCCACGTGAAAGGGCTGCACCAGGAGAGTAAGGGTGGCTTGATCGCAGTCTGCGCAGGAGGTGGCTTCTGATAGCAGATAGCTCTTTAATCTAGTAGAAAAAGTCCTAATGAGATCCAGTGCTTGGAAGCTGAAGCCAGGCAAATTCAGACTAGAAACAAGGTGGAAATTTTTTAAACAGTGGGGATAATTAACCGTAGGAACAATTTACCAAGGAATGCGGTGGATTCTCCAACTCCTGAAGTATTCAAATGAGGAGTCTGCATATCTCAAGAGATAAGCTCAGCACCCTTGGCTCAAGGCAGAGCGGGGAGGCAGGGGTCTGAGGCCAGCAGTGCCGGGAATCCGACCAGAAGATCATCATCTGTTCTCGCTCTCCTTAAAACGCTGAATTCCTAAATTTAGGAAATGGGTGAATGGAGAAGGGGCGAAGACTTGGGACACGGGTCTGGGGCTCGCGATACCAGAGCCAGGTCTGTCCTTGCAGAGGGACGCCGGGCAGCGGGTGGGTGACGCTGGACCTCCTGACTGCGGGGCTGGGCTCGGGCACTGCACGTTACCCCAAACTCTGAAGCAAAGTGTCTGTGCTGGTCCGTGCTGCGGGAAGCCCTCCAGGCTGCCGACGCCTCCCTTTTTCATTTTTAATGGCCTTCTTATCAGCAGACAGCAATGGCCAGATGCTGAAAATAAGGTTTTCCCTGTAGGTTCGAAGCCCCCCTCTGGTAGGCTGCTCCGACGGGGCTGGGAGGAGGACCGGGAGCTGCGGCGCTGCAAGACGGGGCATGCCGGCAGCCTGCCTGTTTGTTGGAAGCTATCAGGACTCTCGGTTCCCCGGAGCTGCCCGTACATGCTAGAGCCACCCGCCGATCTTGGCTGGTTTTTCACAGGCCACC
>NW_009259722.1:56208-56459 GCF_000687185.1 Egretta garzetta
TCTCACAGGCAGCCCCTCGCCACGCCGGCCAGCTGGTAACTGATAGATAATTAGTATTTTTCTCAAGTCGGGCGCGCGGCGGATCGGTGCTCCCTCCCCTCTAAAACGCTATCACGTGCGCCAGAGCCAGCAGAAGCGTTAATAGGGTCTTTGGCCTCCCGTGGCCAGGCTGCAAAAGGACGCAGGGGCTGGAGCCCCCCGCGTGGGGCAGCTGCCCGGGCTCGCACGGAGCCCCCCGGCGCTGGGGGGAG
>NW_009259722.1:56512-58396 GCF_000687185.1 Egretta garzetta
CACCCTCTAGCAGGTACCCGCAGCAAACCCCTCTGCCCGGGAAGGCTCTGCCAGACCAGCAGCTCCAAAGGCCTCCTGCAATCTGGGGTCAAATCACGGAGAATCCGGCCAAGGAGGGGCACACAGCTGGTGCACGGACCATGCCAGACCAAACAGTTCGATGCGAGTCATCTTGTCAAACGATTTGACGTAGTTTTCTTGATAGAGTCACACGCTTTGGTTGATGGAAGCATATAGCCCCATGGCCGCGCTGAACTGGTTCCAGTCACTCCGTAGATCCTGCAGCTGGAGTGCGGGCACTGGGGGAGCTGAAATGGTTTGTCTGGTGCTAGCTGAATGAGGTGGGTGGAAAGGACTGGTGGGGCAGGAGATAGGTGCTCCCTTTCTGGTTGCTGCCTCAAGCTTGTTGGGGTAGAGGCAGTTGTACAGAGGAGGGAAAAGCTTTCGGGAGCATCTGTAGAAAACAAGTCCCCTCTTCAACCTCCCTGTGGCACCTTACGGTGTTTTGGGGAGGTTCCTGTCCAACAGCAGTGTTCTGGAGGCGAGCAGGGGGCAGGCATGGCTCAGTACACGCTACCTCTGGGCCACGAACAGCTTGGTTTTTATCTGAGTAGCTGGGCAGAAGAGCATGGATATTTTGGCGTGCCAGAAGTAGGAAAGCAACCTCAGCATCAGCCTGCTCCAAAGCCCATCGAGGCCAGCCCACTGGAGGCTTTCCACCAGCTTTTGCAGGGCGTGGATGAGGCTCCAGGAGCTCCAGACACAATGGAATTAAGAAAAAAAAGGCAAAGGAATTTGGCGTGCGGTGTTCCAACACGATCCCGCTATCAGCTCCACTATCTCGAACGTGTATGGTATGCACAGGTCAAGGGAACGACTTACTGGCAACCGCCGCTCCAGCGGGAAGGGAAGGCTCTCCTGCAGGGACTGCTGCGGAGGTGGGAGAGGGCGCGCCCGGGAAACGAGGACGCTCTGGCCAGCTCCGCCGCGCCGGCGTCTGAAACCAGGATGGTGCCCCGGGGACCCGCTGGGACCACAGGCGGGCTGCAGAAGGGCAGCGTGGCCCCGCTCCGGCCCAGCAGTGACCGGGGGGGGGGGCATCAGGGGAGCACGATGGCTGCGCCCCGGTGGGTCGCTCCCCGCCTCGGCTGCCCTGGCCAAGTCCTTCGGGAACGGACGCGGGGCCTGCGGCCGCACCGCTGGGCACAGAGGGTGCTCCCACATGGGGCTGCATCCCATGCCACGAGAAGCGCGGCTGGAAGCATCCCCAGGAGCCCTGACCTCCAGCGCAGAGAGGAGGGGGGGAGAGATGCTGGGTGGGCCCTCGGCAAACCACGTTCTCTGCTGGTGCCCGCTCCAGGAGCACCTGGAGAAGCAGGAGAAGCAGCTCCATCCCGCTTGGCACAGCCTGCCGGGGATGCTGCGAGCGGCGGGGGTCTCCCCCCACGCCCGGGTCTTGCTGCTCTGGCTTTTCCATGTTGTCTCCAGCAGTGATTCCCAAGCCCAACTCAGCCTCTTCTTCCCTCCCTGCTTATTCCCCATACCCAGTCTTGATAAGGCAGCGTGAGATAACTGCCTTGCTGGATTTTTGGCTTCCTGTTTGGATGAGAGGGAACTCCAGCGCTGGCTTGGTCGAAGGACCCGAGTATCCAGACGCACAGAAGGAGTCAGACTTACTAGAAGAGATGAAAAGAGCCCCCGAGTGTGCCAGCGCCGGCGGGTGGAGCGGTGACTAAGAACGGCTGTGATCCTGGTTGGCAGTTATTTTAAGGATGGAAGGAAGGGAGAGGACTCCTCTGGGGGCGAACCAAGGGATTTTAATTAGCCGTAATGGTGTGATAATAAAGGGAGAAGAATGCAGGCTGGAGCGCACACAGCCCCTCT
>NW_009259722.1:58636-59507 GCF_000687185.1 Egretta garzetta
GCTCTCCTCTGGACATCGGTGATGCACTGGGCATATTCGAATCCAACTCATAGCAAGTGAGCAGCAAAGTAGCTTTGGGAAGAATTTCCAGCTCAGTGAGAAGCTGTACAGGCCGGTGATTAAAAAGTGGTTATTAAAAAAAATTAGAAAGAAAAAAAAAAAAATTAGCTCTGTAGTCGGCATGTCTTCCAGGATCTGTCGTAACAGATTCATCCGAGCCGGTTAACGGTATTTGCGGTTTGCAAGATGCTACATGCCTGAGTAAGATGACAGACACGTTATTATCACCTCTCCGCTGCGATCTGCCCGAACCTGTCCCAGGATGCGGCTCCGCAGCTGCTTGCTGGGGAGCGCAAGGAAATTAGCAGCCGGAGGCAGCACTTTTCTTCTCTCTCTCTTGCCAGGCTGGTGGCTTTATTGGGATCCATTGACTGCAGTCCTGGACACGTCTTGAGTAGAGCTAATGAGGAGACTGGAATGTAGAAGAGGAGGAGGAGGAGGAGGCCGGTAGGGAGGAGGGGGGAGGATTTGTGGAAAAAGTAATTGTTGAGCAAATCATTTCCTTCAAGAGAAAGAGGAGGACTTGGCTGCAGCCCTCCTGAAGCAGGCAAGTCTAGACGCTTCAGTGTCAACAGTTGAAGATAAATAAGATTTTATCAGCTCCGAATCTGTTGGGACACATCCTCCTAGCGGTTCTGCTGCCCAGGGAGGGCTGGGGGGAGATGGACTTTGCCCGTAGGTCCTTCTGCGCAGAAGACTCGGGTTCTTCTTTGTGCGAGGCTGCCAGCATCCATAGGGAAAACCACCCCTCCCCGCTCTCGCTTCCCGTGCGGGAGAAGCGGCTTCGGGGCCGGGCAGCCCGGCGGGCCTC
>NW_009259722.1:59787-60600 GCF_000687185.1 Egretta garzetta
AGAAGTGGCTGTGTTTCAAACGCAGAGGTGACACAAACCCCATCTAAAGATGCTTTGAGTACCAAGTCCCTAGAGAAGCAGAGGTTAATGCCAACGTACCGCTCGTGCTTAAATAATTCGGCTTTTCCAGTTATTCCTAGTGCTCTGGACTGGCGCCGCAGGGACAGATCGCGGTAGCGGGGAAGGGACAGTGGCGGGGGTGGCATTCGGCTTTCACCCCCGCAGACGGGGGCTGGCACTGGAAGCTGCACCACTACAGAAGGAAGCCCAGTCCTTCTGCGCAGAAGACTCGGGTTCTTCTTTGTGCGAGGCTGCCAGCATCCATAGGGAAAACCACCCCTCCCCGCTCTCGCTTCCCGTGCGGGAGAAGCGGCTTGGGGTCCGAGCAGCGCGGTGGCCTCCTCCGGAGCGGGTCCCGGGCGTTTGCGGGGGGTGAGCGGGGGCAGGTCCTGAGGCTTCGTTTTAATGCTGCTCCACAGCCGCGGCCCTCTGGGTCCCCATGAACCGTCGTGGGGCTTGAGCTCGTTTGGACCTTGACCCACAAGCCACACCACCACGGGAACCTGTAGTGCCCCCCCAACACGCAATAACAGAGACCGACGTCTTCTGCGCAATAACGTCATGGGGAGGCCAGCACTGACGGCCCAGAGGGCAGAGCAGGACCTGGAAATAAGGGCAGGAGGTGCCCAGGGGCAGAACGCTCCCAAACTCCACTGTAGGCATGAAGGAAATCTTGGGGCTGGGGTCTGGACGTGCAGATGCACCAGCGCTGGGGTGTCCGAGCTGTTGTGCCCGCGCCTGGGAGCAGCGGCG
>NW_009259722.1:60638-62010 GCF_000687185.1 Egretta garzetta
ACGCGTGACGTTTCGAGAGGCCAGCTTGCCCGAATGCCACAGGACGGGGGGGACACGGGTGAACAGCCCTGAGGTTCGCCCTTAGCAGCAGAACCGCGGCCGCGGCAAGAAGAGGAGCACGCAGCAGCGAGGGGCTGCGCTAGTCCATAGAATCAGAGAATCATAGAATGTTTTGGGTTGGAAGGGACCCCTAGAGGTCACCCAGTCCAAGCCCAAGTCCGTGTGATTGAACACCGGCATTCTGGTCTCCTGGGTTCCCCTTTGCAACGGCCTCGTCTCGCGGTCGAGGAAAGCGCGGCGCCGTTGTCCTCGCTGTGAGCCGGGGGTGCACACTTCAGCGGTGGCTGCTACGGTACCGGTACAGCAGCTTACGTAGCCCGGCCCTGCACGGAGATGCACGTGGGGCAGATTATTAGCAAATACAGAGAACCGTGTAGGAGCAGCGGCGCCTGCTCGGCTCAGCACCGAGTTATCAGCGTGCAGTTCCTTAAAAGAAGGGTTTGTTATTGTGGCAGGATCTTTGAAGGCAATCCTGGAGCTGTTAAGACACGATAAGGTTATCAGTGGAGGCATGCCTGCGTTGAGCAGCAGCTTTTCTCCCTGCGGGGCAATCGCTCTGCTATTTAACAGAGATTTATCCGTGTCATAACATGGTATAATGAGAGAATTTGTTACCAAAGAACTTGCCATAATGCACCTCTGCTCTTCCAGAGCAGTTTTATTTCCCAGGCGTGTTGAGGGCTGCCCGGGAATGTCTACATGAAAGGATCCTTTGACAGGAGTTGTCAGTATTTTAACACCTGGCAAGGAAGAGCCCCCCTCCAAATAACCCTTGTTTTGCCATGTTGACTCCTCAAAACGGGGGTGTTAAACCCCCATCGCACGGCAGGCGAGCGGGTTACGTGGGCCACGGCAGCGCGAGAGCTTCCTCCTCCAGCCGGGCAGCGGGGGGGGTTCCTGCGCTCCCAGCAGAGCCCACGCTTCCACTTGGGCAATCCCTGTGGGAGATGCACGCTCGCACCCGGGAGGTTAACCTGGCCGCAGAGCCACGGCATAGCCACAGTCATCACTGCAAAATTTGGGGTTTCCGCTGAAAGGCAGCATCCCTACGCATCCTCTCTCTCTGGGCTACCCCGCATGCCTCCAGCACCCAGGATTCATTCTCGCTGCCAGGCTCAGCTTCGTCTCACGCCCCCGGGTCACCCCGCTGACAACCGCAGCACCGTCCTGACGTCGCTCGCGCAGAGCGTGCTCTGACCCCCGGGCACGTCCCCTGCCAGCCCCGCTGCCTCGCCTCCCGGGGCGCTGTGCCTGCTGCCAGCCCCCATCGGTCCAGGGCATCCCCACCCTGCACGAGCGGCGGGCCCCCCCC
>NW_009259722.1:62998-63627 GCF_000687185.1 Egretta garzetta
CGTGCCCCGGAAAGGAGCTTTTTGCTGGTCATGAGCCGTTTAACGAGCGACTCCAGGCGCCGCCTTCAGCTGCCTGCAGAGCATCCTCGCCCCGGGCCAGCCTGGGAGCCGTCCCCGCCACGTCCCCTCTGTGAGCCACCGCCGTCCCCGTGGGCAGCTGCACAGGGTCGAGACGTGGCTGGGACAAACCCTGTCCGTGTCGCTCGTGCTGGTCAGAATTGAACCCCGAGGTCTTGCATAATTAGCTGTGACTCTGTTAATGACGCTAAGCACGGTTTCCTTAGGTTCGCCCCGGGCCAGCCTGGGAGCCGTCCCCGCCACGTCCCCTCTGTGAGCCACCGCCGTCCCCGTGGGCAGCTGCACAGGGTCGAGACGTGGCTGGGACAAACCCTGTCCGTGTCGCTCGTGCTGGTCAGAATTGAACCCCGAGGTCTTGCATAATTAGCTGTGACTCTGTTAATGACGCTAAGCACGGTTTCCTTAGGTCTGCGGTGCGCCGGCACCCTCGGTGGTCCCAGCCCTCGGTGGTCCCAGCCCTTGGCTCAGCCAGGAGCTGCGAGCAGTATCGGACTCAGGGTAGCGTTGCCAAAACGAGTGATGTACGGACAAGGGTTTAAGCCGACTTTCAG
>NW_009259722.1:64167-64495 GCF_000687185.1 Egretta garzetta
CCCCGCCCCGCCAGGCCCCGCGATGTTCACCCCACGGGCATCTCTTCTCTTCCAGTACTCTCCCCTGCTGAAGAAACTCTACTGCCAGATTGCAAAAACATGTCCCATCCAGATCAAGGTGTCCACCCCGCCGCCGCCGGGCACCATCATCCGGGCCATGCCCGTCTACAAGAAGGCAGAGCACGTCACCGAAGTGGTGAAACGCTGCCCCAACCACGAGCTCGGCCGCGACTTCAATGATGGTGAGGGCTGCTCTCCCCGCTCTGCCGGGGGCCGTGCATCCCCTGCGGCGTGCACGGGACGAGCATCCTGGGGGGCTGCCGCCGCC
>NW_009259722.1:68779-70374 GCF_000687185.1 Egretta garzetta
TGCGGCCCCCGCCTCCCCAGCGCCCTGGGACAGGGCTTGCCGCCACAGCGAGGGTTGCGAGCGCAGCTTTTGTTCACGAGAAGTTAACGCCGCTTTATTTTCCAAATTTTTTCTGCAGTTTTTTAACAGGATTGGGGTGTCCAAACTGCATCGACTATTTCACCTCACAAGGGTTACAGAATATTTACCACCTGCAGAACCTATCCATAGAGGTAAATGCTTTGGGAAGCTCTGTTCTTACCACTTGTTTCTATCAGCGGTTGATCGGAAGGGCCAGGACAAAGCTGCTTTAAAGGAAAGGGGAGACCGTGCGCCCGCCCGCCAGACGGACTACGCGCGCCCCAGGGTTTCTGCCTCCCCTTTACGTGTCCTTTCTGGTCCTTTGGGTTTAGCAGCAGCTCGGTCATCCACAAAAGTCTCAATGGGTCCTTCCAGGCCGTCAGAAACAAAAAAGCTCAAAGATCCCCAGGCCAGCCCTCAGGGAGATTTTCCACCTCGCACAGAAAAACCAGCCGAGGCGCTCGGCAAAATAACGCGAAGCCCGCTGAGCCGCGGGAGCACCTCCCCTGCCGCCAGCGAGGCTTCAGCCTGACCTGATCGTCCGTCGTCCTCTGTTGGATGGAAGAGGCTGAGCGAAGGGAGCCAAGCCCAGGGCGTCTGTGTGAAGGGAACCCTGGAAGGAAGCGGCCCGGGTCAGGCAGAAGCTGGCACGGAAGCGTTAGAGGGGGTGCGAGAAGCACCTGAGCTTGCACGGAGCCTCAGGCCCCTGCTGCTGCCGCGCTCGGCTAAAGCGCAGCCTTGGTGACAGTACCGAGGGTGGCACTGGCGCGGCGGCTTCCCCGGCTCATCAGGGTAGCGAGAAGCAGGGGGAAAAAAAAAAATCTTAAACCCTTTGAGCCATAGCAAGCCCTGTACGCCCCAGAGTCAGTGTTTTGGCCGAGACAAGCTCCTGCCCCATCCCCTTTTGCCCCCAGGGGGTTTGCAGAAGCTGTCACCTACCTGGCAGCTACGACAAAGCCCGCGACCACGCTTTGGTGGTGCGGCTGCTGGAGAGACGATGATTTTTCCTTGGTAGCTGGGGCCAGTTGCGTAACCTTAGCCTGGGTCTGGACCGTTTTCTGAACTAACTCCACCACCATCCGTAAGCTGTCGAAGGAAACGTTTGGTGTGGCCAAAACTTGCATCGGATCGCTCAGCCGTGTGTCCGAGTCGGCATTTGTAATTACTAATTGCATACGCGCTGTCTGCTCTCGTTAACACTCAACGTGAGTCTCTGTGTTTGGCATTAACACGGATCTCTGGCAGCTCTCCGCCACCACGGTGCTCGTTCTGGTGCCGGTCGCCCCCCAGCCCTGAGGTTATCGGCCTCGCTCGGCTTTGCCACCGCAGCCCTCGGTGCCGTACCAGCCTGCTATTGCCCGCGTCGGTGCATCAGTGCATGGCAGCGGCCCCCGTAGGGAACGTGGCCGGTTCCCCAGTGCCCTCAGAGCCCCTGGGGGCAGGGGGCACCTGGACGTGCAGCTCCAGCCTCCTGGGCCAGGACCGGAGGAGAAGCCAGCCTGGCTGACGCCCCTCGCCCAAGAGGACGCTTCCCA
>NW_009259722.1:70870-72016 GCF_000687185.1 Egretta garzetta
CCCCACCGGCAGCTCGGGCGAGCTGCAGCGGCAGCGCGTGATGGAGGCCGTGCACTTCCGCGTGCGCCACACCATCACCATCCCCAACCGCGGCGGCGCCGACGAGTGGGCAGACTTTGGGTTCGACCTCCCGGACTGCAAATCTCGCAAACAGTCCATAAAGGAAGAATTCACGGAGGGAGAGATCAACTGAGGCTCTCCAGCAGGCGGCAGCAAGAGACCGGGGGGGGGAACGAACCCCCCCAGGAAAAATATTTTCAGCCTCGGGCGTCTGGAAAAGTGTAATTTTGTTGTCCGGAGGGGAACTGCGAGCCGCGTGGGAAAGCATGGCCCCGCGCCGTGTGGCCCCGGAGAGGAAACTGCGGTGGCTTCGGCAGAGGGGAAGAGGAGGGCGGCTGAGCCCGCTCGCCCAGCGCGGCGCGGATTTTCTGCCTGCCCGCGGCGGGGGGGGCGCCCGCTGGGGCTTTACGCTGTTTCGCGTTTTACCGGGGGATCCCCGCGCCCGGAGGATGCGGCGTGAAGAGGGCACGGCTTTCCCTTTGCGAGACCGGCCCGCGTTACCGCTCACCCACCCCTGCCCTGCGTCCTCCGTGGCGGCCGAAACCCACGGCTCTTCATCACTGCAAAAAGGACTTCGCCCCCGCCTGCTCCGTCTGCGGCGCCGGTGCCTGCCAGGGACTGATGCAAAGCGACGCGATCTGCTTCCCTGACGGACTGCCAAGAAGCGCCCCTTCCCCTCACTTCCCTGTAGAGCAGAAACCTTTGTCTGTCAGCTCCCGATGCGTTCACGTACTGAGATATTTGTGTATATAAGCAGAAGCAAATGTACATACAGGATGCTCGTTGTGCTGTAAGGAGAAAAAAAAAAGATTTATTTTCATGTAAGCTATAAAAATTGCTACTCCTGAGACACTCCAGTGCCAAGTAAATTAATTTCGTGTTCTAGCATGTGAACATGCAGAGAATCATGCCTCCAGTCTTATCTATTCAAAATTCTATTTTTTTTCGTCCTCCGAATCTCTTTCACACCATTGCAGAGGAGGGGGCGAGCCCGTGAACCCTCCCGGGAAGCCCGAGGTGTGGATAATCCCTCCCCGCCCCCCCGGGGGAGCTTTGCAGACGGGTCAGACCCGGCGGGCAGGAACG
>NW_009259722.1:72333-79385 GCF_000687185.1 Egretta garzetta
AGCCCGGGCCCCCCCTGCGCCGGGCTCCCGCAGACGCGCCGCCCTCTCGTCCCCGCTCGAAGGGAGGAGCGCGGGGAGAGCGACCGCTGCACGTGCCCTCGCCGCAGCCCCGCGTCCCAGGTCCTCCCACCGTCGCCCTCCTCTTGGTGTCCCCAAAGCAGCTCGGAGCCTTCGGCGCGCGGGGCAGCCTCCTCTCCCTCCGGCGAGGGGCTCTGCCCAGCTCCCCCAGCCATCGCACCCCCCTGCACTGCACCCGTTAGGAGCCCGGCTCCACCAGCACTGCCGAAATGTGAACCTCTCCTAAGACAACGGCTCCTTAAAGCACTTTAATGCTTTAAAGGTTTTGAAACAATCGCCCGTGTTTCCATGTTAACTCCGGCTTCTTCGGGCAGTATTGACTGACAGGCTCCAACCATGGTACCTGGTATTTTTTGTAACGTTATCTTTGGAAAATGTGTTATTTTTATAGCTGTGCTTTCTCTTTTTTTTTTTTTTTGGTAACACAATAAAAGCACACAGTGGGAATTACAACATCTGGCAACTCAAGTCTTGCTTCAATTGTACGGGAAGCGCCCTCCTACACCCGCGTAAGCCTTAAAGTCTAAGGCCTCGAAGGGCCTGAGGTTGCTTTGCTTCGTCAAGCACGCCCCACAGGAGTCACGCCAGCCTTGAAACCCCACCAAAACGAAAAGAAACCTCAGCCACTAATAAAAGTGCTATAGGTAAAATTCCCCCTCCCCCCTCAATAAACGACTAGGAATCAAGAATGAAACAGGTAGCAAATTTTATCATTAAGACTTAGCTCTTCTGAGTTTGAAAAATTACACTGTTAAAAACAATTTCCACATGAGAATTGTCTTCGGTTATAAACGTCACCGCTATTTCTACTTTTAGTGATACATACTCCATATGTAGGAACTGGAAATGGATTGAACTGAACCTCGCAAGAAGCGTCGTTTATAAACTGGCACTCAAGGCAAGAACGTTGTTTTAACAGAGTAAAAAAAGCCTTCGGGAGATCCTGAAAACGGGCGTGAGAGACAGAGAACAGTAACATCTCTACGTCTGCGATAGGCTCAGCACAGGAGTAAAAAGGGACAGAACCTGGCTCAGAAGCAGACTTGCCTGGTGTCGAAGGCACTATCTTTTCCTGCAGTGGATATTATAAAATTTGCTGGACTGTAAAAAAAAATACCTTTAGAACAGACAATCAGATGCCCTTCCTACACTCAGAGAACACGATTATGAGTTCATTTTGCTACTAAAACGTTAACATACGGCGTTTGCATCTAAGTGAGGAAAACAAGAGCCTCCCGCCAGCGACCTCGCTGCCGCCCCGAGCGACCCAGCCCGCGCTCAGCCCGGCTGCGGGCTCAGCCCCAGACACCGGACAGGGCCCCTGTGCAAATTCACAGGCTGCAGCCTGGAGAAAACCCTTTAACCATGCAGTGTCCAGTACTGAAATGCCCACGTGTGTTGCTCCTCTACGGAACGGCCCTAATTTATGGCCTTACTACGAAGTCTCTCGTCTCTCTAGCGTCACAACGGTCGGAGGTTCCCCTCCCTGCCTTTCCATTTCTTTTCCTCACCCCCCAAGGAAATCAGACGGTAACTTCTTTCCAAAAAGATTTAGAAAACCCAGTAAAACCAAAACAATAAATAGGGAGGCCCAGAGGTGAGTTCCGCACAGAAGTCACGTTCCTGCTCATATTGCAGGGAAATGAGCGTGGACCAGACGGGTGCTCCCATATTTTTTTGAGCATCACGTCATCTCGCTTGCGAAGCTGCCAGGGAAGCCACCCACTTGCACCGCCCCCGTCACGGCTGGCGGTGGCCTACACCACCTCGCCACGGCCCGAGGAGCATCGGTCTTCTCCCAGGAAAACAGAGCTCCACAGCCAGAGCTCTCCAGGAGGAGAAGCCGCCTGGACGAAGCTGCCCAGGGCTCTGGCTGACGCCCTAAGAAACATCCGCAGCCTCGGCGCCGAGCGCTTCTGGTTCAAAAGTGCCTCCGTCTTCTGGGCATTCCCAGCAGAAACGTCAAAACCGCAAGTCTTATTTTAAGGTTACAGTGGAGACATCACGAGGTGGGCAGACCTCACCGTAGCACAGCTTAGCGGTTATCCTTCGCCTCGGAAAACAGGAGCGCGCATCACATTATCTCTGTCTTGATTACAGACGAATCTATTGCTTCGTTGCGCAAGTCAACGGCGGATCCGTTTCTCCAGGACTGCTCGGCAGCTGCGGCGACCTGAATCGTCCAGAGGAACTGCTCTTTGGTTATCACGGGGGGCTCCTTGCCTGCGGGGACAGGAACGAAGCACTGGATCAAACCCGTATTAGCTCCCGCTCTGCCTTCCAGCACGTCGCTGCCCGCCGTGGCATCCCGCTTCAGCTCCCGGAGCTGGGGCCTCAGGTTTTAAAACAAAAGCTTCAGCCCCCTCTCCTTCCTGCCCTGTGGCTAAAATCCTGTATTTTTGTCAATGCAGCCAGCAGAACACAAATATTTTTATCCCTTCTGTGCAGCCAGGACTGGAGATGAGGGTCTCCTTGCTGTTCTAAGCAGCTGCTTTCTCCACAAATGATGGTAAGGGCCAACGTAATTTTCCCTCCCCATTTTCATTTCTTCTCAGAACACAGTTTCAGATCAACACTCTGTCCCTCACCCATCTCGCTGATGTGAAAGCGAGAGAAGCAGCGCCCCCCCCCCCCCCCCCCAACAAAACAGACTTTCATTTTCATTTCCTGAAAGCTTGCACTTCCATCGAGCTGTCGGCTCTGCCTGGGGCTGACCGCTCCACGCGCGTTTTGACCGAGCTCCACGTGCTGTCGGGCTCACGACGCCTCCGCTGAGGAGCCCAGTGCTCGTCAGGGGGGCAGACCAGCCCGTGCACCCCCGCGCTGGCTTACAGGGAGCTCGCTCACCGCCTGCGCAACACCGGCTTCAACTCAACCACGACGAATCTCACTCCTGGTTTTCACACCCACTCGTTTCTTTTGGGGATTTCAGACACAAACACCAAACTGCAACTGCTGTTGGAACAGCTTCCGAAGGAAGATTTCGCTGAAAGCAAACCCAAAGCAACGCTAGCCATTAATGCAAGCTTCCTCCTACCTTTCAGGGTTCTCAGAAAGTGTCGAAAGAGCTCCCTGTGCGCATCTCTGTAGCGATCGGCTTGGGTCTGTGAGTATAGGGATACCGAAGTCCCGTGCTCTGTGATCCCCAGGGGATTCTGGTTATCTACCCGTAACGTCCCTTGAGAACCGTGGACCTGCAGGGAGGCAGCAAACGGGGAAGAGAACAAAGTGTTTAAGTCGTCAGCTTTCCATCTCCAACGCCTGGCCAGTCTACAGAAGCCCTGGCTTGTACAACCAAGTAAAAAAGTTGCTTCTAAAATGAGGAGTTCCCACTGATGTCCCCCTCGTACGGGTCGGACACGACGGAAAATGCCAGCTACGAGGCAGAGTACAGTGGCTTCTGCTTATGTGCTTATCCACTTTTTTTTTTTCCCCACCTGAGCCAAGCTCCTTTTTCAAGTATTTAACAGAAATTGCTCCCCAAATCCAGCCCACGCATCTGGTACAATCCATGACTTGAGGAATTTACAATTTGCCTCTGAGTTTACACTTTCCTTCCCCTTCCGCATCCTTAACTCTGGGCTTGCTATAGACCTAAAAACACCCTGGGAAGACAACAGAGGAACCGTGCGACAACATTTCAGCCTCGGGAGAGCTGGCCCCCCCGTTCCTGCTCCGGCGCGGTCACATGCAGCTTATAGCCCCCACAGGGTACAGTGAACAGAGGCAAAATTTGGGAGCCACAGGAGAGCGCGGATTGCAGATGAAACACACGCAAGCAGCCCACTGCCGCCGAGGCACGGGGGTGTCCTGCGAAACGTGCCTGCGGGCGTGCGCGGGGGGCACAACGCGCGCCCCGGGGAACACGCACGGGGTAGGACCCGCGCTGGCCTGCGGCGTGGCGACAGGCTTGACTTAAAAGTAAGAACGCACCTCTAGTCTCTGATCACAGCTTTTAGTGCAGTGCTGACTGACGTCCAAAGTAACAATTGCTCCGCTAGGGAATTTCATGCTGACCGCTACAGTGTCTGCATCCTTCAAGCAGGCCATATCTGAGTGACAGAAAAGGCACTCACTCACACCAGGAACAGCAAACCGGCAGCGCTACGGCTACAACGCGCTCTTCCTCCTCGGAGAGGCGCCGCTGGCTCTCCGATACCTTCACACGGGAACCGGCAGCGACAGCAAAGCGCTTTCTGCAACGTACGCCAGCCGCTGGACCGGTACGGCCCTTCTGATGGAGAGCAAGCAGCTCTGCAGAAACACAGCCCCGGGGCCTGGACTCCGCCTCCCCAGCCCCTGGCGCTCCCTAGGGAAGGCTTCCACTTCTTCCTCCGAACACATCTGCCTTTGCAGCTGAGGACAACCAGGATCAGGCAACTTCCAGCACGTGGCTGGAAGGAGGCAGATGGTACAAAGCCCTCCCCGGGGCACTTTGTTTGTTGGCATTTCAATGCTTTACCGTAGATTATAACATCGCATCCGACACCTTCTAACAACAGCCAGCCGAGGTTGGCGGCAGCTGCAATTACCTTAATTAAAACTTTGCATTTCCATTTCAAAAATGGCAGCTCCCAGTTTTACGGTTAGCTTAAATTCGCCTGGTAACCCAGAGCGTGCCCCTCAGCTTGACACAATCCAGAGTAAATTCGCAGCTTTTAACTGAGCCAGAGAAATCGGAGGAAGCAAAGAACTGAAAAGGACTGCCTTGGCATTCTGCAAGCGCAGAGCTTTGCTCAAGATCTCCTGGTGTTCAAAGGGCAATCCTGATATCCCTGATTGCCACAGGGGGTGGAGTTCAGCGGTACCCCTACAGCAACCGCTTCGCATCAGCGGGGATGGACAAAATTCCGAAATCATCCCTAAATTTCCCGTCTACAACAACTTCTTGGAGAAACTCGCCTTCCTTCTCACCAGAACTATTTTTTCAGCCGTTCCACGATGGAAGGATTCTGTCACGGCTACCGTGCTCTCGTCCATTCTTTCTTCCCATTTTCAGGACTGAAGTCCAGAGCTACACAACAAACTATCCAAAGATTCATTCTTACCTGCACAGAATGCGTGCCCCAGTGAGAATATTGTATCTGGCGCGCTCTCTCCCAACAACAAACTGATCATGTCTATATCGTGCACAGCAGCGTTATAAAAAATTCCACCTGGAAGAAGCAAAACCGGGCGTTAAGGCCTCCACACTTAAAACTCACAGGCAATGCACATTTCTGAGCTGCACTGAGATCGATATAAAAAGCCCCCTACAGCGAAGAACATCATACTAAAAGCAAACAGAAAAACGCAACAAACCCAAAAATTGGTAAAGAACATGCTCCTCGAAAGAACATGCTCCTCGAAAGAACATGCTCCTCGAAAGAACATGCTCCTCGAAAGAACATGCTCCTCAAAAGAAACCCCATGCATCTTAAGGCGACACAAACAGGGGACTTCCCACCAGAACACAGGGCGGGAAACATTTCCAAGTCCTTTGGGAACGAACTTTTCCGAAGCAAGCTGCCGAGTACCTGATGTCTGCAGGAAGCTGAGGGGCGCTGCTGGATATATGCTGCTGGTCGCCGATATCCGGTGGATCCTCCCCAGCGCCTGGCTGTCACGGACTTTCTTGTACAAGAACTGCAGCGCCGGGTCAAAGCGCCTTCGAAAAGAAACAAGGACTGCGGGCCAGCGTTTGGAGGAGGAGGAGGTGACCTGGGCCACCGTTACCGCCGCGGTGCACGAGGCCGACCCAACGGCGGACAGCGGCGAGCGTGCGACACGAACCTCACCGGACAGACAGGGTTAGACTCAGCTTTCTAACTTAGCTACTTACTACGTACAAATTTTGCTTCTTGCAAATGAGCCTGATATCTGACTTAAACTAATAATTTTAACGAAGAAATTAAACTACGGGGACTAAAACCATCTAAAGGTCTGGTAGATTAGCTAAGGTTCTTCTCGGAGCCCTACCTACGAGTTTATACTCGGTTGAGCGTTGACCAAACCCTCCGCTGATGTTCAACCATACGGCTGGGATCAGACCCGTACGTACAGCACTCAACCGGAAAAGGCAAATGACAGGACGGATATTTTGCGTAATTACACATTAGCGTATATGAAATACGTATCTGTTTGTCCAGGTAAGTTTTATTTGAAATTAATCTCAGCAGAGGAGCACCGTATGGCGTGCACTGCCAGGCGCAAGTTGAAAGCAGCGTTCTTGGCTTTTAGCAGAGCTCCCCAAGTTCCCGCAAGTTTAACGGAGCGGAAGCAAATTAAAATTAATCTACTTTCCTTCTGTTTCAATTATTTAATCTTAAAGGCCCAGATGTAAGGTCACAAGTGGAAATATCACTTTTTATAAAGATTAATAAACCTATGCCCGTCAGGTAGGCCAGTAATTCTAAGAGCAAGCCGAATTTTCAGGGCTACGTCATTTGCAGTCCTCAAGGTCAATAATCCTCAAGCACCCTCCCTTCTAAAGGCATAAAAAGAGGGTAAAACCTAAAAAACAGGTAAAACACAGCTCTATGCAGACCCCAGTGTTTGGAAATTCAACCCATGTGGGACGTTAAGTAGCGATGGGGCCAATGTTTCCCTGAAGACGGAGCTCTACGAGGAACTTTGCTTGTTCTTGAAGAGTTACTCCAAGCTTTCCCTTGCATCTGCTAACGCACGTCCTTACGTGTCCCAGATCAACACCGTCTAAGTACATAATATAATCAGCAAATCAGTGAAAATACAAGGAAGTTATAATAAAGGGAGAGCTTTCAGCATTATGAAAGTGTATTCAGCGAGCAGCCGCCTTCTCTGCTCTTTCAAAGAACACAGCTAATTCATCGCCTTCTTCCAGTGTTGTCTCTAGCTTACCACCACAAAGCTGTCCAACGGGGAAAAAAGGACAGAAACCCTCAGAGCCAGAGAAAGCACGACGCACGTGGGCAGAAGTTCTGCACGGAGGTCTAACACCCGAGCAAAGTTTAACG
>NW_009259722.1:79399-81938 GCF_000687185.1 Egretta garzetta
CAGAACAGGGCTGCAAACCCAATGCTTTACAAGAAAGCAGTGAAAAGCCGCTGTCGGTCGCTGCACGCTCAGTAACAATCGCCTGACCTGGTGGTTGTACACGGGCAAAAAACCACGAGCAAGGAACACCCTAAAACCACAGACCGAGAAAGTGCCTCAGAGAGCGGCACAGCACCGTCAGAGCATTTCCCTCTCTGAAGCTCCAACGTGCTGCAGCGCTTGCAGAACCTCGAAAGGACTGCAGAGACGTGGACCCCGACTGCCTCTGGCCATTCTGGAAAAAATGGAGCTTTCACACCTTGAAAGCTTCACCCTTTGAGTTCCACGAGCATCCACTCGAGCAAACATTTATTTTAATCTTATGACAGCTGGACGTTACCTCCATCGAGCATGAAGAATTAATCCAATCCAATTAACTCCCAGAGGAACAACGTTAACAAGCAGCAGCGAAACTAAGTTTATTTGAGGACAGGTTCAGGAAAGCCCGAGGAATCAACACGACTTTCAAGACGCGCGCTTCTTCTCAAGCACAGATCAGAAGAAAAACGCCGGCCTTACTTGTAGAATCCACACACCAGCGGTCTTCCGCATCTGTCAGCTTCATCGAAACAGGCTTCTGCCGTCTGCCTGTCGAAACTGGGCAGCCTCTCGCAAAACACGCCTTTCCCTGCGCAGAACGGTACAGAAGGCGGGGCTGAGGGCGAGGCGCAGGCTGCGCGGAACGTCTCTACCTTGCAGGAACGCACACAGGCCACTGCCTTCTAGAAAGCACGTTGGATGAAGCCGAAGCACGGCTTTTTGTCTGTCCATGCTACTCCCTTCAGGCCTCCCCCTGTGCTTTTACCAGCTGGTCAGGGACCCCGCGCAGCCTCTTTGGACAGACAGGGAGTTCTAGCCCAGCCGCTCCGCGCGGCCGTGCTGGGACCGGCACGGTGCCAACTCCACTGGTGTTAAGCCATTAACACCAGTGGACTGATTTCTCTTTAATTATGCAGTTAGATGGTCTGCACAGTGCAAGGGACGCTGCTGAAATGAAACGGCACTCGCCTTTAAAGCGCTGAGCAAGCACGCAAGGCCCGCCCCAACGCGTGCGACCCACGACGGATCAAAGCTGAATCTGCAGCTGATCCCCTTACCCGCTCGTAAAGCGTCTATTACCATCTCAGAGGCTTCTTCAGGTGGTGAACAAATAATGGCTCCAGAGACCCTGCAGAAGTCAAAAGAAAGATCTTCAGTGAAGACAAGACACTCAAAAGCTCCTTTCAATTACTGTTGGTTTTATAACGGCTGCCTGAAACTTCAGAAGAGTTAAAAAAAGACATAAAACCCCATTGCTCTGAAGAGCAAGTTAGGTTAGAAAAGGAACTCGTTACCTGCTTGCAAGGATGAAACACGGGACAACACATATAGGTTAAAACTACAAGCGGCACCGCAGAGTTGCATTGCTCTTCCTGCATCTTAAAGTCTTAAAGGAGCCCGTTGAGAACAAGTTAAATCCTGCTAGTTAACACACACGGTAAAAGTGAAAGTACGCGGTAGAGCCGCTGAACAAGTGATGGGTTCACCTTAGCTTGTTACCATTCTTGAGTTTCTAATACCAAATCCACCTTTCTCAAAAGCTCTGACTTTCACTTCTGCAGTGATATTTAAAGTACCAATCTGAGAACTGCCTGTAAGCACATCACTCGATGGTACTTGTTCAGGTCAACCGTAAAGCAAAACGCCACCACCTCTCCTATTTACAGCAAGCCCCGCTTGTCTCAAAGAGCTTCAAAAGAGCCACCAAAGTCAGCCAGCTGCTCCCAGGCAGAAAACCCGGGGGCAGCAGGAAAGCCTGTCATCCATTGCTCTACAGGAATGGAGGAAAAGAAGGGGGTTTTGTGTTTCTTAACAAAACTGCCTACAGCTAAACTCCTCCGAGTTTCCACCGGCTCTGGGCACGCCTGTCAAGCTAGGCTCCTCAGGGACTCCCAAAGCATCTTCGGGTAGATGACATACTGCGGAAGGCTTGGCCTGTAACGGCCCCTCGGTCTCGCTCTGCGCCCACACGTGGGGCCAGACCAGCACGGTCTGGGTCCGCTACGGCGCAGCAGCGTTTTCCAGAGAGGGGGAGCAAGCCTGGTGCGGAGATGCTCGCCCCAAGCCTCACGGCAGGGAAGAAGCGCGCACGGGAGTTAGCGGCGGACAGTACCGCTGATCGTTGAGCGCGACATCGGCGTCCTGCTGCCGCAGCACCCTGGTGCCAGCCAGGAACTCGGCGCCAAAGGTGCGCTCCACCTCCTCCAGCTGATCCTCCACAACGTAAAGCAAGCGGCAGCCGTTCTCCTCCATCAGGCTTTGAAACAGGGCTTTATTAACGAGCCCTACACCGAAGAGGGCGAGCCCGGCCCCGCTGCCGTGCCGTTCTGTGGGTGCCAGGCCGTCGGAGGCCTCGGGTGCAGCCCCGCTTTGGCCGGGCTGCTTTGAAGGGGCAGGCGCAATCCTCACGCGGAAGGCGGCAAGCGCCGAGGGGCGGCTGGCGGAGGTGGAGGGCGCCGGG
>NW_009259722.1:83171-86518 GCF_000687185.1 Egretta garzetta
GGGGAGCGCGTCCCGAGAACGCCCTGGCTCCCCCCGCGCCTTTGACCTGGGAAAAACCTCTCGGCCGCGCTCCCAGGAGCGCCAAGCCTCCTGCCTCCCACTGCTGCTTGCAGAGCGGGGCAGAAACGCGACTTCCGAACCGCCTTCCCTCCCCCCGTGGAAGGGACGTGCGGGGGGGACGCCGCAGAGGAAGCCCGAGCAGTGCTGGGGCGTCCAGGAGCCCTTCAGCGCTCCCGCAAACCTGTGCTCCCGCAGCCGGCGCCGTTAGCCCTCGGAGTAGCCCCTACCTCACCCCATGACCTCGGTTAAGTTCAATACACCTAACAGCAAAGTACTACGAAATGCGTTATTAACCCGCGTCACTGTGGCCGCAGCGTTAACTTCACCCACGGCCTATACTCAGATGGTTAACAACAGCTCTGCTTATGCTTACCCGAAAAAAGATGCCACGAAGCTTTCGGCAGGGACTCGGTTTGCTTACAGCGCTACCCCAACCTTACAGGTGCCATCTCTTCCTTGCAAAGACAACTGGAGATCCAAGAATCCCAGCTCCGGAGAACCAAATCTGAAAAGGAAATGCTCCAGAAGCAGCTCGGAGAGCGAGAAAATCAGCTACAAGCCATGTCTAGCAAGGTACAGCCCCGAGGGCAGGGTGGCCATCGTTGTTAGGAGAGCCGGCAGCGGGGAATTGGGCTTTATCCAACAGTCCCCTTTCTCACAGGCAGGAGGTGCCCCCGTGAACTGCAAAGCTGAAGGATAAAACCTTTTCTCTTAAGTTTTGCAGCCTGAGAGAAGAGCGGAAGCACGAAGAAATGGTGGTGGCAATGGAGGAGGAGAACTGCAGTCTTCGGCAGGTAAATTCAGTGCAAAGCCGCTATAGAAAATACTTGTATTAGCGGCTGAGTTGTGCTTGGTTTAGGCTTGAGGGAGTTAACTGCGTAAAGAAGCCTCCTCGATCCAGTAGTTTTAGAGAAAACGCCAAGTAATAAGGTACCAGTCCTGGCAAGGCTGTCAGTCGGTAGGCTCTGCCCAGGAAATAGAAGCAGCTTTTGGAGCAGATACTGGGAAGATGCGGCCAAGCCTGCTCGCTTTCTTCCTCACCATAATGGCTTGATTTATGGATCTCCTCAGGTCGTTACAGAACAAGAATCCAAACTGGCTGAGCAGAACAAGCTGATCAGTGAGTTACAGGGGACAGTCAGCCAGCTACAGGCAGAGGTTCTGACCAGCCGACACCATATCCACAAGCAGCAACGTGCCCAAGAGGCGATCCAGAGCCAAGCTGAGACGCTGCAGCACAGGGAGCTGCAAACCAGGGTGGCACTGGAACGTGTCACCAGCAGGGTAAGCGCAGCCTCCTTCGCTTCAGACTCCTGCCTCCCTCCTGGGAGACACTTCAACCATTTCAAGCGCAGAATCTGAAAGCTGAGACATTCGGTGCAGCAGCACAGCGGGAGGATGCAGCAGGGCACTGCAGTCCTTTGCCCTCGGGGCCCGGCTTCCCTCTGCGGCCACAGGGCCAGAGGAGCAGGGAACTCAGACCGTTTGCTTCCCAGCTTTTTAGCATGCAGCTCTTACGTCACTTACAAAGCAAACCGGCCTCAAACACCAGCAGCTCTTGAGAAACTCGGGTTCGGAAGAGTTACGTGACCAGATTTCTGATATCCTTCCAGCCTCAAAGTAACAGGTTATCACCTTAAAGCCATTTCCTGCAGCCATACGCGCCTGGGAGCAAGCACAGAGCCCAACACCTGGGTAAGGGTCCACCCAGTCCACCCAGTAACACATCATTTATCGCAGAGCTTGCAGTGAAGCCCAGCCAGACTGCCCAGTCAAACATAACCAGACTTCCCATTTCATCATTCACTGGTACTTTGGCCAAGTCTGACAGTGTAGTCTCTGTGAATCCATGCAAATGCCAAAGAATTGAATGCAAAGACTAAACACCCCTTACTTTCCTCTTTTATCAACAGTTTGAAAGATACCGAAGCAAAATAATTCAGGCTACGTTCAGTACGGCAGGCAGCAAGCCTCCCCAGGCAGAGGTCACGGATGAGGAGGTGCTGGAGGCGATGCAGGTACGTGGCTCTTGCAAGCTCTGCTTCCAGCAGCTGGCAAGGGACTGATGAGATAAGAGAACACTTGGCAGTACCTAATGCTTTCCTCTTCACACATCCCTGACTTTCAGAAAATAATTAACGAACGGATGGAGTTCCATCAGATGCTGAAACAGAAGGGCATCAAGGTGCCATCGCTCCACAGCATCGACTCAGCTACTTCGTTGCCTCCCAGTGCTAAGGGAAGGAGAAAGAGTCCTGCAAGGTAGCCTCTTCCCACGCCCCAAAAGCAGCCCTAGCGGCCGAGTCAGAATATGCCACCAACTTCAGGCCCCCGTTCCTTGGATTTGAGATGGTGACTTGCTAACAAATTAAACTAATTTTGCTGAAATCAAGTTGCTGCTTTGGCAAGTTGGTATAGTTACACGACCGGAAAAATTCACCAATGCCAAAACACAAGGGACAGTGACGTATGACTGCAAGAACCGTTTTATTTTCCCATTCAATATGCCAGTCCCAACACGTGGATGTACTGACACTGTATCTAGAAGTTCGGTTAGAGCTCTGTATCATTTTTAGCAGAAAACAGCCAATCTGTAGGTCACCCTAGCTTATGGAGAGGTTCGCATTCATACAGGTAGTAGCCCGGATGTAAAAGTCACCCACAGACTGCAAAAATTAGAGCCTGTATTTTGGAAGGTGTCCCCAGCACTCTTCAGGCAGGAGTGTGACCGAGAGCTCTGGGGAGACAGGGAGCTTTAGCAGGGTCGATGTAAGGCAGCATTAGCCCTCTGAATGGAACCGAACTTCACGACCAAGAATAAATTCAGTGCTCAACCAACAGTAACTCAACGGGTACACAACGAGGTCACCACAACGGGTATTTCCACAAGGATGGACGATGGCTCGAAAATGTACTGGGACACACAAACCCCTGCAGTCCATTCAACTGGCTTCACTTAAAAATGGAAGCTGTGTTAATGTCTGAACACAGAAACCATCACTCTAAAACTCATTCCTCAAGTTCTGACGGCAATTAAATTTTCATAGTTATTCCAGATGTAAAAATAAAATTACGCAGAATGAGACGTTAGCCAAGAAGGTTTGCGTTCTGTCTTCAGTACGGGTGCACAGCACGTGACTTAGCTGCAGTGCTGTCACCTACTGGATTTCTCAGTTTAGCTGCCAAAATAATAAGCCAGCTGAAACGCGCCAGGAAGAAACAGCGATCTTGCAGAGAAACATGACTGCACTCATTGTATAAACACCACCATGTCACAATGATTTTCC
>NW_009259722.1:86588-92089 GCF_000687185.1 Egretta garzetta
AAGTTAAGGCATTCTGACTTCCAATACCTTCTCTGCCTTTACGTTTGCATCGGAAGATGCTGTTCTCTCTACCGAGTCAGACTTTCTGTTAAGGCTGACAGAATGCAATACTCCTTGCCATAGCTTGATCCAACTTGGAAGTTTTCACATGCCCAGGCAGGGCGCATTGCATCTTTTCTTTAAAAAAAACCCAAACCACCTCACTGCGTACGAGCCGCGTTGTTGAATATGGGGGGGAAAAAAAAAAAAGAAATGGAATCATTTTCTTAGCTTTGATAGCTGCTAGCGCATTACAGTCAGAAGAGAGGAAACTGTGGTTAGGTCAGTTTTTGAAGGATAAAGTACTTTCAGGTTCCCGTCTGTGTCCACCACTCGAACCTGCTCCACTACCAACGGCGAATTCATTGGCTCTGTGTTTTGGCTGGGGTTCGGATTCACTGGTCCAGAAAGAGCATCAGATTCATGATCCGAGCCCGAGTCCTCCTTATTTTCCAAGGTAAATCTGTTCAGTTCTGCAATTTTCTGTTAAAAGCAAAATACAGAAAACAAGATTACTTTTGTGGCTAAGCGCTCGGAGCAACCCCAGGTTGCTTCCAAGGTGTGGATCTGGCCAGCCCCTGAACGTCTGCATGAAAACATTCTTCAGTGGGTTAGAAGCTTTCAGGAAACCGGAAGGGGTTTTGACGTTAATGCTGCTGTGCTCTCCAGGAGGTCCTGCTCCTTCTGACCAGTTTATTCTTTTGAGTTTAACCCAGAACTTGGGTTCTGAAAGCACTGGATCCTAAGCAACAAGAGCCTGCTGTAGGATCACCACGGACGAGTTCGCTTTCAGTCCATTTGAAATTGTCTCTGTTACCACCCTGTGTCAGCTACACACAACAGTTGGCCTTGGCCAACGTGTCCCAAAGGTTATGTTACCTGGACAAGAAAAAATACATTTATCTTGCAGCATATTTAACAGCATACTACCCAAGAGCAAGCAAGCCAATCGCCAGGCAGGCTGAGGTGAGAACTGTCCCTAGAAGAATTTATTGGCAGCAATTGGAGCCCTAAGATCACTAACAATGACGGGGGGAGACGCTGAAAAGTCAAACCATAGATTTCCAACTGTGGTAAGACAACATTATTTACACTGGTGAGTTCTGAGGTCTGACAGTCGGGATACAAGGATATAAAAACCTTCTGCGATACAGCAAGAACAGAAGAGTAAGTGAAGGAGAGTGAATAATACTGAAATAAAAATTAAGTTCTGTATTCTTCTCAATATACACAAGCAATTAAACGTTTTGTTAAGAAGCACAACAAGGACAGGATTATTTTACTGAACTACTTACCAGAATTAGTGTGTCCATGACATCTTTGCATATCTGTAAACTGGTGTCGCTTGTCACTTCCAGAAATAGGTCACGGGTGTCTTTTCTAATCTGTAAGAATTTCACAGGTAAAGCAAGTAAGGAGTCGGAGCCATCGCTTGGCAGCGTTTCGATACACAAACTGAGTGAGGGGCTTTCATTCAATTCAACCGGAGGCAAAGTACGGCCTCTCTTTCCAAGCCAAAAACCATGTTCTTGCCCGTTGATAAAGCCAGCTCTGCAAAGGCGGACTGGTGCCTTTGGAACAGCTTGCCAGAGCCTCGCAGATTTACAAAGGTAAAAACAGAACTCCAAGATCCCTCTCAGTTTGACACTCTAGCAGAGAAGATTCAGGCTTTGAACGCAATCACGAGTTTCACAGAACTGCGCGTATCTTTGAACCTGGGGCTAAGTATCTCTCAGCAGAAAGAAATGCTGTTTAACCCTGACTGATGTATTCCCACCAACAGTACCTTTGTCTTCTCGCTGTTCGTTATGGGTGGGAAAGAAATCACAACGCCTTCGGCATCCACAAGACACGGGTAGTTATCTTTGCCATCCAGTAACTGGAGATACCTGACAACAAAAACAAAGAAGCAGACAGTGAGCAACTGAAACAGCAGCTGGACACAACGGCCGAAGCAGTGGCAAGACCGAATTACTGTGATCCTGATCGACCACGCAGCAAAACCAGGAGTCGGAGCACGAAAATTCAGCGAAGCTGTATCATGGTGGTACAGCTGAGGAAAGCCACCAGCTGCAGGAAGCGATGGGCTAGAACCATGAAGTGACTCACGTGTTAATAGCCACGCTTCTGTAGTGCTTTCGGAGACGCCGGTGCTCCAACAGGAAGATCAGAGACCACCGTCTGATTCTTCCAGACAGCTTACTTAATTTTCCATCTTACTCACTACAGCGATACACAGATCTGCCACCATGCGCTTGGCAAACTTCCCCAAGCCGTACGAGGGATGGATACGGGCAGCGAATTCTGCACAAGCAGTGAACAGAGCAGGGCAGTGCCACGCTCTGCTCTATGGTTCACCTGGTTACTACGTGCAGATTTACCGCGCCCCTGATTTGCTCAGTTTATTGAACGTGCATGACACACACTTCATCCCTCCTTGCTGCCTTTCTGTTTGCTACTCTAAATGTATGTTACCTCTAGGAATACCTCATATGACAAGAATTTGCTCCTGATTCAGCTAGAAATAACAGAAGGCATTTGTCATCCTCATTTCACTCCAGGTTACTCTTCAGGTATAAATTCAGCTCAGTGTTTCTCATCTCAACTCCTAAAGCTCGCGCTGGGTTTGCTAGCCCCATCCCCATTGCAGAACATGCTTCCTAATACAATTGAACACGTTTTCTTCAACACTGTTTTTCCATACGAGCTACCAAAATTCACATTAAGAAAACCGCAGAAGATGCGTGTACTGACTTGTGCAACCCAGAAACGTTCTGACGCTTCTTCTGTTTCCTCTGCTCCTCAGCTTCCGACTGCAGCTGATGGAGAAGATCCTTTGCCTTGATCTCCTTTCGACCCAGGGGCGTTATCTGCACCAGACAAGAAAACACACAGTTGAGTTTAAGAGTGACGCAAAGGCTAGGGTTACTAAAACTCCCCTGTCAGCAAGACAATAACTAAACCCATACTGCTGTATGCCGTCATTCCTAACGCCTTATTCCATACGGAAATACACTTTCTGTTTCACATGGACTACTACGATCACACCGAGTTTAAACCTTTGCGTGAGCCACAACACCCACTTGAAAAACAGGCTGGTTCCCTGGTACTAAACCAGGCGTGGACGGTCTGCGTAGCCCGCTCCTTCACTGTCATTACTCACTGAATAACGTGAAAACCTGCTGCCTCCTAACAGAAGCCGTGCGCGGAAGGCTCTGCAAGCCATCAGGAAGGAGAAGAATTCATTCCTGAGGACCAGGCCACGTGCACAGAGCAGTTAGAAACACAAGGTGTCTAGAGAGCAGAATGCCACAAAAGCTCTGGGTCAGCCCCAAAGAGTCAGAATATCCCGACTGTTCGTTCATTCGTTCCTCCAGCGAGGTGGGTTCTGGGGGCAGGATATTAACGGGCACAGGGAAACAGGCCTCAGTAAATAAGGATGACAAATTTGAAGTGCAGTCTGAGAGCCTGTCACACAAATGTACTGCAAGCTGCTTTTCTCCTCTCCCCCCCCCCCGCCTTCTTTGACAGCAGCAACATAAACATCTCAAGACTGGGTAAATCAACAGAACCTGAGCTGATTTTAATGATGTTACCTTGGAGGCTGCTGCCATTCGAGGTGCACTCATACAAATGAGCACCTGCCTTGCCGTATGGCACTCTGGGCACATCCTAACACACACGGACCTCCCGGGCACAGTAAGATGGTAACACCACAACACAGGAGAAAGGATCAAGACTGAAACAGCAATACCTCAGTCACCCTAAGCAAAGGCACACATTAAGCAAGATCAGAAAGTCTGTAGAGGAAAAAAAAAAAGCCCTACGCCTGCTTTCTGGGATTTAAGTCCTCAGGCAGGTGCACTCATAACTGGTCCTGGAGTAACACTAGGTAGCTCTTGGGGCCTGTTCAGGCAGGCTTTGTTACAGCAGGATAGCAAGAAAGTTGGCACAGATTCTAAATCAAAGTTCCTGGAGTTAGTTTTGCTAGCATCTACAGGGGAAGAAAAAAATTCTTTCCGTTCTAGAGCTCCAGAAAGCAAAAGGAAAAAGACTGGAAAGGCCCACCAATGCTGCTGGCCCTACCTTCAGTTCATCGGGAGGCTGAACGTCGTATCTCAGAGGACCTTTGATCAACTGCAAGTCATGGGTGGCAATCGTGGCCGCTGTCCGCTTTTCACAGATGTCTTCGTGCAGTTTAGTCTAAAACATAAAGAACACCATCAAAACATATCAAAAACATTAACGCGATTTGTTCCTCCTAGGGTTCAGGTTCTTCTGTACTTGGTGTCTGCAGCATTACCAGCTAGGCGAGCAACCCTCTTGCATTCAGCGGAGCCCTTCTCTTCACCCGCAAAACAATTCTACCTGAATCACAAACCAAAGACAGCACAGCACGTGACGTGTTTCCCAACTGAGAGATAAACGGTTTAAATCAGAAAACAATCACAAACACGCAAGTCTCATCATCCGAAAGAAGCAATCACCTCCCATCCGAGGGAGGGGCGAGCAGTATGCCAGCTGAACGCCTGGTTACGACACCCTGCTTGCAAAGTGAGGCGTGTGGGACAGTTTTAGCTCAGAATTAGGGAACCCAGAGCTAAACCGGGGTACTTCTAACGCAGATGGGCGTTCATTGTTCCTTCTCAACAGGTTCCACAGCACAAACGAGCTGCTGTTACAGAGGCAATGCAAATGCATGGGTGTTCATTGCCCTCTTGTGGTAACACCTCAGCTCCTACTGGGTTCTTCATGAAAACCAGTCTGATTACAGACCGACCAGGCGGCACCGCTGCTGGCAGAGGCCACGCTGCACCCCCCCCATCCCACCGTACCCTCCCCACCTGATAGGTGAGGGGTTCACCCAAAGCTTCAGAAACTTATCTGCTGGAAGGAGCCTAGAACGGCCCATTTCCAGCGCTACTAGCAACATTCCCATTCCAAGCGGGTAACGCAAAACTGCAGGAATTACCTGTGCGGACAGGAACCTCTTCAGAGCGTTTCCCGGCTTCAAGTTCACCCCCTTCAGCACGCAACACACAATGAAGGGTCGAACATCTTTGATGCCCGGGCTCGCTTTGACCACCAAGGGCACCGGGTTTTCGGAGACGTGCAGAACCTTCACCAGCAGCTTGCTCGCCTCCTCCAGCTCGTCCTGCTCCCCGTCCCCGCCATCCTTCTTCTGCTGCTTCTCCCTCTTCTTCTTCCTGGCCTCCTCTCTGGCGCTCTCGGCCTTCCCCTTCCCGCGGCCCCCGGCCCGCAGGTACTCCAGGATGGCCTTCGTCTGGCAGCCGTTGACCATCTTCTCCAGCCGCTTGTCCTTCAGCTGGTTGCCCCTGAAGTTGGCCTCCTTCAGCCGGGGGCAGTCGGCCAGCGCGGCGGGCAGCTCCCTCAGCTGGTTGTTGCCCACGTCCAGGCTCTGGAAGAGAGGGAACAGGGGCGGTCGGTGGCGGCGGTGGCGG
>NW_009259722.1:93108-113977 GCF_000687185.1 Egretta garzetta
GTGGCCATGGCCGTGACCCTGTTGCCAGGGCTGGGGCTGTGACCCAGCTGCCCGGGCTGTGACCCTGCTGCCCAGGCCATGACCGTGACCTTAACCGTGACCCGGCTGCTGCCAGGGCCGTGACCCCGCTGCCGGGGCCATGACCGTGACCCCGCGGCTGCGGTTTCCCCTCCCAGCGCCCATGTCTGTGGTACCAGCTTGAAAAGGCAGAGGCACCGTCCAACCTTGCTCAACAGATTTATCAAATAAGTGCAATAACAGTAACTTACATTCTAAGGCCCGTGGCTTTTTCTCCTGAAATGACAGCGGTACGGTCTCAGGGATTTAAGACCTTATCGGCTTGTCCCGTGCTTTGGAACCGCGGCATCTATAGGAACGCTCTCCTGGGCTACTGGAGCTCCAAGCAGTCGCTCGAGATCAGACGAACTCCCGCACGCAGGGGCGCCAGCTGCTCTCAGGTCCTCTCTGCAGTTGAGGTGCATGAAAACAGCTTGGTTGATGCTCAGGTACAGCACGGAGAAAGAGATCAGATGGGAAAAAGCCCACGAGATAGGGATGACAGCCTGTCCGATCTTTAATAACGATGTACCGTCGTTCCTGATTTAAGCTTTCCAGTCTGACACTCTGGAGAGCTGCCTTCCATGAGCCAGACCGGCACCTGCACAACATTTTTGCTCCAGAACGTTTTGCTCAAGACTTCATGGCACGGGAACAAACGTCACTGTGTTTTTCACACCGGTGCTTGCTTTGCCACTGCAGAGAACACAGGTTGTTTGTTAAGTGAAAGGCCAGTGAAACCACCCTTTAAAAACACCGGTGGCACTGCTACGCTCAGAGAAGGTCCCCTCACATCCTAACAAAATTTCTGCCTTCTCACTTCTAAGTTGCTCCCGATCCATACCATTGAGTATTTAATACTACCCTTATACTTCACTTTAGAAGTGCATTTTTTTAGTCTAAAGAGAGGGATTGCTGGGTACACACTCTAAAACACTTAACAGATTTCTTTGAAACATTGCTAAAAAGCTAGGCTGGATTTGAAAATACGCAGAGAGCCCCGAGCTGCAAGGCGGTGTGCCCAGGCCCTGGCATTTCTGTTTTAAACGCTGCCTGACGAAGGGCTCTGCATCGCGCTTCTCTTGCCCGCACCCAACCCCTGCGCCCTGGCGTGGGCTGGGAAGGCAAGGCGGGCAGCGGAAGAGGCAGGAATCTCCTACGTGACACCTTCTTGCGGGGCAGAAGCTGCAGAGGTTTATCGCAGGGCCCCCAAGGCGTAACGTCAACCCTGGAGCAGAGAGCAAAGCAGCTGCTGCGCGCGCTGCCGAGCCCCGACAACCACGGGGGGAGAGGGGAAGCGTCCTCGTGCACAGGCGTCAGAAACCAGAGCTACCCGGGGGAAAAATGCCTCCCAAGGGACTGTCCACAACAGCGCCTGACGTAGCTCCCCGCTCTCTGCTACACAGCTCGGTCAGCACTGGGAAAGACAACCCTCGCCATAATTAACAGGGTTTGTGGGGGCTTGGGTTTGGGGTTTTTTGGTTTGTTCGTTGGTGGTTTTTTTAATCAAGTCTTAATTTTATTTTTTTTTTTTTTTTAAAAACATGCTTAGAAAGGTTGTCGCGTAATGTTATAAAATAGAAAGCGCACATCCTGCTAGGTGCAGCATTTATCAGGTTACCTGAATTACACTTTGAGTGGGTTGAAAAGCCATGGCTGAGGAGCGATGGGGAGCTGGATTTACCGATTCAGCGCACATAGTCTACTGGCCCATCCAGAACACATGGAGGACCTTTGCAAACAGGGTTTTTTCATTAACCTTGCACCACAGAAAGCTCACAGTTTTATGTCCAAAAGGAAAAAAAAAAATGCTCGTGAGCCTGCAGTCCGCTGCACTTGCTACTCTCCAAGCAAAATCAATGGTTATTTTGCTTGCAGAAGGAATCAGATTCTCCAATAGGAACCCGTGTCACTGAAGTAGAAATAAAAATACAGATATATTTCTCAACACATGTATTGCTAACATATGTATATTTATTAATATATATATTTGGAAGAGTTAAAGAAACAATTTATATAAAGACTTTCAGGACACAAGCGCACCCATCTGCCTGTAAAATTCACAAGCTCGCAGATGGGCTGCACGCCAACTATAAAAACTGCGTCTGACAAAATCAGCGCTGTGCATACGAAACAATTCACCCCGTGTAGCAAAAGAACCCAACCCCCCAAACTTCTACTTGCATTACGTGACTCAGCCTTGTACCTGCGGGTACATGGATGCAGGACCGACTAATTCTACCCTGGAAAGCAAGTGCCGAGGCGTTACAGACATCAGGATTGTCGCTTTAGGTACAAAGCTTCACGCATTGTGTCTGAAGGAATCTGTTCTCCTTAGAACTGTTAAACGGTCACATGCTGCCATGCATGGAAGTTTATTTCAATCCAGATCTAACTAGAGAAACTCAGTATTAGAGCTAGATTTAGAAGCGAGCTGAAAGTACACTGAAGCAGGAAAAAAGGTCTAAGTTTATCAACTTGAGCTTTTCAGGGCCCCACTAAGGTGCTTTTCTGTAAGGGGCCATTTTGGGGGGATATTTCAGAATTAACTGAGATATTTTAAAGCACAACTTTAATTTTCACACCAGCTCCACCGATACACACTCTTGTTATGAACTAAATGGGCTCTTGCGGTTCAGTGTAATCCCCTTGTCAAGCAGACTAATAAGGCACTTGGTGTGCAGCGAGAGAGGCGGCGCGGGGCAGCTCTTTCGCACTGCTTCCAACACAACGGCACCTCACATGCCAATATCCAACCAGCCCTTTGCTTTTGTATTTGGTGCTAATTCTGGGTGCTGAGTAGCACTTTGGGTACTGCTTTACTGCCCTTAAAATTCTAAACCTGAAATATACGTAGAGGCCAGGCTTGCACAGCAAAAGCCCTTCTCGCCATGCACGGCTCGTGTTGCTCCCAGAGCCTCGGCAGACCCAAGGAAGAGACATCCATCCCATTCGACACTATTAACACACTTGGACTCATAAACTACAGACGTAGTAAGGAGAGCAAAGTTATCTGTCAAAATAATGTTTCTAAGCGTTTTAAAAATGAGTGGAAACATTTCATAATGGCCCGTTCCTTGCAAGGTCAATTAGAGCTTTCAGCTGGCTTAGGAGGTGTTCAAGGGTAGCAGTCAGTTTTAGAAAAGTACTGTTCCCATTTCCAGTGAAGGAGCCAAGAGTTTTAGAGCCTACCACAAATAAACAGGCTTGTAAGCTTTCACAATGGCTATCCACTTGCCCCGTTTTAGCTGACAAAGTTCATCGTGACAAATACAGGGAAGAAAAAGGCAGCTGTGGTAACACACACCAATTCTTTCTTACACGAGATCCTGGCACAGTGGCTAAACCAGTCACCAAAGAACAGCGTGATCCTTTGACTTACTTCATCAGACTTCAGGAGCAGACAATTGAAAAAGCTTTCCAATTCCTGGCCCTACTTGCAAACATGCCCTAACTGAAGCAAATAAATCCACACATTTTCCCATGTGCAGTGGGAACACAAACCCCACAGCTTTCCTTGACTACATTGCAATTTCTCCTTTTTTTATCTTCTAGCACACACACGAGGAAGAACTTTGCTTTATGGAACTGTTATTTTACCCATTCATTGGTTCAAGAGTTTATCTCCACAGGATCGCACAGGTCTTTCAGATAACCAAGATACGCATTTCGTATAGTCTGATGCACTTCCTTCTCCGCGTGCGTGCATTTTTCTTTTCACCTTGTGCCAGCTGCACATCACAGAATGGCAGGGGCTGGAAGGGACCTTGGGGGACATCATCGCGATGAAGGATGGCACTGCTAAGGTACCGACATCACTGTCGCCTCAAAGGGACCCGTGCGGCTGCAAGCAGCCTATTTTGCTCGTTGCATATCCGTATTTTCAGTGGTGTTTCCTCAAGCCTCACTATGATGAATTCTCTGCCAGCGCACCGACGTAACGCACAGGGAGCCTACCTCCCAGCCAACCAGCACACACAGGCTCACTTGCGACCGATTTGTCTACCACAAGTGTCTGGGGGCAAGACAAACAAAATCATTGACACTATTACTTTCAGCACATTATAAAGTCAATTTTGGCAGAATATATTAGCAATATATTCTGCAATTATTACACTGAAGTGATCAGGTGGTAAAGTCAGCCAACAGAGGTGTACCGCTGCCCAAGCTTTCAGAATATACAATTGCCAACAAGTACCACACTCAGACCAAAAGAACAAATGCTTTTCAGCTCCATCCTGGAAGCCTAGTACAGCTTCTGCTGGGTAGGTTTCTTGCTCTTCCCCAGAAGAAAGACAAAACACAAACGACTGTGGCTTTTGGATGTAAAGGAAATTCCTCACTGGATCTCAAACCCAGACTGTCAGCACCGCAGCCCCAGAGTAATCCACTAACTAGGGCACAGCTGACTGACGGCAGCCACGCAGCGTGGCCATGCCAGCTCCATACTCACTGGGGAGGTTTATTTTCATATGAGGAACCAGTCAAAGACCAGTGCACGGCCTTCCTTGCGCCATACAGGGAACGTGGCAGGCTAGATCAGTCCCAGAACATATGCGTCTTTCTAACGTGAGCATTTCTAGGAGAAAACCAGAGTGCTGCACAGACAGCGAACACAAAGTTATGTACCGCAGTTACTGGACTAGGCAGGTACGACTCAAGGCTGATAAACAGCCCCATGTAGTCAAACAAAAAAAAATAAAAATCATATGAGTTGCCCATGATTTTTAAATAACTATTAACAACTATTTGCTCCGTTATTAAGACAAAGGAAAAAAATACTTGTCCTGTCATCGCTTTGAGTATGTTTTGCCAGCGCTTTTATTTGGGCCCCCTTTTGGGGTTGGGATCTTGCTTCCTATAGAGGGAATTCGAGCTTTTGCTCCTGAAGGACTTGGTTTCCTTGAATACTGGAAACCTATTTTGCCTGTGAAGAGAAAATACAGATCGTTACTGCAAGCACATCTAGTCCCGGTCTTGCATTTTATCTCCCATTTTGATTCTCAAGATATATTCAGCCTGAATGACCGACACGAGTAACTAAAAGTTGGCAGGCACCAGCCTGAGGCGCATCTCATACCAGGAGCAGTAGGACTACATGGCCAGGGTTCCTTTCCTATCTCTAGGAAATTGCTCTGGAGCTTTAGCTGTATCCAGGCAGGATTTAAGTTCCTTCTGTGTTTCCAGATTCTAAGCAGCAGCAAACTAACTAACATGCAAGCAGAAACAGCAAAGCTGCAGACAGACAGACATGATTGTAGGTCCAGTTCAAGACTGGAAGCCGTTTGAGTTTAACTGCCTTCACTTATGACAGCTGGAAGAGACAATTCCACAGTTCTTTCCAGGAACTTGGAGTAGTAGTTGTGAAACGCAGATATGGGCAAAGCAAACACCAGGGAGGTTAACTCCAGCCACAACCTGAACACGCAGTGAATAGAGAACTCTGAAAAGAGTCTGGAGAAGGAAAGGTTTTGGCTGTGACTGGCCAAAAGAGCTTCAGTGCTGCAGGCAGTGAAAATAGCTTGTTTGTTTAACTTCTGCGTTCAGGAAATAAAAGGATTTTGCATGTGCTTCATAAATAAAGACGACTGTTAAAAAAAAAAAACCAAACCACAACAAAACCACCTGACATCAGCATCAATTTCTCTTTGTCGGTGAAGAAGCTGCGCAATCATAAATTCTGCCTAGCTCCTGGGTCTGAATTGAAAAGGAAAAGCAGTACGCAGCACTAACTACTCAATTCATCTTGTAATTAGGATTAGATTAGCATCCCCTGATTGGACATTAAAAGCTAAATCAGGCTCTCGGTTCTCTGTGTCAGCGTTCAGGAGCTTTCCAGAACGTTAACTGTTTAGCATCACCGCTGATTGTTCTATTCACAATCATACTACCACGCAGAAAAAAACCCTGAACTGATCAAATTATCAAACATGCCCGTTTCCCCCATCAACTGAGCTCATGCCCTCATTTTGAAATGACTGTTATTGAATGATTTTGAGCATTTGCTCCCGAAGTCTACACCAGCATAAGAAATATCAGTTAGGTTACGGAAATGCAAACAGTGTGTTGAAACGAGTAATTAAAAGCCAGCTTGCTCTCGAGGGTGAAATATTTTTCTTAAGTAATGGCAACATAGTAAAAAGCATAATCATTATTATCATAAAATAATATCTTACCAGGCTGCAGCAGAAGAGTTTTATTTATTGAGCACAACCTCCGTTGATTCATTTTACAGCCATCTTTGCCCATTAGGTGAAATTTCCAGGCCTAAAGTCAATTAAAAAGAAGTGATATTACAATTCCAGCAAAATTAGCCAATCTTTTATCTAGTCACTATGTATGCACATCTACTTTTTAAAACACGGGGAAAATGAGGGTTGTACACAGCCTTCATGGCAACAGCATTTTAATCTGCTCTCTCATAAAAGCACGAGCACCTTATGACTTACTAAGTGAAATTAATATATGCATTTTTTTTTTATATAACTTAAAAGGTATATCACAATAAAAAAACCAGCCAGATCCTAGAAATTATGAGAGTGACATTCATTTTCCTTTTTAAATTTTCTTAATTCTCAACCGAGTTCAAATCAGGAAAAAACAATGTACAAATAACATGGAAAATCTTTTCATCTATACATATTTTGAACTGAAAAAATGTGAGCATAACTACAAGGTGACAATAATAGTTAAAGCATTCAGCAACCCGAAAGAGTAGGAGCTGCTGCTACAAGAAAACACGACAGCCTCTTCAAACTAGAGGCTTCGCGAAGCCTCTTACTTACAAGAATAATGTGGGCAGAAGTGAGGGGAAAAAAAAACCCAAAACACAACAAACACCACATATATTTCTCAAGAAACATTTGAGATTTGGTTATGGTATTTTCTGAGCTCCTCACACTGGGCAATGCAAAAAGCATTTGGAAAAAACTTAAGTTTTGAGAGCAGAAGCACTACTCAACGGTCCCATTGAAAGGGAAATGACAGAGATTACATATGAGCCATTGACATTTAACTGGATCTAATACTCAGTAGAGTTGTTGGCTGCCTCCTGGAGAGTCTTTTTCTGAAAATTAAATCATACACAGAACTACTTAAATATGATCATAATGTAGTGTTAGATGACTCGTGTAAAAGACTGAAACTGATATGTTAAGTATTCTCTGAACAAATTGCTTTTTATATATAATAGCAATACATATTTTCAATTGCCGAAAGCACATTTTGGAGCTGACATGTCAGAGATTTCATAGCATTCGGCAGTTACAGCAAACAGCATGTAGAAATTAGAGGGAGGCCATCTCAACTCTCTTGACAGTTATAGCAGTTCTTGCTTACTTGCTTCACGTCAATTTTTTCTTACACCCAAATCAACATCTTAATCCTGGCTGCCCTGCTGGATGTACTCAGTCTTGCTGCAGTATTTGAAGCTGCATAATGTCACTCTGAACCCTAGGGCTGACAAGCTAACTCACAGAATCTGGCAGCAGTTGGCAATTTGGAAAGCTGTGCCTAGCTGCTTGTGCAGGAGGAGAAAGACTGGCATCGAATAGCCTGTAAGTCCACGGTTCCCATATACACCTTTAAGGGTGGAAGACCCAGGTGCAGATATGGTCCCCAAAGCGTGAGAGCGCCATTACAGACCCCAGCAATAACCCAAGCGAGTTCTTAAGCCATTGGGTGCGAGTCAGTGTTAGAAGAGGATACGAATTCGGTCCCAGTGACGTAACGACATCGCACCAATCCAGAAGGCAGCCTTACCTCCTCTCCTGGGGAAAAGTTGTCATGGCACAACGGGCAATGGTTTGCCACACTTTCTGGTTTAGCGGCTGAAATGATTAGAAAAATAATGTAAGAATTGCAAAGACAGGCTAATTTCAAATACCAGAGGAGAACTTGCACAACAAAGAGCATAAAACTACACCGTGGCTAAACCAGCTCCTACCTCGTTATCGTTAACTGCTCTCAAAGAAGTCCCATGTTTAATCATCTACATTGAAACAAGATCAAAAGGAACGATAGGGCTTAATCCGCAGGCTTTCTTGTTCTCCTCGCTCATCCTCCCCACATACATTCACGGAAGCAAAGCACTTCAAGCACTGGGAAACTCAGGCTTTCCAAAAGCGTTCCCTCCTGAGGATTTACTTAGATTTCTAAATCCACAGTGCCATACCTAAATAGAAGTGGTCCGACTTGCCAAAGATACAGAGTATTTGAAAGTCTGGCTGACTTGACCTTTGAAGTTCAACCTTCCTGTTTGAAACTACTCACAATTGCAAGTCTTGTTCTTAACATGTTTGGGCAATTCATCTTTTGGAAGGGCCTCGCCGCATCGTTGGCATTTCCCAAAGCTGTCCTTTTTATCACAGTCCGTCAGCAAGTGCTCTGTCAGGCTTGCTATTTCCACCACCTGCAACAGAGCAAGAGGCACCCAAGAAGATTTGTACTGTACTGAGTACATAAGGATAGTATTAAAAAATCCTGCTTATGTCATTTTTGGAAGTTAAATCTCACTTTTCAAAATGACAATTTCATTTTCCCTTTTTTTTCCCAGTTATTAATACCATTTATAATACTGCTCTTTTCGAAAAGCACTACCCGAGGTGTCACAGCTGTGGTCAGAATTCATCTACCTTAGCATTAAATATCTTATAGCACCCTAAAACCAGAATAACAACAGTTAATGTCTTGTAGTAGCTTTACAAAGTTTGCACCTAACCTGTTTGCAGTGCTCACATCTGGTTAACATAGGGCAGTGTTTCCAGTAATGGAGATCCAATCCTTCCTCTGTGAAGGATTCATCCCTTTCACCACAAAAAATACATAAGCTAGGAAAAAAAATACAAACATCAGTAACATCACAGAGTGAAAGGGACAAACCTGCTGCTTCTGTGAGGAACTATTCTGAAAAATAGCGAACATCTTGGTACAGCTTATTCTCCCATATAGTGCTGTCCTTAGGATAGGGCATGAACAGGTACCATTATATAATTTATGGTAAATACAACTATAAAGCATTTGTTCATGTAGAAAGACGTAATTCCACAAAAGCACTGAGAACAGCTCACTGAAACTGGCTTCGTGGCTCCAGAAGTTTCTAATGCTTTCTCTAGGCCTTAATCCCACCATGCCCATGAAAGCTACAATATACTTCCTCCTTATTTTATTCTGGCAGTTGGACACTAAACTGTGGCAATTTCTTATCCCACAAGCGCCTACTCAGAAAACAACTTCAAGGTCACACTATCCAAGAACTTAAAAAAAAAAAAAAAAAAAAAAAAAATCAACATCTAGGATTGCCTGGTGATAAGTCCAAATCTGTCAGAAGAGATTTTCTTTTTCATTGTTTCAGCGTTGAAGACATTAGCTTTGACCTACTGGAAAAATGTTATTAACGTTATTAGCTTGCAGGTTATACTAAGTGGTATAAGGTGCTTAGAAGCTGCTCATCTAACTTACTTATCCAAGTAATTTGTAACAGAGGAATGATCATCTGGCATCTCTGCTGCAGGCTGTGGGCTTTTGTTTACCTGGTAACCTGTAAAAAGAGAACTATTAAAAACAAGATCACACTTTGGTCAGTTTTTGTGCAGGCCTAGAAATATGCTTCTCTGGATTTTAACAGCAAAAAAACCCAACAGAAGCCTACCGCTGCCATATTGGTAAAATGCACTGAAAGACAATGTACCTGTAGGCAGTTGGGGAACTATTGCTTTAGTGATCTACTAACAGTAAAATATTTTAGTGATTATTTTTACATGTCAGATGGTCTACCTCAGGTTGGGGAGAAATCTAAAGTGGTTTCAAGCCAAACCATACTAATTCCTTATTAGAAATTAACTGGTTAGCTGATGGTAAAATTTCTTTCGTGAACTTAAAGATTTCCTCTATGGCAGGTTGAGACTCAGCCAGTCTGAAGCACTCAGGCATGTTTTTAACAGAGATAATTCAATAATCCATTAAGCATCCACAGTGTTTCAAAGACATATGGAAATATCTCTACATTTCTTAATGCTACTTGAAACTACCTACCTTGATTCTTTGGCTTCTGAAAATCAGATTCTTTCTCCTATTGAACAAAGAAATTTAAGTCAGATATTTACTTGATGACAGTGATGCTTGCCAGGGAGAAAGAGAACAGATTATATCCTGATTTTTCTCTGGAATGAAAAGCTTAGAAGCAGAGCCAATGCATTACAATGTCTGTGCCTCTGGTCCTACAGCAAATCTCTCGGGTATTGAGGCAGCAGTCTTCTGAGGGTGGAAAACCAGTCCTACTCCCTGGCACTGGAGTAGCTGGCTACCTTTGTAAGGTTCAGACATAAAACTTAATGTATGTGCAGTACAGCATGCTTCTGGAGGGCCTTTACACACTCAGAACAATTCCTGTATTCTAGCTGGTAAAGAAACACTTGGACTTCTAGAAACACTCAAATTTACCATACGATAGACAAAATTGTTATAAAAAAGAAAGAACCCAAATTTTATGCTACGTTAGGAAAAACAAGCCCCCGCATTTTAAACTGGACTGCTGAGGATGAAAGTCAGTGTATGTCGTGGAGGGCCTTTTTTTCTTTTTTTTTTTTAAGTTTATAATGAGACAGTTAATTATCCAAGCCTGTGATATCTGCAGGAAAAAGGATTAAAAAAAAAAAAAAAAAAAAAAATCAAACCAAAACCACCCTAACCTTTCCAGCTTGAACTTCTGCTTGTATCTCCTTTAGAGCTGCCAGCTGACCTTGCAGAACTTTTATTTCTTCCTTCTTCTGTTTCTCTGCTTGTTCTGTTACTGCCTTTCTCTGTGCCTGTCAAGAAATACTCTTTCAATGACAAAAGTTTTTTAGCCATCTGTCATATAGAAGAGATTACAAAACACATCAGCATAGAACAAATTGTCAATGCAGCACCAGAAACATCCTGCTCGGGTAAATGCTGGGTCTGTTTCAGTAACACCTCCCTCCCCCCAGATTCCTCCATGCTAACCTGAAAGAAGCACACAGCGTTTCCCCTGCACTGTTTCCAAGGCCAGCCATGCATAAAATAGTATATGTATATTTTCTGAAATGGTTGGGTATTATTTCAGCAGTACTACCTCTATTCTTTGTAGGCTTTATTCGCAAGAGTGAGTATAGGTAACAAACCAAACACCACCTTTTCACACTGAGTGATGTTAACAGCACACCTTAAGATACTCTGCTATGTGTGCCATTCAGTGTCTAACACAGCCATGAAATCAGCGCATTGCTCGGTTCAATGCAATGTTCAAAGTAGCTACGTATGCTCTACAGTCTTATTACATACCCTAACTTCAGCTTCAGAAGGTTCACCATCTATTTTAGTAAATCCGTCAAAGAGCGTTTTATAGAGAACAGTCTTGCGAACATTCGCGTTATCTGGAGGAAGATATTCCAGTATAGCAGCCTTGTGCTTCCTGTACATGTCAAAGATAATCCGCAACGCTGTATCACGAACTTCATAAACTCTGTGTTCCAAAGCTCCTGTTGCAAACTGAAAAGAAAAAAACAAAAAAAAGCCTTTCTTTTCCCACATGTTTTTTTAAGGCCTTGTTTATCTATCTAAGACAATTATTTCCCTGCAGTGGAAGAAATCTTCACACAGGCAGGTTTTTCCAAACACTTTTTTCCTGTATTGGCATCTTGCTTCCTCACCAGGTTGTGTCTCGTCACCTCCAAGAGGCTCACAAATTCTCTTTAGTAATTCAGCAAGCACTCCAAAACAGACAGACAAGCCCTAATAAAACAGCAATGAAAAAAGCTTCACACGCTGCAAACTCAGACTCCTACCTTCATGACGTTGCTGATGGTAAACCCAGAGTTTTCAGTTCCCATGTCTTTCAAGAGGCATTCTACTAATTCCGCTTGACTCATTGCCAGATGTGTTGGGGAGTTTGGTTTTAATGGTTGAACCAAATGAACTGGAACAATCTGAAGAGGTTTAACTTCACTACACAGTGCCATTTCCTATAAACGTACAGAGAGTCAGTGTGCGTGTAGGAATGCTAAATGAGGAAAATGAACTGTCTTTGCAAACTAGAGTTATTCTAAGTTACTTATAACACATTAAGTAAAATGAAATCAGCATTCCCCAAGAAGTAGCTGCTTATTTATTACTTTATCAGCCTGAAGTTGCTTGCAAAGGCTTTAAAGAGAAGATTATACAGACATTTGGTCTTGCTTTTGGCATCAGAGAGAAAGCTACTGAGGAACTGATGAACTCTTAGACATGCTTAGGTGGGTTATAGAACTGGACTGGAAGAAAAATTTGAAGAACTCCATCTTACACTGAACTACCTGAGGAGGAGACAGATGAGAAGTGTCACAAAGGATACAAAGTCTTGACGTTGCATCAAGATGGATTTCAAGAGCGCTTCAGAAGACATATGCCAGCTTATAATTTCTCATTCTATTTTGCAAAGAACCTGAAGGGCTAAATTCTGCTGTTATTCAAAGCTCATCGCTTATTTCTTTGCTGGTAGCAGAACGTTTAATAACCCGAAGCACCCCTCCTCCCAGTTCCTGTCAGCCGACAGACACTCAAGCAGATGATGGTGTCCTGCAGCCCCTCTTCCTGAGGGCCAGACGCAGTTGTCTGGTCTGGTTTGGACATATCGATTTCCAGAAATATGTGGCACCTTCCCTAGAGAACTGCTTTGTCAGGCAGCGTGTCACCTATTAGCAGCGATACAAAATAAACCCATTTTCAGTCTCTCCAGGCAATGTCCTGGTTACAAATGTATTTTTGTAGACATTTTCTCATTCAATTACAAAATCTATTATAAATGAGCCAAGCAGTAGTAATAAAGCAACCCGTCACCTTTGGGGTTCCAGGGTGACACCAGACCACTTCACACAGTAACACTGTTAAAATCTTAGTTACGTCTACAGCAGAAGAAAAGTCTTGTCCCCCGAGTGTGGATCCAAGCAAGGATAAGTAACCCAGAGCCAGTGACTCACTCCACTCCATGGGAGTGAACTAACACATTTTCACACAGAACTACTGTTCTTTCTTCTAAATTCTACTGGAAAAGAGAGCCTGTAATCCTCTGGCAGCTATTCACAGCTGCTCCTTGCTAACACCGAGCAAGGAATAGACTGTGTCTTTTAAATGGGCACCTTTTTTATGCTTTTGCTAAGTTGACTGTCAAAACCACAATCAAATCGCAGCAGAGCCCGAGGAGTATGTTGTACCTTCTTGCTCTCACCTCTGTAGATCACTTGCAACTAAGAAGAATGGAAGAGTTATGCCCTTCTCGCATCTGCAGCAGGAGCTATCTCCCCACACCGTCCCCCCCAACAAAGATGGCAACACATGGCTAGAAAAAACACCGCAAAGACACTGAGCTGGTGCTACCACTTTGCCTTCCACACAAGGCGTAATCCTTTACAGCAGCAAACTCTGGACCTGAAGCCAAGACTGATCAGGTGTTACCCACCTGTAAGCTCTCTGACATTCTTAATGCAAATCAAACTGTAATTTCAAGAAAAACACCTACCTGAATAAAGTTAGAAGCCACGAGGCGAAGTCGGGATGAAGAGTCTCCTGTTCTAGAAAGCAAATTTGGAAGCGTTTTTTCCACACAATGAGAAGTTTCTGTTTTTCCTAGCTTATGTTTTGGTATATATTGGGTAATGATCATTTTTAAAAGTTTCAGGGAAGCTTGAAAAACCTAAGTTAAAAAGAGAAAGGAAACACTGAACAGAAACACCACACAGATCCCTGCTTTCAGACAATATTGTCAGATCTTTTCTGCAGTTCTACAGAACAGCAGCAACAGGAATCTAGAATTACAGTAACACTCTTAATGGAAGCTACTTCAGAGACCTCTCCTCCTGAAAACATGTTGCTAGAATTTGTGTTATAAAGAACAACACAGCTCTTCAGCTTTTCTTTTCTTCTTGTTTAAGGCTTATTCAAAGCCTAAGTCTCCTTAGACTAACTGTAGTCCCTCAAGTCGGAAACTAGAACTTACTTCACTGCTGTAATTCAACCTTACAAAAAACCCCCAGAAACCCAAAAGGCTCAACCACGCTACGCATTTACTGCATCAGTTGTTTCTCAAGCTCATTACTCAGGCCAGGGCACTGTTTTCCATGCTGCTGAATGCTAGACAGTGTCCAGTCCTTGGTCCTGACTAAAAGCTGACATTTCAGTTGGTTTGGGGTTTTTTTTGGTTTGGGTTGGGTTTTGAGTTCTTGGGGTTTTTTTAACTTACTCAAAAGTAGTTTTACAAACGACTTGCTTGCTTTCTTTAAAGTGTGTTAACCGCACGGTTCTACAATTTTTGCTGTTAGTTCTTCACTGAAGCATTTCTTATCAAACATACTACAACTTACTGAAGACACTATGTCTTTGATGGCTCTTCTTACAAGGAAAACAGCAGCCCTCAGCATGTTCCTTAAATCATCCTTTGGAGTGTATACCGACACCTCCATCAGCTTCTTATACACAGCCAGCAATGCATCTTCTCGATACGACCAAGTTTTGGAATATGCTCCTGAAACCTGAACACAGAACGAGTTTATCTCTTAAAAGGTCAATACTGATATTTCAATATTTATTATTCAACATTTATATAACAGAAACAGCCTCAAAAGAACATATGAACTTCAGCATGAAATCCCCAGGTGTCTCCTACGGAAATCTGGCTTTTATTAAAAGCACATATTTTTGAAAAAAGATGAGTAAAATGGATTAACAGGTGAGGCTCAAGGAACCATTTCAGGCACAGTAATGGTTTCTCTGCCTACAAAAGACAGTGGCATATTATGGGTATTCTGGTAGGGCCTGTACCCTGTACCCAGACACTGTCTGCTTAATAGCTCATCAAGCTATGGCATCCTGTAAACGCTGAAAACAGGCACCCATATATCCAAGGTCAAATTTTAATCTCAGATTTTTATGTAACAGCTCTGAACATGTAAAAATCGTATCAGAAGATCTTTGTTGACAGAGCGCATATCAAATCAACTCAACAAGGATCACAATAATCTACGTGTTCATTTTGTTGTGCTTTACCAAAGCTTCTCCAAAAACTTCAATAGCAGGGCTGGCCTCCCTCAGTGCCTTCTCAGCCAATGGTTCTGGTTCCCCGGTAATGCCACTTCTTGGAGTGTCACTGATGGCCTCTTCAGTCACCTCCGGCTCAAAGTACGCAATTGCTTCATCAGTCTGTTTACAGATAGCTGGAAGGGGTCTCTCATCATAAGGTAAAAATTCAACCTAACAAAGAAGATAAAATTTGCTTTTCTAGAAATTACTTCAATATGAAGTTGTTTCATCACTAATTGGATTCACCTCAATGTACCAAAGCAGTATCACTTTACAATTAAGTACAGATGTTGAAGTTCCCATAATAACGTCATGAAGAAACAGAATCAATGCCTGTGGACAAAACTTATTTCTTGTCTATAGAATACAAATAAAACACACAAAAAATGCCTTCTGTGGAAGCGCACAGATCTACAGAAGAAATCACCTGTTGATAGGAAGCCAGCAAGTCATGAAGCTTGATTTGTTACATTATTTTATGTCAACATCATCTTAAGAGAGAATACTACTGCTACCAGAGTCAACACAAGTCTTCCTCAGCTTTGCCAGAAATGGGAGTGGCAAAGCCTAAACACCAAGATAACTAGATGCTATGGTTTTCTTCCTCTCTTTAGACATGACACCAAGACTCCTACCCTACAACCACATTTCAACAAATTCCTTTGCTGCTGTAGATTCATCCAACATGATCTCCAAGAAGGAGATTTATTAAGCCGTTAATGGAGCAAGCAGAATTCAGCTTCCACTCTCCCAGCTGTGTGACCCCTGAACTAGTCATTTAATGTCTATTTGCTTCCATTCATCTGTTCATAAATCAGGTATAATCCCCTTTTGCCTCAACCTCAGTGAACACTTGTAAGAGCTTCCAAGGAAACTCAGGGAAGAGAAAGACTGATGCCAATTGTCGGATGGGCACATCTCAGTAACACAGTCAATTGCAGATACTATATAAGCCACGAGAATAACCACAAAAGACCTTGTTATTTCGGAAGGTTGACTACAAGATCATTTGCTGTGATAAATTTCTGCAGTAACAGATGTACACTACTCACACTTTCTTTGGGAAACTCTTCCCGGGAGGTTGTGGGACGAGTCACAGGAGGAGGAGGGGACTGATGGCAAACAACGGGCTGAGTAGAAGTGGGCTCTGGTGACTTCTCTTCCAGCAAAGGCTCCGCTTTCTCTGGCTCTTCTTTTTGTAGTTCTGTGTGCTCACAGGATGAATTTGTAGCTTGTGTGTGCTGAGGATTGTTAGTATAAATCATAGGCTCCAAAGGCAAGTCAGGCAGTTTTCGAATCTGAGAAAGGGAAGGAGATTTTGTAAAGCAAGGCTAACAATGCACTAAAATCAGAGTTAATATAGCTGCAACTCTTGACAGTCGACAAGATTCTGCTGCTTTCAAGTAAGTATCAGACCTGCCTCACAGACGTGTAATCATTCCCACTGGATGCAGCTTTGTGAAACAATCGTTAAACAATTCTGCGTGGATGTGTGTGTGAGAGGTTATAGAGCTTCCCATTCCGAGAACAATATAAAACTGTATTTTATCGCATTAATTTTGCACGGTTAGCCATGATGCCAGCACAAGCTGTTATACCCCTTCAAAATACAATAAAGTACCTTCTGAATCTGCATCAGATAGCCCTGAAATTATGCAAAACATTCAGGATTCTAATGTCATTTGCTTCAGACCTTAACAGTTTAATGTAATGTAATTTATGGAGAACTAAGCATGTTCATAAAATACCACGTGCAAGTCTTTGGTTAGGGAAATCCACCACCCAAATGGAAAACTTAAGATACATACGTAATTGTCATAAAATACCTGCGCAATAACTCTTCCCTGAATTTATTTTGGTTGCTCTGCCATTTCCAACACCCACATGACAAAGCCTCCTGAGTTAGGAATAACAGTACCCACCATCAGCTCTGCATCCAGAAGGTTGTGGAGCTCCAGTTGCTGATACACCTTCAGGCGGTACGCCTCCATTTGCTGTTTCTTCTTTTTAGCAAGATCATAATCCTCTTTCTCTACAGCATAGCGCTTCTCTACCTCATACCGTCCCAGCCGTTCCCCTACCTAGAAGATGGCGTAACAAGCTAGCTTGAAATCACATTACCGTACATACGTATGTGTCTCTGTATTCCCAGCCAAGTTATTAAATCAAGCTATCTGATTTTAAAATCACTATTTTGAAAATACACTGGAAATCTTTACGATTCTGCATGGATGCCAGGGTCCCTGACAGACCACTGAAACGCTGTTCAGCTTAAGAGATACAGAGTCTTCCAACAATACCTTTTGCAAGTCTGCAATAGCTTGTTTGAGTTTCTTGGCGTAATCGTAGCGTTCGTGATGGACAGCTTCACGCTTCTTCTCATCCAATCTGCGTATTATCTGAGCAACTTCTGGATCCTGGTACATGTCAAAAGCCAAATCATCCAGAGGTGAAATGGAGTCAGGCTTCCTGAAGATATAAAATGAATAAAACAGACTTTCAGCTCATCCAAAACAGAGCAGGCTGAGCATACGTCTCCTCTTTTCGCTAGCAGGGAACTAACAAAATACAGAGACTGGGACTGAGCAGGCGTTTTGCCAGAGTATATGGAGAAGAACTTCCTTACCCAAGGTAAGTTCCATCTAAGGCAGGATCATCTGATTTAATTCCTAAGTAGTGGTCTATCAGCTTCTCTCTCGAAGGCTTTGCAGGGGGGAAAAAAAAAACCAAACCAAACCTTAATGCATATTCATCAACATCAAGTGTGCATTCAGGACAGAAATTCTGACTTGCCACAATCGATGTAAACTATGCGACCTATAATACTTAAGTTTTGGGGCATATTGAAACGAGAATTTGGAGAGGTTGAAAATGCAAACGTTCCAATTGATTGTTTTATTTTTTGTATCCATAAATTAGGCTCAATCTTGAGAGCTTTCTTGCTTCGAGATAACATTAAAAAAAGAAATAATAAATCAATACATGACAGCTCTGCTACAGCACAAAACTAGCAGAAGAAAGATGTGTTCCGTGACCCCAAGAAGCCTGTAACTGAACACACATAGCAACAGTGAAAGAGACAGGGATGCTTTGTACTTACAATATTATTGCTATCATTACTGTAGTCTGCTGGATCTCCAATAATGTTTATAGCTACTAGGGCAACCTGGAAGAGAGTTAAACAAAATGTAAATGCATAAGGTCATTACTTTTTCTGTATCTTATGAAAACTGAAACAAAAAAATTGGAAGCAAAAAAAACCAGGACCCATGGTCTCCAGGGTGGTATGGAAGCAAAGAAAAGCATTAAGTGCTAAATATACTTCCTGCTTCATTAAAAATTTATTACCAAATCTACAGACCACATTGCACAGCCATCAGTTGTTCCCTTTTCTGGTCTGGGATGGAAGTGAAAAGAGTCACTGCAGAACCGAGGCAGATATTTGCTTTTTCTGTATCGGGACGGCTGTACAACACCTCCACTTAATGCCACATCAGATCCCAAAGACAAAGAGTGGCTTTGTAGCGACCACAAAGCTGTTCTCGGAGGAAGTACTTTGCCTTCAGCACAGAGCCTGCTGTGCAGTCTAAAACTCAGAACGAAAAGCAGTAATAATGGAACGTGCATTTGGGTCATCTGTTCTGGGTAAGTTGCCTGCACTCAGTCACGATTCCAAGTCACTCATAACCTCGTATTTGTATTTTCTGTGTTAAAAGAAACCAAAAATAAACCCAGGAGCTTTCAACCAGCATTTTTGGCTTCTACAAGTCATGGGAGCAGATTTCTACACCTGCTCTGTACTACTGAAACTTCACCTAGCTTACCAGGTAAGGACTCATAACCCAACTTACCTGCCCGTACAAGTTGTATTTATTGACATAATTTTTATGGAAAATCAGCTTCAGGTACTGGCCAACTGCATCCATATACACAGATTTTAACTCTCGCGCTTTGAAATCAGTCTTTTCATTGTCCGAGAGAGGGACGTAACTGAGAAGGAAAATGTAACAAGTAAGCAGAGGAAACGTACAAATACACAACTGTGGTTTTGCTCCTCAGGTTAGCACTTTGATAAGGTTTAAAACTCCCTCGTAACTGAAACGACGTGTGCTGTCATCTGACAAGAGCGTTCATCTGCATCCTGCCTCTTACACCTACACCTTCAGCTTTGTTACAGACCTAAGCGAGTGCGGAATCTCTTTGCTGCTCTGCAGCACAGTGTTTCACTGTGGCATGCACAGCATAATGAATGTTATTTCCTCCTGAGGCCTTTCTGATTAAGGTAATAAAACCATTTAGAGCTTTTCGACTTACCCTAGTCTGTGAAACCTCTCTGACTGATAAGGAGCAAAGTATTCAGGCAAGCTTTCACTGATGTAGAACTCAATTTTGCTTGAAATCATGTACTGGTGAGCAAGCAGCTGCAGTTTTCGTATTCGACATCTCTCCACCAACTGCAGCACGATTTCCTGTGGATACTGACAGAGTCTGAAAACATACACAATTTCTGAATCATCTCTTTAAAGATGACTTCACTTCAACTAGAGTAACATTTAATTATGAAACTTTCCAAAGTTATTATAGGTTAATTCAGCATTACAAATACTGTGAAAAGAAACCAGAGAGTAGAGCAGAAACACGCTACACTTTATCGCATGCATGTGTAGGCTAACGTGCCCCATAGAGGATGTGCTGAGAAGACCGGGCTTTTAACACTAAGCCAAAGTAGCTGCAAACTCCAAGACTGACAAGGACAAAACCAGTTCCCTCTTTTTCTTTTGAAGGACTCTATTTAATGCAAGGCAATGCCTTTAGGTGGTAACCAAGGCACTTCTTTCCCCAGGGTAAGGATTCCGTGGGATTAAAGCAACTTTTTTGGTTTCATAATCAGTTTGGTCTAGGATGCTGTAAGCTGCTCTGACCACGCATGGTACATCTCCCAGTCATTTTAAACTCTGTGCTTCAGAACTGCGCGCATTCCTCCCACTCGCAGTACCTGGGTGATCGCCATCCATTCACTGTCGGCGCATGAACCATCAGCTCCTTTGCGCTGAAGCCGTCTTCGTGTCCCGATGAACTAATAACTATAAAACCGATCTTGTGTGGCATCCTGCAGAAGCGAGCGAGTCAAAGCAATGATGTTTCCAGCCTAAGCTAAGCCCTGGAAGGACAATAAAAGGACACTGAAATGCTACAGTCAAAGAATTAAATCCTGCCATCCATCAAGTCAGTCGATGATGACTGCAAATCTAAATTTTCTTTTAATTAATATTGGCACCATAAACCGCACCATGTTCTTATGCCGAGTGTTTTACTAGTACTTAGTGGAACGAGGGTTTAGCTAACTCATGTAGCACTTTGCCCATAAGCCCAATTAAATCTGTTAATCCAAGACAGAGTTTCAAACTATTTGAGTTCCACAACGCGCACAGGAGCGACTGGTACCGTCCTCTGCGCACCTGAGCCGAAGGAATCATAGAATCATAGAATGTTTAGGGTTGGAAGGGACCCCTAGAGGTCATCTAGTCCAACCCCCCTGCAGGAGCAGGGACACCGCTAACGAGATCAGGCTGCTCAGAGCCCCATCCAACCTGGCCTGGAATGTTCCCAGGGATGGGGCCTCCACCCCCTCTCTGGACAAGGAAAACAACAGTTGAGAAGAGGGAGCCTTTAGCCAAAAGCTTCCCAGCACCTTCCCACAGCTACGCACCCACCTGGGCGGCTGAGAGGGACGGCAGCGGGA
>NW_009259722.1:115360-122752 GCF_000687185.1 Egretta garzetta
GGATCTCGTCCACAACCTGAACGGAAACATCCCGGCCGAGGAGAAGGGGGACGACGAGAAGTGGTTCGAAGGTAGGCGCGGGGCCCCCGGGCGGCTCCCCCTGCTCGGGAGTCACTTCGGCCAGCTTTACTGCTCTTAAAGCAGCTTAAAAATTGGGGAGTCCCTCCGGCTGCTGTGATCCAAGATTGCTCCAGAATACGTTTTTCCCCATCAGCATCGTTCTGCATTTACAATCTTTTAACAGTTTGCTAGTGGCATGTTGGTAACTTGCATCTGTCGGCCAGCTAACTTTTCTTTATGTTTTCTTTATACTTTCTTTGCAAGATCCCTCTCCCGTTCCCAAGTCATTCACAGAATCCCAGCATGGCAGGGGTTGGAAGGGCCCTCGGGAGCTCACCCAGTGCCACCCCCCTGCCCAAGCAGGCTCACCCAGAGCAGGGGGCACAGGACTTCATCCAGGGGGGCTTTGAAGATCTCCAGAGAAGGAGACTCCACAGCCCCCCTGGGCAGCCTGGGCCAGGGCTCGGGCACCCTCACAGTCAACAAGTTCTTCCTCCCGTTCAACTGGAACCTCTTATGTCTCAGGTTGTGCCCATGGCCCCTTGTTCTGTCACTGGGCACCACTGCTGCAGTTCTTCCTGAACAATTCCGTTTTCTTTTCACAATTTCTTAAGCGTTCTTTGCGTGCACATTAACGAGAAACCTTTAACAACTGTAGTATCAGCTACTGCTCTCGCAGCAGGCGCTCTGCATGGTCCTTTTGAGTGCCAAGAGCAGGGTGGTCTTGAACCAGTAAAATAAAAACAGGAAAGAAAAAAAATGCCTGTGCACAGCGAGTTTGTGAAAAGAAGGGATAAACACCCAGCTAGGCAGAAGCACAGCACTAAAAGCACTACGTTACAACACAGTCTAACTCCCTTTAGGTCTAGAGTCTCGTTTTAAGAACAAATCAAGCTACATGCGATACAGCTGTGAAAGCAGAATACGAGGCTACATGAAAGAGGTAAAAGTTTCTGTTGAAGTAACTTATTTTCAGGCTTCTGCTGCAATAATTCTGTGACCACATATATACATAAAACGCTTTTACGGTGCAAGGTATTGATCGTAGAAAAGAGCCGCAGGTTGCTATAGGCACCACAGAATGATTGTTTTGTTTTGTTTCCTGCCCCCCCCAGGTTAGTGGTTTTATTTCAAATGTTCACCCTACAGCCAGAGATGCGTATAAGAGGACAGTCGACCTGATGGCAGATAAACTGAAATCTGTGAAATACAACGGGTGCTACTTTGACAGAAGAGAGGAGGCGGCAGTCCGCCTGTGCACTGCGGAGGGCTGGTTCTCCTGCCAGGTAAGTTCAGCCCTTTCCGAAGCAGAGCCTCGGTTCTGGCAAGCAGCAGCGTGAGTCACGACGACATCAGAGGGAGGGAACAGCTACTTGGATGCTTGCGTAGTGCAGCATCAGGTTTGGCGGGGTGCTGCTGTCCTCGCGTGCGTGATCTGTGGTTGGTTCCAGCAAGGGAAAGGACCGCGCTGGGGTGGCGAGCGGCACGCCTGCCATTGCAGCCGTCTTGTTTTACAGGGACCTTTCGACAGAGGTGACTGCGCGTGCAAGCATTCTATCAACCCCTACAGCAACAGGGAGAGCAGAATCGTCTTCAGTACCTGGAATCTCGATCACATGTACGTACCAAGTTATTAATCCCAACTTACCTGTTCCACGCCCTTCAGGTCAGGCAGGAGAGGTGTAGCCATGGAGTCTTTACCTCATCCTTCCCCCCCCACTGTGCCGTTCACTCCGCTACGAGCAGGGCATTGTGATGGAAGATGCTTGGGTGCTGCAGCTGTTTCTGGTAACAAAATCCTGAAGACAGATTATAATGCCGCCTCTCGGCAGCTGCTTTGCTTCTGTTCAGATTTCCTTTGTATGGCAACATGCCCCTCCTCACCACGTTACCCTTTGTGAGGACTCCTCTCTGGCAAACGCCCTCAGACCCGTTCTCAGGCACTGTGCACTTGTGAAGCAAACAGGATTTGCTAAACTAATTTCCTCAGGAAAAAAAAAAGTCATGAACCTAGTTGGGGTGAAAGAATTCAGATTCCACCTGGCTCTCAAGGGACGATGGAGACTTGATTATTATGAAAAAACTTTTGATGGCAATATTGTTTTCTCTTTTGTGTACTGAAGAATAGAGAAGAAACGTGCTGTTATCCCAGAACTGGCAGAAGCTGTCAAAACACGAGATGGAAGAGAAGTGAACTGGGAATACTTCTATCAGCTGCTGTTTACCGTGGACAATTTAAAACTTGTACATATCGCTTGCCATAAGAAAACCAATCATAATCTCAGCTGTGACAAAACTAAAATTTACAGGAAACGGAAGCAAAACCACGAGATTTCATAGTGCTATCTCTGGAAGTGACTTCTTTTTTTCCAAATCTTGTCACGCGGTATCATTCTTAAGTAGCTCTAGTTCCTTAAACAAAAATTTATTTGCGAGTCCCTGGCAAAAGAGACTTGCTAAGTAATCCAACTGCAGTCTCACAAGGAATTCATTCAGGTGGTGCCTAATCCTACTCTCCCGCCTTCTCACTTACTACACGCCTGCCTTAGACTGCACTAAGTGTTCTGTGCAATCAAGTCCAGCTGGGAGTCAGAGGCCGACACTGATTATGTCCTACAGTCTCTTTTGTGCTGGCCCAAAAGTCACAGTACTCAGAAAGGAAACTCGGACAAAACTTCTCATAAAAACTAACCCGAGGGGACTGGTAGATTCATGTTTCTCTGAACATTAAGCCAAACACGGAATACCTTAGGGTAATTATTTTGCTCTGTGCCTGTTCCAGGGAGACAACCACTGTATTTCAGGTACGCCAAAGGGCGATGCCCTGACAGCCGCTGGCTCTTCTGTACCAAAACACCAGCGCTCATCTGTGACCGCTCCATTTGCTGCCGCTTTAGCCATGTGTCTCCTAGAGGGAAGAGCAGGGACACGGCCTATCTCCGCTTTTACCACCTTTGTTCTTTGTCAGCTTTCCCATCGATTGCCCTCTCCTTTCAGACAGTTTCTGCCTCTTTAGCCCGAGTTTGCTTGAAGCAATACAAGCAACATCACTGCGCAATAATCATGCTTACCTGCTGCTTTAGAGAACGTTGCTTCTGTAAAACACTCCCTACCTCAGGTAACAAAATACAGAGAGATCTATTTTTACTTGGTTTTTTGTTTTGGTTTTTTTTTTTTTTTCAAATATCAGCAGAGAGCAACTGAACTTTTAGGGACTGTCAGTGTAAACAATGTGAATTTTTTTTTAAAATGAAAAAATGTAAGTAACAAACTCAATCCCCCTCCCAAACATTTCAATATGAAATGTAGGTGCGTTTTAAATAAGAGAATTTCTAGTACCAATGCATTGAATTGATACTTCCAGCCTGCCTTACTGAACTGATTTTTTTTAAATAAAAAAAAAAAAAGTTACCACCATCTTTCTGTGTGTGTACGTGGAGGCAGAGGGGCAGGAGTGGTTAATCGGGTGTAATATAGCATGGCCAGCACAGGCTAGAAAGACCGGGCGCAGGGAAACAGTGGAGCGCTAGCCACTTACTGCTACGTATACAACATCGCTCAGCTCTAGGGAAGAGCTCTGTTCTCCCCCACATCGTTGGTCCTCTTTCCTACCTGGGCAAATCCGGCTAGTCCACACATGGCTGTGTGAGCCATAACTTACTAGGTCTTGGAAACGCGGGAGCTTTGCTACAGAAAGTATTGATTTACTTTGAACAGCAAACTCAATCCCCGTCCCAAACATTTCAAGATGAAAAATAGGTGCATTTTAAATAGAGGATTTCTAGTACCGATGCATTGAATTGATCCTTCCAGCCTTACTGAACGTACGTCATCGGTGACCGAGATGGAAATGCACATGATGCTGTTTTGACATCGGGGAAGGCATCACAGCTAAGATCCCGATGACAAACGTAATCTGTACAGCACGCTTCCTACAAACTGAAAATCGCTGTTTTGCACAGTGCTGAAATGAAAGCGAGCGTGTGTGTGAGAAGACATTTGCTAGAAAGAGACGGTAGCAGATACGGCATTTAAGAAAAGCTGGGAGAGCTGCTTCAAGATGGAGTTGTGCTGAAAACCATGAATATGCTATTAAAAAATTAGGTTTTCTGTGTTACAGAATTAGAGTGAAAAGGAGCCAAGAAATATCGTTGACAGAAACAATGCATCAGCTGGAGTGGAAATGTGAATAAATTAACATGTCATGCATATGCAATTTGTTTGGCTTACAACTTTTGAATGTTTAACAGGCTATAGCTGTAGAAATTAATATTTATTTAAACCATCTGCTGATACATTTTCTCTATATTTTTAGAAATGTAGAAGAAACTATTTATAACAATAAAGATCTGGAAGCTTATTGCATAATCACACTTTCAAAGAAGCATTATCATAAACAGCTCCTGAAATCATCGGAGGTTGCTCATTATTTTCTAAAAATGCAGGCCGAAATAACAAGTTTGGTGGACTGACCCATATCCTTAGCAACTGATACTCACTCATCTACCGAGCCTGATGCTGAAAGGTTTCATTCCTCTGTTACCACCACCGGTATCTTTGTTTACAAAATCCCTATTCATAACCACTGGAAGTTAATTGAAAATACTGCACAAGCTGCATCACACAGCTATGAAAACAGGCAATGCTTGCGGCTGCTCTGGTGGAAGAGGGAAGCCGTCAGCTTCACATGGTGGTTGTTCAGAGAACCGACATGCGATAAAAACGTACTTAACTTCCAGAGATTAACACCACTGAACTCACATGGGCATCCATGCGTTTAGTTTTGCCAGCAGCACTGCATTTTGGAGGTTTAGTTGGTTCTGGTTTAGATGCAAACAATGCATCACAACATACACAACGGAGGCCGGTGTCCCTCTTTGTGCTGGCTAGTCAACTGGCTGCATTACTAACAGGGTGGGTGCCACAATGGCAGACATTGAAGAATTAAAAGAAAAAGGACTTTGTTCTAATATGGTTTTCTTGGCTGTTTTTAAAAAAGGAGCAAGACCAGATATTCACCCTAGATACGGGCTCCAATTTAGGAAAAAGCATTAAGAACTTCTATTTTCCCTGGGTTTTTTTCCTAAATACTAGTGGTGAAATGATAAATTACAATTTATTTCCAAATCACTGAAAATTCAGACAATCTTTGCCCCAGATAACCGTGGGAGAATGCTGTATCTGCCAATTCCAGAAAAACAAGCTCTTACCAGTTCTCTCTCTGAGAAAAGGCAAACACAGACACCTTATGTTAGTGACATAGCCAGCCATCATTATGTGGTTGCAAAGAAAAAGAAAAAAGGTTTTGTTTGTTTACAGTTTGTTGTTAGACAACATCCTCTTCCTCCTCCTCCTCCTCCTCCTCGTCTTCCTTTGCAATGAAATGTAGCTTTCTGAATTCTCGCCTGCTCATCGTTGTGCTTGGGAGCGCAGCTGCAGGGAGATCCTTTACGAAAAAGACAAAATCATTAAGGAAAGTCTGTTGCAGCAAATGGCAGGCCTCCTGCCTCTCCCACAGTTCGCATACTTCCACATCTGATACATGACACACCAACACACACCTCTTCGCTTGGAAGCAGTGGCATAAACCCATAGCTAAAGCTTGCCTGAACCAGTCACGGCTCACGGTCACAGGGAGGGCTGGCATTCCTTCTGCAGGCTCGAGAAGGATTCAAAGAGGGTGAAGTGACCCACAAACAGACCCTTGCCACTCCCACAAAATACCAGCCGTGACTCCTAACTACCGATCCTCATGAAACACCTGAAAGGAGGAGGCATCACTTGCCCAAAGTTACACAATGTTAAAGGCAGACCTGTGATTCGAATTTAAAGCTCTGGCCCCTGATCCAAAAGGTCACCAGAAATCAGCTTCCGTTCCAAAGAATTACAATAATCACGATGAAGAACCAACGACCAGTGAAAAACTATTTTGCCAGAATAATACTGTGCCTTTATGAGTAAAAATACCTATCTGAGGGAATTGGAATAATAAAATCTAAACAAGAAAGATTTCACATCTGAAATTAACGTGTCTTGGCAATTAACTTCATCTCTGAGACAAATTAATTCTATGTAGGGGGTGGGGATATGACTCCAGATGTCTACAAATATCAGTCAAGCTTGCAATTTTGAGGCTAGCCCGCTTTTGTTTAAGATGCGAGACTGAAGTGGAACAGAAGTGAATCTGTAGAGTGAACAGACTGTCATCATCTCACCTGGATAAACTCAACATCTCCAAAGAACCGGTCCACTGGCATTGGCTGGTTGCTGTCTTCATCGAGGAAAGCGCTGCTGTCTGGTTGCATCGGCTTCTTCGGGAGATCCCCATCCTCCAAGCCAGACCCATCTGAAAGTACACTCTCGCAGCTGCTCTCCTCTTCGCTGCAGGCATGATTGTGCAGATTTTCAGCACTGTCCATTTGTGATGGAGCACTGCTCGGTTTCACTGCATGCGGCTTGAGAGAAACATTATGTTCCTTTTCCTGTTTGTCTTCACTAGTCTCTGGAATGCTTTCACCTTTTTTCTGTTGAATTATATTGTGGTCTCCTGGATCTTCTGCACACCGATCCCCATCAGATGTTTCAGGTGTTTCCCCCAGTGCAGCAAGGTTTTCACCTCCACATGTAAGTCCTTCGAGTTCTGATTTTACCAGACTGTGATTTTCACATTTTAGCCTCTTTGAGGGTCGTCTGTCAGCCGCTTTGCGTGAAGAATACTGTTAGGAAAAAAAAGTAAGATCCTAAAGCTTACTTGAAGTAAAAATAAAATCAACGTATCGCTTTAGTTGCAAGGCTGGATGTGGAACCAAAGGGCTCCATCAAGCGAGTGGCATCTTGATCCAGAGCTGCATCGCTAAGAAAAATAATTAATAGAAAGTGCACGTGAAAAGAAGAGGAGCAGAGAGCGTACGTTAAATCACAACGCGCGGTCCACCACCAGTAGAAAGCTTCTTCTCAAAGCATAAACTAGCACTGTACGTGGCTAATCACCATTTTCCTATTTTCATAGGGATGCTGTAGGTGGCAGTTAAGGTAGCAGAGCAGACTTGCCACCCGGTACAGCAAAGCGTCCCGCCGCTTGCTAGCGGCACAGCGCTCCGGCTGACAGCCCGCCACCGGCCTTCGAACGTGAGCGAGTCTGAAAGCTGGCCCTGGAGCACACAGAAATGCCCCTGCGCTGTGGTTTTGCACATAAGCATCTAAGAAAGCGGCGGGAAGGTAGGGAAGGCTTAGAATTCACTGGAATTCCCTCGCGGTGATGCTCAGTTCGCAGCTATTAACACTTGGCTGCACCCTCCACCCCGTCACCGCCCGCCCCGCGGCCCTCGCCCC
>NW_009259722.1:123118-124442 GCF_000687185.1 Egretta garzetta
GCCCCGGGCTTGGCCCACAGGCAGCGTTAACGTTAAAATAAGCTCTAGCAAAGTGAAAACTGAGGAGCTCGCCTCCACATCTCCTTGATGATCCCCCTTCCTTCTAGGGGAAAAAACCAAACAAATTCTGCCTCATCGCTGTACAGGTTATAAACGTTTCAGATCTGCTTCCCATTGTGTCTTCTTTCTGGAGCAACGCTAGCTCCAGTTATAAGATGTGCGGTTGGGGAGTTATTATTCAGATATGCCTCTCAGTTCGTTTCCATAGCCCTCAGGGAGCAAATTATGTCAGTAACTCAAATCCCTCTTTAACTTCAAGGACTCTGACGATAGCAGATGAATTTCTGTGTAGCAAAGCAGCCCGACACCTAGATTTAAGTATGTAATTATCTTCCCTTACTTTACCGGGGGAGGCGAGGTGGCATGCTTGCCCGTTCCCAGCAATCGGAGGTCCTGCGTGCCCTGCCGGTCTGCACCAGAGGAGGGACAGCAGTGTCCGCCACAATGGAGCCCAGGGGCTCTATCCATCACGTTAAACTACAGCTCTCCCTCCTGTTAATTCAGTGCTTTGAGGACGCTGGGGGGATTTTTATAATTCTGTCCAGCTGAGGGCACAGGAACTTGTTTCTTTATAGCAGCCTTTAATGTTCTTGCTCATTGCAGAGCAATACTGCAAGTCTCAATGATTTGAGGGTATTACCCGTGCTCCTCAATCCAACTTAGCTGATAAAATGCTTGTCCGTTCATCCTGGCCTTAAAAAACACGAGGAGCAATTTAAATCTTAGGAATAAGTGGCAAGAATGTACCTATGGGAATATTCAAGTAAGACATTTTTTCTCAAAAGCATAAAGTCTCCCAGTTAAACTGCGGCGGTTCGGAGACGTGCCTGATACGTTGTTCTGCAATTTCTCTCAGTGCTCAGGGGTCCTTCTGTGCTTTGTTCTCTGGCTGAGATAATTCATATTCTCCTCCAAAAGCTTCTCGACTCGCTCCACTCTCTCACAGTGTTGTTGCTTGCAGCCACGGAATACAGATGATTGTTTTTATTAGGCAGTGAAAACTTATACTGTCTCGTAAACAGAAGAGGACTGGAACTGGCTGAAGAACAGCCTTTCTGCAGCTGGAAGCCTTGCTAGTTGGTTTCCCCCACAAAGAGAAAATAGTAAGAAAAATTTCATTTTGAAGGTTTTAATAAATACTTCTCACGACACTGTGTGTCTCTCATTCTTTATGCTGCTTCCTAAGATTGATACGCGTATTAGAGCAGGACGGGCTAAGCCCTAAACAGCCGCATGTGCTTCGGCGACCAGCAGAGACGCGGGC
>NW_009259722.1:124468-134622 GCF_000687185.1 Egretta garzetta
CTGAGCGGGGCGGCCTCGGACGCTGCCAGAGGACAAAGCACCTCGCCCAGGTGAAGCCAGGGCTCCCTCGCAAAACTCTGTATTGCAGTCACCACGTTCTCCCCTATACCCACGTTACTTTGTGGGAAAGCGGTGGGAATTTCGCAGTTGCAGGGGTTGTGTTTTCTGAAGCAGGGCTGGTCCCTCTCTGAGAACAGCCGTCATGTAGCACAGAGAGCACCCCGGGGGAGGCAAGCGAGAACGTGGATCCCCTCCGAGATCAGCCCCCAGCTCAGCGGCAGCCACTGGCTCCTGAGCGACTTGAAAGGCTACGCGGGGACTGCTGACAGCCAAGCAGCCCCTAAAGAGAATCAGAACAGCGCAAACTATTTACATTAAGTCCACATTTCCACATAAAAAAAGAACTTATTTTCAACAATATTAAAGAGCAGTTTTTATTAGAATCTGTTGTCTAAGCAGGCAGGCCAAAAAAAAAAAAAAAAGATTTTGTTAGCTCCCTCATTTTTATGAAAGCTGGCTGGCGGGTATAAAGCAGCAGCTGATGAGCTTATTGAGCAGGAAGGGAGGTTCAGGCTGTGAAACTCGATGTGTAAATTAGCTTCTTGCAGCACTTATCTCTGCGCCTGTCACTTGCACCAGTGTCCCTGTCTGTTATAATCCTCCCAGTTCATTTGGCTAAACATTAGTGACATGCTAGGGACAGCAGCCAAAAAAACACCCGTTGCCTGTAAACATACTGGCTGTTAACTGTTGAGTGAGAGGTCTATCAAACCAAACAGTCATCCAGCAGGAGCACCGGCTGGCCTTTTCCTGCTAGGGGAAGGTTGTTTTTAGTTAAGGTGGCTGAATTATTTTTCATTAGCAGCACCTGGGGAGCAAGCGGGAGGAGGATCCGCTGGCTAACGCCCGGCACGGGGAGCCTCGCTCCCTGCCTGACCGCGCTGCGGCATCCTTCCCGCCTCCTCGGCAGGGCACACCAGAGATCTGGCAGCACACCTTTTCTTGGTGTTCTCTCCTGCCCAACGATGCCGACTCGGGTGATGGCAGTGAATGCTCAACTGCCGGTTTTGGGCTCCCAGAGGCACTGTCTCCTGGACAAATTTCGGATGAGTCGCTATCCCAGCTAGAAGCAAAACATTCGAGGGGGTCTGCAACCCCCTGCTGCAGCCGTCCTGAACCCTGCTGTCTCGAGTACCTTTGCACCACTCAAATTGGATAAGATCTTAATTTTCGTTATTGAGGAGTGTTCACACCAGGAACTAGAGTGGCCCTACATAGAAGTAACAGGGAATCTATGGTACATAATGAAACTTTATGCTTGCCGCGTGAGAAATCTCTTTTTGTGGCTTATTTTGGATTTCTTTCTAGTATCTCACCAAGAACCAAATGTGGAAAGCCAGTATCTGAAGAAATTAATTAACACAACCGAGCAGAGTACATAGGCTTTGCAAGAAAGGGCAGCACAGAGAAAAACTATGAAATTCGTTAATAAAAAACCTTAAGGAACATCTGAGAAACGGCGAATACAGAGAAGCCTTCTCCAGCTGGGCAGCTGCGGTGCCCGCCTGCCTGAGGGGCTGGGTGGCACCCACCTCCCTGCGATGGGTACAGCCGGAGGTGCCGGGCCCTGCCCAGAGCCTGCTGCTGGCGATCGGATCCTCCCCGCCGTTGATCCACATACCCAATTTTCCTAACAATCTCCAGCATTTACACTGCAAATCCTTTCCAAAGCACCCCGCAAATGCTACCCAGTGAATTCAGGGCACCTGATTTGCCCAAGGTTTCCTACCCTTCCAAAGACCTTAATTGCTCTGAGCAGCATTGATTTTTAAAGCATTTCACAAAACGCAAGTAAATCTCTCCCAGCACAAAGCATCCCACTGAGACGAAATCATTACCAGTGCTCCAGGAATCTGATTACAGGGAAGGCTGTGACAACTGTTGACTGTGGCACCTTAGCCTTGCCGTTAAAAAGCAGAACAGCAGCTTACCGACAGAATTATTTTCCTGGCTTAATTCAATAGTTGCTTTAACAGCAGTCATGCAAACAAACATCTTCCCACCGCTTTTTCTTTTTCATATCGTTTTGCTGCAGGGATCATGGTTTAATTTACATCAAACCTAACGGCTGCTTTAATCTCATCACCCACCGAGCTGCTCCCAGCAGCAGCCGGGCCCAGCCTAGGCCAGCAGCTCGGCTTACCCAGTGGCCAGTCGCTGGGGGTCAGCCTCAGACCGGCGATGCAGCGCCCAAAGCCACGCGTGGGCAAAGCCGGGGGCAGCTCGCAGGGGTTCACCAGGCTGCCCTGGACGTGGAGACCACGTCACTGCAGTCCTTGTGGCAGATGCCCCCCCTCCCCATCAAGCCTTTGCCCTCCTGCGGTGGCCCAGATGCCCATTTTTTTTACTCCGTTTCTTTGCTGGGGAGCCCCAGGCAGCTGGAGCAGTTGTGTTTGGCAGCTCGGATAGCCTGCTATTCCCAGCTGGCATGGATCCTGGGCTTCTCCCTGCTTCCTCCAGTCCACCCCTGCCCTGGCTGCAGGTAGCAAACCGCCCGCCCCGGCACTGCCGCCCTGCCCAGCGGTCAGCGGGACGCGCTGGGAACAGCCCTGCTGCACTGGGCAAGGAGCACCCCATCCAGAAGTTGAGCCTGGGGCGCTCTCAGCGTTACTGGCCTAGTTAGGTCAGAGAAAGGTTTGCTCTTGCTCCATCCTAAGTGCCAGTGAACATCAGGCTTGCCCAGCCCTAGCTAGATTTTCTACCAGTGACAGGTAACATTTTGGTAAAGGTTGTGCATTATTCAACGTTGTTTCTTTGGGAAGATTAAAAATGCTCTGCGTAAATGCAGCTCTTCCAGACACACCTGACAATGATAGAAGAGGCTGTTTTTACGCAAGGCTCATAAAAAATAAACCCACAATGTTGATTTCAGCAGCTTAAATTACTTGAGCCAGTGTAATGGGATAAATATTTGATGGCGAAGTTTATTAAATTTCCACCACTATTATGTCACTGCTAAAAATACAAAGGATTCTTTAAAGCCTGCTTGGTGGTCTCCAAAGGGAGACGGTGGGAAACCTGTCTCAAAACCCACCTGCAGAGATTGCTTTTGGGACGGGAGCGAATTATCTTCCTCCCTCTTTTGTCTGCAGGTAATAGCAAATTCTTTCTGCTCCCATCAGAATTAGTCGGTCCCTGCCAGCAATGCAAGAATAGCACGGGCCGAGTCTGCAGGGAAAGCACGCCGCCCTGTTGATGAGTTTTACCCACCGAGGGCTTGTTCTGCTTCACAACCCCTCCCAAGCAGGGGATAACCCTCGGGAGCAACGCAGGAAAGCAGGGGAGCATCCTGCAGGAGGGTGGCTTCAGGGTGGCCGCTCTCAGGTGCTTATCGGGTTTGAAGTCTTTCTACCTCTCCGCGTATGCAGACTTTCAGGACCACGTTCACCTCCTCTCCCCAGTTCCTCACTTTGCAGCACTCTGCCTGGACCGCAGAAAGGAGCGGAGGCATCGCGGGACACGGAGCTGCAGAAGGCGCGAGGAGTGAACGCCTGCACGAGCTGTGCAGGCACCCGAAATCTGGGCCTACAAGGCAGCAGCGAGCACTGCCCGAAGGCGCTCGAGCCCGGCAGAGCTCTGTGCAGCCCCCCCGAAGGGACACGGGGGCACTTGAGGGACACAGGGACACTTGCTCCAGCCCCCCCACCCACCCCGAAGGGACACGGGGGCGCTCGCTCCCGCAGAGCTGCTGGGGTGTGCAGCAGGGTGGCTCAGGGTGGGGGTCATCTCTGCAAGCCCCCACACCCACACATGCCCCCGCTTGCACATGTTTGGGTTGCACTGGTTGTCAGCAGGCGATACAGATAGGGAATTCTAAAGAGGGACTGAAAATAGAAGGTTGCCAGGATATTTTAAATTCTGGTTTTATAAAACGTTACCCGATTTTATCACATTGGCACATCCCTTTGAACCCAGCTTGAGATGAGGTTACCTGTTAGCTGAGCTGTAGCCCACATGACTGTCAAAGCCCCATCCTAAACTGTTGCTCTGTGAATCAACAGCACGTCTCGTGTCAGAGTACGGTGGCAAGTTTTGCAGTCCCGAATCTATAAATATTTCTATTTGCCTTTGAAATGATTGCTATGCAGCGGCACTCTCCCTCGCTGTCGTATAATTAACTCTTGCTCATTTTCTGTCACTTATCTTGGGATAATTCAATACATAAAGTTTATAAAGCCTCAACAATTTAATGCTTGGCTCCTAAGAATCACCCGTTGCGAGGCAGATGAACGAGGACAGAGTTGGCCCGAGCAGAGGTGCAGTCCCCACTGAGACGGAGAAGGCGGCTGGGCCAGGTAGCACCTTCTCAGCAGAGCAAAAAGCCATCAGCGTTTTCCTCCAGAGGCACCTTTCTCCCTGATATCTCACAGGAGTGGGAGCTCAAGCCACCTCAGGAACGTTATCGCAGCTCAATAGCTCCCCAAGTTGAAAAAGGATAAAGTTGAAACACCCTAGAGCAGGACCACAGAACAGGCCCCTGAGGTCAGCCGCTCGTCACGTCTCACACCCTCCTTCCAGAAAAGGAGGAAGCTTCATCTGAACAGCACTTAGATCTCTATTTTTTTTTTTACCCTCCATTACCAAGGCCAGAGGTTATGTGTAAAGAGCTGTAAGTGTACCTCAGAGAAGACCTCCCACCAGCGGGGATCCTCAGACAGCATCCATCTCAAAAGAGCAGGAAAATCCAATCAGAGGAGACATGTTCTGTTCATGCAACAGCAAGCAATATTGTACCATTGGCAGGATTCACGCTAAGACAACTGCTCCAGCATCCTAGAGTGCCGTGCGTTTGCACATTCTTTCCAACTGGGGACTCCAGTGCAACAGGAGCGATTCAGTTATCAGCCCTGGGAGGCTCCAGTAATGAAGCCAGATCTTCGTTACAACCTGTTTAAGTATTTTCTACATGCAAGTCTGCCTCCATCAAGAAATTGCTGGTGGATCCCCTGTGTACTGACTCTCCTGAAGCAGCTTTTTTTTCCAGTAGCAGCTCTGTTACACAATGCCACTGCACTGAAGTCATCTTCCACCTCTTGGCAGGGTCGGCCGCGTGCCGCGCCATCCACACCGCTTGCGTGCTGTAAAGAAAATGTAGTGCAACTGTCCAGACGCTATCCTGGTGTGCAATAGCTGCACTTCAGACAGAGACAGATTAATCACCTAAGTGGACAAAGCTGAGCACTCCTGCACAAGCACGGAGTTTCTAGGGCTCTTTGCTGCCTGCACTGACAGTGCTTAATACTTGAACAGAGTCTGAATTAAATGAAACCTGGGAAGAAGGCTTAGAGCTTAAAGGCCCCCTAGTAACAGGAACGCTGTCGCACAGCTAGCAACTTGACTGCCGCACCTTTCTGTCCCTCTCCCCGTGCCCGGGGCGGGCGCCTGGCAATGCAGGGCGCTTTCTCGGCTCGGACGTTGGTTGCCTGAGCGCACCGTGCCAAGAGCCGGGCCAGGAGCCCCCAGCCCTGGCTGGAAGGACTGGCTGTGGCCAGGGCTTCGCAGTGCTCGCGGTGGCTCTGCTCTGGGGATGCCAGCAGGATCCGGAGCTGCCTGGCACACGGCAGAGATGTGGCGGTCAGAAGCAACCGCTGTAATTCCCATCCTCTCAGGTTCTGGTAAAAGTTTGTCCGTTACAGTTTCTTACTGTGTGCCCTGGGTCATCGTCTTCATGAAATAACCCTTGCTGGTTCTCCTTTTCCACTAAAAATACCTGCTCCTCAGATGTCCGTCTGGTGGCCAGCAGCTGCAGCGAGCATACCGGGGATGTTATTTTGACCCTTTGATGTGAGGATGCACTAATAGAAAGCCACCAATGAATAGAAGAATAAATCCATGTATTCCTTGCTGTCACTTCGACTAGAAAGCGAAGCCAGCAGCTCTCTCTTTGGGGAATCTGAGAGTATTTGGACAAAGGTTTCCCCACGGGGAGCACGCTTGCAGGAACAAAGAAGTAGGGTTCACAGTACGAACAAGTGTCCTACAGCCAGCGTGATCAAAAGCAAGCCCTGGAACTGTGTAAACCAGGTTAGGTAGGAAAGATTTAACAGCCATCAGGCTGCACAAGAAATGTGTTCAGGGAGTGGGTTCTGAGGGAATTTAGACAAGCGCTGGCTCTGTCATTTCCAGAGATGACCGGGGCAGGCAGGCAAACCGCTCTGTCTGCAGACAACAGCGATGTTTGAGGAGCAGCTACCACAATATGCGTGGCTGTGATTTTGTCATCCCACTTAATAGGAAAAAACCCCAAGTTTTTAGGCAGCGCTCAAAAAGGCAGCTGGTACCTTACCTGTACCACTGCCGCTACGGTCGTCATGCGTGTTCATGCGCTCGCCGAGGCTTCTGATTGCTTCTGTGTCCTGCAGAAGAATGGCCACAAGGTCACCAAGGACCTCTGCTCTGGTGCTCAACTCTGTACATTTTGATGTCAGAAGTGTTTCAGGGCAAATTTTGGGGTTAAACACGGCAAAAGGTAGAGTTACACTGAACCGCCCCAACCCAGCCAGTTTGGAGCATCCTGTGCTGGGATGCAGGAGGGAGCAGTGCTACCTTCCAGGGGAGCAGCGCTGTGGACCGCCTGTACCATCTCCTGGATGCAGACCCTTCTCCACTAGCATCAAAGCCAGCAGAGCTGCTCTGGCCCTGGGAAAGAGCCTGGTCCTTTGCCATCCAGCATCCAGGTCAGGGTGATCCTCTCAGTAATGGATTTCTTACTGCAAGTGAAAGAAATGCAGTGCCCCTCCTTGCTTAGCACCGGTTTCTCCTTCCCTCAAAGCTCTCCGGGGCCAAGCTTCTCCAGCCAAGAAGCCCAAAGGCACATCAGTAGCCACTCCAGCCCCGGACCTTGCCGGTCTCCAGGGAGCGTGCTGTTTTACCACCGCCTGACACTTCTGCTGCGTTGTCAAGGTCAAGCTCCCCGCGCCCGACGTGCAGCTTCCCCAGCGCTTGACCCGTGGCAGCGCTCTGCAGCTACACATCTCTTACCGCTTTGTGCTTTCGGTCACGCTCCTTTGCGGGAAACATGCGAATTCCTCAATTTTGTCTCTATGCTCAGTAACCCGGGAAGGAAAAACCCCTGAAGAAGTGCCTAGGTTGCATCTTTGGGAAAGAAAACTGTACAGGTGTGCACTTCCATAAATATTTCAGAGAGGCGTTTATTAGATTCTACGAACATGGCAACTGCTGCATTACAGACGCCCAGGACTTTGGAAGGGAGCCAACCACCAGTTTCCCAAAGAATATTTTTAGCACCATTGCACCGTGCTGAGCGGGGATCCTTCTCCTCAAAGCGCAGGGAGCGGGCCGGCAGGATGAGAGGGGCCACCACAGTCAAGTTGAAACAATTCTTTCTTCTGTAGCTTAATCCTCTTCCCTCCCCTTGATACGCAGTGTATTTAATTGCGGAGACAAGATGCAGTTCTGTCTGGAGGGATTGTGGGAGAATATTTGTAATCCAAGGGCTGTAATTGAACTCGGTAGTAATAATTATACTTCTCTTCATTAATATGTCTTAAAGCTCATTACAAACTATTTTTGTGCCAGCATCTTTGCCAAATCCCTAGAGCGTTAGAGCGAACTTTCTATTCCACTACAGCAGCAACTTTAAAGAGCGCTCCTGCAGTCGCAGGGTAGCGCCCACAGCCAAAGCCATAGCTCGATGCGAAGGCTGGGGAAGCCCGGTCCTGAGCGGCACGAGAGATTGCCCGAAGCGCTCCCCGAGGAAGGGGAGCCCCCAGGCTTGCTGCCAGCTCGAGCACCATCGCTGCTCCCCACCGGCCACCCGCTGCCTCCATACCCGGGCTGTTCAGAGGAGGAACCTCTTTTACATACCCACGCCGCAGACCGAAAGCGCTCCTACAAGCTAAATGGTGAATAGGACCACAAAATGTCCCGCTTGGATGTCCCTAGAAGGGGAGTCTTTCTGGAGCTGTGAGGCATTTCTGAGATTTTCTGGCTACTGAAGGGCAAACCACCGCTGGGATCCAGCTGTGCTCTCCAAACACAGCGTACAGGCAGCGGAGAGCGGGGACACGGCTTCGTGTACCCCGAGGAGCAGATGCCTTTCAGTACAAGAATGTCTATTCCAGATCACAAGTCTGCGATTAAGATGAAAAATTCAAATGCATTTTACTCAGACAAGAGATACGAGGGACACGGTGCATTAAGATATGTCCCAAACTCACAAATCCCATTAATGCTGAAGTGAGCTCCCCATGCAAATCCCAGCATGGGGGGGGGGGGGGACCTCTAGATTTAAGATAGTTTTAAGCCCCTCTGATGCAGGGATGCTGCTCTTTCAATATTTAAGCTCGGTCTGTGAAACACGTGAGCTCTCTGACGTTCATTATCCTGTTTGTGCCGGCATCTTCGCCAAGTCCCCAGCGCACCGGGGAGCAGCATTTTCTTGCTACAGCAGCAGCACTAAGGTGTGCTCTTGCAATTACAGGGGAATATAAATTTATGGCTCTCCTGAAGTCACAGCACTCCTATTAAAGCAGCCTCCTGGCTATGTGCTAAATTTGCCCAGACAGCAGCATGGCCAGACAATGACGGCCTGTTGAGATCCTCCAGAATAAGCCAGGTGCCGCTGAGCTTGCCTTTGGATGAAATGAAGTCCTCTTTCACTAGCTCGCTGGCTCGTATCAGTTTCGGGAGAAAAAAGAAGGGAAAAAGGAGCAGAACAAGTGACAGCAGCCACAATGGGCTTTCTTTGAAGCCATTCTTCCCAGTAGATACACAGTTGCGCCCTAGATCTGCAAGTATTTGTCAAATAAATTCAATTAATTTTCTCAAACAACCGTTACTGCTTTTCATTGGAAACCCTCCCGCTGAGCTCACCTGCGACACCAGGTTTTTATTCCCCAGAGCGCCACTATAACCAGCAGGCAGCTCGAGCTGCCGTGGGTCCCCGGAGGGCTGCTGGCCACCCGGCTACGGTGCCAGGGACAACCCGGCCACCTGCGGAGCCGTTGCCCCTGGCCGCATGAGCTGAACTGGATCATCAGCTCCAGACGGAGTTTGCAGGGACGGCAGAAAAGCAGATAAGAACGTGCTTGAAATGATGAAGTTTGGGGGTTTTGAGTGGCAGGCAGCAACGCCTGGAAAATAGCTCCTGTGACCTGTTTTGGAGAGAGCAAAGCAGAAGACATGTCAATAGGCATCGTGGCGGCGGGGAGACCGCTCCCTCCTCTCCATCACCGAAACCTGGGGCGGCACAAACCTCAGCTTTAAAGAGAGCCCGCGATGGCACAGAGCACATCAGAAAGCCCCAGCAGCAGTTAGCTTGGCTGAAGACAACAGTGCGCAAAGCAACAACTTGGAAATCATTTTTTGCCCATCTTAAAGCTGCCTCTGTGCTGCGAGCAGCAGAAAGCAGCACAACCCTGTACGGGAGCCAGACATCTGGATCCAGACAGGCGCAGCGTCACCGAGCTGGTGCTTGTCATTTCTTTCTGAAGAGGACGCGGAGGAGCACAAGCCGCACGCCTCCGCTCCCGCTGGAGCCTCCTTTTCTGCAGGTGAAACACGGGCAAGCACTCGCCTGAGGGACGCTTACCCACCACCTCCTCCCTGTCCCAGTCCCAGTGGGAACGGGGATCAAACCCATCCCAAAATGGCCGCGCTCACCACACGCGTGCTGGCGCATCTTTCTTCCGAGCCATTTACTTCTTAGAAGATTTTCGCCTCTCCGTTTCACATCTCCTTCCAAAACATTGCATCTCCCTTCAACTGACTGGAATGTAAACGATGCAGATGCGGGAGGGAGGTAATTAGTCTCTGGAGGCTACGGTTGGGATTTAAGCAATGAAATCATTTCAGAGGGGTACAATTTCCCCTAACTGCGGAAGGAAGGCATCCCTAAAGAGCACGCTGGTGTGGGGAGGGGTGGGGTTGCAGCCCAGCTACCGCTGCCGAAAGCTGCCACCCTTCTCTTGCAAGAGCTGCCTTGGATTTAAACCGCCCTGAAGGCTTTGCTGCCCAGAGCAAGACAGGAGGATGGGCTGAGGATGGGCTCAGGCTGGGGCTCAGCAGCTCCCGGTGATGCATGCTGTTCCCATCCCCATCTGCTCAGCCCCACACAAACACACCGCCCCTCA
>NW_009259722.1:134679-135099 GCF_000687185.1 Egretta garzetta
GCTGCAATCAACTGGCTGGGCTCGTATGCTCCAAATCACCCTAACGGCACTTCAGAAATGCAAATAAAAGTGAGATTATGATATTTTACGTAAATAAGCAATGTGGCAATCCCAGACTGGCTTGGCCTGCCAGGGGAATTCACTGGAGAGATATTAACATTGAACTATGCGAGTGTGTTTGCATGGAACATTTATTGTATAACTCTGGGCGCCAATAAAGCCTCGTATAAATTATTCATTTTGGAACTGAGACGAAATGCCAGAAACCCCGCCCACCAAGGGGCTGTTTTTATTACTACCAAAGATCCAGTCTTAGCTAGCAACTAAGCTCTTAGGACGGCGTGCGAGGCAATTAGGAGTGGGAAGTGAAGAGTTGCCCCCCCGGCGACACACGCCCTGCGCTCGGGGCAGCCGCTGGGC
>NW_009259722.1:135564-136115 GCF_000687185.1 Egretta garzetta
CCCCCGCCCGGCATCCGTGCAGGGGCGTCGCCGCGGGAGCCGTGGCAGGGGCACCATCCTGGCTGCTGCGTGGGCCAGTGCTGGTCCCAGCTGGCTGCAGCCCAGCGCCGCGGGGCGAGGCGTTACAACAGGTTGCTGTGTTTTTCTGGAACTGCAAAGCTAACATTAAGCAGTCGGTTACCAATTCGCAGTTGAAAATTTTTTCCCACCTCAAATGCCTGCAGCACCCACAGTCCCGAGGTGTAGCTGCAATTAGTCTTCCACGCGCCCCCTCCCTCCTCCCACCTTTCGCCTCCCCCTCTCGAGTTTCCAGGAGGCAAAACAAGATGATGGATCACGGGCGAGAATTTGGGAGCTGCTGGCTTCCCTGAGATGAACCGCCTCCTCCTCATCTTCTTCCTCCTCCTCCTCCAAACGCCAGGGCAAGCAGAGGTCTGGAGCCCTTGCTCCCACCTGCAGCTTTTTATAGCCTTGCACCTGAGGTTAATTAGGCAGCCCTGGCCCCTCCGTTAACCCTCTCCCGCCCTCCCTTTGCGCAGAGGGTGGGCTGC
>NW_009259722.1:137070-137436 GCF_000687185.1 Egretta garzetta
CTCCAGCACACGACACCGCTTACCCAGCGCCCGGCGATGGCGAGGGGATCAGAAGGCCACGGGTGCCGATGCTGACCCGAGACACCCGGCCCCGCGGGCACACGGCGCTCCGGGGAACGGCCACGGGAACTGGAGCAGCTTGCACAGTCACAGGCGCCCCGCGCAACTGCAATAAGGTCCCTTTACCAACTGTAACTTTTTTATATCAGCAGCTGTCTCTGCCTCCAGCAGCGTTTTATGGATCGTAAGGAAGGCTAAGTGGAAGTTTTCCTTTTTTTTTTTTTCTTTTTTTTTTAATCCTAACTGCAACTGTCTTCCCAGTTTAATGGCTGGGGGGGGCCCCCCGGGGGGGGGAAAGAAGGGGGG
>NW_009259722.1:137506-137991 GCF_000687185.1 Egretta garzetta
CCCTCCCGTGCCACCGCTTCTGGCTTTGCGGCAAGTGTGGGAGGCGGGAGGCGCAGAAAGGCAACTAAAACACGATCGTCTTGCGCGCCAGCCTGCTCCCAGCTTGTTTCAGCTGTGGGACGGGGAATAATTTCCTTGCAGGGAATGCTAATAAGAGGTTTGTATGAGAGAGAGAAACAGGGAGAGGTGAAGCTACCGATCACAATAGTGAATAATGAAATTAGGAGAGTAATAATTACCAGTGCATGAGATTCCAAGCAGAACAATTACCACAGTGCTGTATCTCTAACTGCCTTGGGTCTCCGCAGACGTCTCCCACCCCTCGGTTCGGTTTCACACTGCACAGCTCCCGGCAGCTCCAGTGCTCCGCTCCGGCTGCCCGCGGTGCCCTCCCACCCGCTGCCGGCCCCGTGCCCCCCGGGTCTGGGGCCGATACGGCCAGGGAGGGGCTGGGGGAGCAATTTCTTGGCCTGCTGCTATGTGCA
>NW_009259722.1:138831-139736 GCF_000687185.1 Egretta garzetta
TCCCGCCTGCCCCAGCCGCCGGAGAGGCTCTGATCCCGCGCAGGCACCTTCCCGCGCGGCATCGCGTGGCTCGCCAAGGAGATTCAGCCCTGCAGAAATCCAAACAATGAGGAAAAGTGTCAATAAACATACATTTTTTACAGTCCATTATCTTACCCTTGCCAGCTTTTAGACTGTTATTGCACCAAGCCATTAAATCCCCTCCATGAGCGAAACATGCCATTTGTGTAATACAGCGTAATGGGACCATTAATGCTCTCCCTCCCCCCGCCGCAGAGCGCTTCCAGGAGAGGCATTAATATCCACAGTCACAAAAACAATCCCTTAGTTCCAGGTTATTTGCACTTAATGCAATGATACTGCTAAAATCCCCCCTAAAATTAGTACAGATGATTTTAACAAAACCAATAAAACATATTAATTAATAACCGCTGTGATGAATGCATGAATATAAATAGGTTGTTACATCGGTCTCGAAGCTCTTTCAGGAGCAGAAGGGCTTCTGCTTTCTTGACGACGGTCATCAGCGGACATGAATAATTTGCAGCCTCGTGGCTAAATCAAGTCACAGCTGACTTGCCCTGAGAAGGGAGGACGCGTTTGTTGCTGTACGACCGGCAACGCGCTCCGCATGCGCCGGTGTTCCCATTTACTGACCTTCCAGAGTCTGTTTCTTAAAAAAATAATTAAACAACATTTCCAGTTCAATAATGTTTTGCTCTGTTAGCGGTAGAAGCCAAGGTGCAGCACACAAATAACGAAATGCAACGGGCAGCGCGCGCGGTCTCGTGAAGCCAGCAGCCCCACTCCAGGCTGCAAACCCGATTTTGGGCTCGCTGCCGTCTCCCCCCCCGCCGCGGCTGGGGACGGTGCCTTGGCTGGGCTGCCAGCGGAGCAGAGCCCTT
>NW_009259722.1:140293-141017 GCF_000687185.1 Egretta garzetta
GACCCAGACCATGTCCCTAACGCCGCTCGGAGCGAGGTGCAGCAGGACCAGCCGCCGGCGCCAGGCCTGGACGCGCCAGCTCCGGCACTGCCACCGCAGTGCTAAGCTCACATTTGTAAATGTTGGGATACTGCCGGGATACGTATCGACAGCAGCAATTAATCCCTCGATTTGTTTGCTGACCTGCTGCGTAAGAGGGGTCGTATTCAATTCAGCTATTGAAATATGCTGTTATTGTTGTAGGCAGCAACTCCACTTCACGCCTCATGCCAGCTTTTAGATTTTATTCTTCTAAATGCTGGCACTAAAAAGCATAACCCCAGGCAGCGCTCGACGCTCGCGCGTGGTGGAGGCGGGAGAGCCGGCGAGAAGCTCTCGAGGGGAACGTGCATTCAGGACAGCCGGGGGTAATTCCCCCGCTTCCCTGCCAGCCCCATGCCCGCAGCGCGCCGCGTGCGAGCGAAAATCAGCGGGGGGGGCTCTACCCTCCTCCTCCTCCTTCTCCTCCTCCTCCTTTTCCTTTTCCTCCTCCTCCTCCTCCTCCTCCTCCCGGTAGGTATTTTGCCTCCCTCTCTGCCTGGCTCTCTGAGATGAGTGAGTGTCAGTAAGTGTTGGCAGGTTGGCTGCTGGCTGCCTTATAGAAGAGGCTCAGTTTTGCAGCGCGGATCGGCGGGAGAATGAAGTGACGGAACCCGGAAGTAGTGGTGGCCATAGCCAGTCCTGC
>NW_009259722.1:141430-141768 GCF_000687185.1 Egretta garzetta
CGGCCACTGCCCTCGAGGTGCCCCCCACGTGAGGCCAGTCCCAGCTCTTCGCTGGCTTTCCCTTCCAGCACTGTCACTTACACGTTTTCTATTATGAATTGATTCCTAATCTCCTTTCAGAGAAAGATCAAACGAGCCCTTATGTCTTTGTTGGCTGCTTCCTTTGCCTACTTTTAAGTCGTCTCCCTGGTTTTGAAGTATGATTAAAAGGGAAGCGAGGATCCCGAGTGTGGGGCGCGCAGCTGGGTGAGGCCATCGTGGGTTGGAAGCACGAGGCCCCAGAGCCCCCGGCTCCCGGCGGCCCCGGCAGCCCCTGCCCCAGGCGGGACCCTCCAGAC
>NW_009259722.1:146378-147403 GCF_000687185.1 Egretta garzetta
CGGCCGGCCGCCGCTTGCCAACCCATCCGCCTCCCTGCGCCGCGGCAGCGAGCGCTTTGCGTTAGGTGACACCCGCGTCTTGAGCCTTTCCCCCTGCTAAGGCCCCGTTCCTAAACAGCAAAGCCGAAACACGCCGGCATTTATAGGATTGTTATGTACACGCCGTCATCTTGAACAATGGACAAGGATTTGAGAGAGACGATGCCGCTTTCCTCCCGTGGCGTCTTGGGGACGAGCGCAGAAAATGAATTGTCTCGCCGAAGACAATGCCCTTGATGCATAATAGCGGAGCCATCGCCGAACAATCGGGGGCTGATTTTTATTTGGGCTTTAACTCAGCTTTCTCGACGCAGGTGTCCAATTTGTCCCCGTCTGTATAAATCCCACCATTTAAATGACTCAGCCGTTGGCACAAATCAGCCCAGGGGATATTTCCCTGGCCGGGTTCGTGCCTTGTGAAGGCGGAAACGTCGTGCCCGTAAAGCAGGCGGCTGGGATACGCTCGCGCCCTGGAGATGTGCTGGAATAAATGGCACGTGAGGTTAAAACAACAGCGGGTTCCTCGGCCGGGTCGCTCACCTGGGGGCTGCCCGGGGGCGCCGGCGCGGAGTTGCCCACCCAAACCCCAGCACGGGCAGCGGCTGCGGATTTACGGCGGGGGCTGGCAGCGGGTTAAGCGCAATAACCTGAAACAGCATTTCGGTAACCTTACGGCAAGGGTAGTAAAAGGGAACGAGATGCGCGGCGTTCCCTGGAATTTATCAGGCCGGGATTGTCTTTCTCTTTCAGGAAAGGTCACCACACGCCTTATTTTACGGCGTACAAAAGAACAAGGGCAGCTGCCCTGGGGGCGACTGAGCGCCTGCTTAGAAAACTTTTAGGCGGAAAGGCCCTGTCCATGGGAAGTTCACAGCAAGGCGATGGAGAGCGAAGCCGGGGCCTCGCAGCCCCCGGCGAACCCGCTCCCGTCCCCTTTTGGCTCGGCAGGCTCACGCACGCCGTGGCTTTCCGGGGGTCGCCGCTTG
>NW_009259722.1:148793-149016 GCF_000687185.1 Egretta garzetta
ATTATTTTTAAATATAAATATTTTATGAAGCTGCTTCTTTTTCTAATGATGGAATAAAGAAAAATAGAGCCATTTTGCTCCTTGGCGGTAGGAAGCAGCGCAGCAATGCCGTCTGGAAGCCTGCAGCACTTCACCCCAGTCCCCTTCTCCAGGCATCTCAGGGAGGGCTCTGGAACACAGAATTCGCCGGTAAATTATACATATCGGAGCTGGCCACGCTGCT
>NW_009259722.1:149076-149601 GCF_000687185.1 Egretta garzetta
GGCTCCGGGTGGGAGCGGGCACCCAGCCCGGCTCCCCCCCCCCAACCCGGGAACCCAGCACGACTGAAAAATGCGGGCATTTAGATTTTTATGTTATTATTGTCCTATCAAACGACTGAATTCCCAGCCGCTTTGGTTTGCTCTTACATAATTCAGACCAACCAGCACGCTTCCTAACGCAAGATGCTCTTAACTTTGCGGAGCCCTAAGGCACCGAATTTATATTCTGTTCTGCTGCTGTGAAAATGAATGGTGTGACGGCAACAAGAGGAAGAAGGAGCCTGAGAGAGAGAGAAGAAGCCGAAGAGAAAGAAAGATAGTTGAAAGAAGCAGAAAGGCAGGGAGAGGGGAAGGTACGGAACAGCAAAGTGGTTTATAATGGAAGGACTGTAATTTATTTTGACACTAATAATGTATTATTCATTCAGAACAAAAATAAACCTTATTAACAAAGAAAAACAGATCTCCCATCTCCAGCCCACGTCGCGGTGAGCGAGTGGCAGCGGGGAGGGTCCTGGCAGCCCC
>NW_009259722.1:150219-150733 GCF_000687185.1 Egretta garzetta
AGCGTGAAAACTCAGCCCGCTGGTCCCGCCGCGAGGCTGCCCTGGGGTTTTGATGCAGCACCGCGCTGGCCGGGGTCAAGGCGTGCGGCGCTGCCGAGGGAGGGGGATTCAGCGAGGCTGAAACCAAAGCACCGCTGGAAACTTTTCCCTTGCCAGCTGGGGAATTAGGATCTACCGGGCTTTTGCATCTTTTGCATCCAGCTCTGGAGCCCTCAGCACAAGAAGGGTGTGGAACTGTTGGAGTGGGGCCAGGGGAGGGCTACTAAAATGATCCGAGGGGCTTCTAAAATGACCTGAGGGCTGGAGCCCCTCTGCTCTGAGGCCAGGCTGGGAGAGTTGGGGGTGTTCAGCCTGGAGAAGAGAAGGCTGGGGGCAGAGCTGAGTGCGGCCGCTCAGCGATTCAAGGGGGCCCAGAGGAAAGGGGGAGACAAGCTTTTTAGCAGGGCCAGCTGGGACAGGACAAGGGGGGATGGCTTTAAACTGAAGCAGGGTAGGTTTAGACTGGATCTAAGGC
>NW_009259722.1:150983-151851 GCF_000687185.1 Egretta garzetta
TCAGCCTTTCCTCCTAGGGGAGATGCTCCAGTCCCCCCATCATCCTTGTTGCCCTCCTCTGGACTCTTTCGAGGAGTTCCTCATCTTTCTCGAACTGGGGAGCCCAGAACTGGACACAGTACTCCCCTCCCGCACCGAAAGGGCTCGGCTGCTCGACCCTGCAGGCATTTGCCCCTGCTTTTGCCCATTTTTCTTGTCCTGTGAGGCAGACAGGAACGGGCGGGAGAGACTAAAACCAGGGCCGATTTGCTTCTAACGGCCCCCGCGAGCATCAGCCCTGGAGGGGCTGCGAGGAAGGGAAAGGCAGCGCAGGGAGCAGCAGGAAAGCACCGGCTCTCCCTTCCCACCGCAGCCCCCAGCGCCCGCCGCGGCTGCCTTGCCCAACTTTGTGCTCCCCACGTAAAACGCAGCCCGTCAGCTCCCGGCGCCAGACCGACCCTCCCCGGCTCCTGGCAAGATTTAGGGTGGATTTTAAAGCGTTATTACTGACTTATGAGGCTTTAAATAATATTGGACTCTGCGCATCTTTCAACTCTACTTTCTTTTAATATTCCTGATCAGGTTTTAAGGTCTAAGCCTGGCGATTTACGGGGCTGTCCTCTCCGTCACTCAGAGTCGCGCGTGCCCTGCGATTTCAGCGGTTAGGTTCCCGGATTTTGAAGCGAGTTTTGCTTCGCGCTTTGGGGCTTCTATTTTAACACAAAAAGCAACCACGTTCTCGGCAGCGCTTCCCCTTTGTCGGCGTACGAGGAGCCCTGGGGAGGGAGTCGTGTGCCGCGGCGGTGCCGTCCCCAGCCTCCCGAGACGCGATTAGCACCCGAGGGAGACGCTGCGGAGCCGGGCCGGGGATACAGAGGTGCCGCGCGGC
>NW_009259722.1:152229-154645 GCF_000687185.1 Egretta garzetta
TGGGCGCACGTGGGGGGTGAGCCGCGCCGCTGGGGCCGGCAGCAAGCGACAGGACAGCGCGCTTTGGGAAGCAACAAATTACACGTCGAGGTATTCAATCTCTAGAAAGCAAACCCATTTAATTATCTAGCCAGGCCTCCAGGGAAAAGAATTAGAACAATAATTATCAATTTGTTCTTTGTATCCAAGGGCAAATTTAGCATTTAGAGGACGGAGCTGTTGATGGCTTCTTTTTTTCCCCTGCTCTTCATAATCCTGATTAGCAAAATGTACTTCAGTCTTTGAAATGAATGGTTCCTCCTCTCTGGCCCGCGGAGCTGTTTCCTCGGAAAACGTCCTGGGTGCTGGGCGTTTGCTAGGGGCAGCGCTGGGGTCGGGGCTGTTTTGCCCAAGGGGAAAGGCAGGAGAGATTTCTGCTGCCCAGCCTTGTGCATCGCGTGCCAACGCCTTGCATCGTGTGCCATCACCTTGTGCATCGCGTGCCATCGCCTTGTGCATCATGTGCCATCTCCTTGTGCATCGCGTGCCATCGCCTTGTGCATCACATGCCATCTCCTTGTGCATCGCGGCGCAGCCCCTCCCTTGTGGATCGTGTGCCATCACCTTGTGCATCACGTGCCATCTCCTTGTGCATCACGTGCCATCTCCTTGTGCATCGTGTGCCATCGCCTTGTGCATCGCGTGCCATCACCTTGTGCATCGCATGCCGTCTCCTTGTGCATCGTGTGCCATCACCTTGTGCATCGCGTGCCATCACCTTGTGCATCATGTGCCGTCTCCTTGTGCATCGCGTGCCGTCTCCTTGTGCATCGCGTGCCGTCTCCTTGTGCATCGCGTGCCGTCTCCTTGTGCATCGCGTGCCGTCTCCTTGTGCATCGCGTGCCGTCTCCTTGTGCATCGCATGCCATCGCCTTGTGCATCACGTGCCATCACCTTGCTGCCCCCGCGCCGCGCTCGCTGGCCTTAGCCGCCACCTTTCTGCCATGGGGTTTCCGCTGCAGAGCACGTTCCCTGTGCCTTGTCTCATTATCGATTCCATTTGCTGTTAATAGCCCCCTGTCATAAACCACATTGACAATAATGAGACATTTTACGCTGATTGCTGATCTACGGGAATTTCCAGAAACGGCATTCTTTATTTGTTCAGCAGCGTAATGGTAATTCAATATTGTACCCATGCAAATTAATGATCTTTTTTTTTTTTTTTTTTTCTTCTGGGCTGGAAGCTGGGCAAGATGTGGTTTTCAAAAGCAGAATTGCTCCCGAGCAGAGAAATGAGAGGAGCTGTGTCCAAAGGGTCGTCACTCCAGCCGTTTCCCTCTCCTGCTGGCAGCTCAGAGCTTGCCCAGCTTGTCCTCCCGGGCAGAGGAAGGCTGCTCATCCTCCTCGTCGTGAGCACAGGGAGCAGCTTCCCCGCTCAGCACTGCCTCTCATCACATCATTACTCTTCGTTCTGGGTTTGGTTTGTAAATGGCACAAAGCATTTCGGAAAAATCCCGTCCCGCCCTTGGTCCTGCAGGGAGGCTGGGCCCCTCACGCCTCCGGAGCAAACGGGACCCCTGGTGGGGACGGGCAGGAAAGGGGCTGGAACCCCGCGTGCTGTGGGGGGCACAGAGCTCCCGGGGCGCTGCTGGGAGCGTCCCCGCTGCTTGGCTCGGTTGCAAGAAAAGGCTCCTCCGGCCAGGGCGCCCCACGACGAAGGGGCGAGGGCTGCAGGGACCCACGCAAACCAAGGACCCCAGCCCACGGGCTGTGACGCCTTGCAGTTCCCTGCTCCCGGCAGGCTTTAATTTATAGATAATGGGCATTTCTTTGCAGTTATTATTTGAATACATCACTTTCCACTTGACCTGTCTGAACAACTTCTTGATGGATATTCAACCCCTTTCACAAACGGAGCTTACCCTTCAGCTCGGGGAGAGAATGAAACGTTAACAAGAAATATAAAATGCAATTTGGCCTCATCACGAGCAGAATAATTCCTGGCGAGGGATGTAGGGGCCTCCCTGCAGGAGCGGCATCGAGTGCACGCAAACGCGCGCTCTGCTGCGTGGCCGAACCCCGCCGAGCTCTCGTTGCTCGCTTCTTCCTTTTGGGTTGTTTTTAAAAGTACGGAGAGGGTAAAGATGCTAAAGCTGGCATGGAAAGCCTCCCGGAATGAGCTACATTATTAAAAATGCTCAATTTAATTCAGATTGATAACTGCATTAAAGTAGAGGGTTTTCCCTTCTGTAATTGAGTTACACCTACAGCATTGAAGTCAAAATGATTTTAATCACCGCCAGTGTTAGGTGATGTGTGCTAAATTCCTGGTGTCAATGCGAGTGCTTAGAAACATCAATTAGAGGCGCCGCTTCCCGCTCCCTCCTCGCGTTGCTGTCAAACCCCGAGAGCTCTGGCTCGCCGGCGGCTCGTG
>NW_009259722.1:154866-156790 GCF_000687185.1 Egretta garzetta
CGGCCCGGGCCCCTCCGCCGGGAGCTGGGTGCTGAGCTGGAGCCGGAGCGCGTTCCCGGCGGACTCCCACGCCGCCGTCCGGGGAGGCCGTGCCCGCCTGGCCGTGGTTCCACTGCTACCACCCGAATTTGGGAGCCCGACGGACGACGTGGACGCGCGCAAACACACAGCATCCCCCAGCGAGTGAGAAAAGCCAGGCTCTCTTTCATTTCGACATCAGATAACCTTGATAAATCCTCTTATTAAATTTAATATCTTTGATCAATCACAGTAAAACTTGAGGAGATGAATTATTAAAATGAAGAATTGCTTTGTAGGGTTTATGGTTATTGTGCTACCTAAATTAAAAATGTAGGTGCTGTTATTTAAAAGCAAAAATATCCCCATTGTCCCTAAAGCCACGTATATCATCCCAGCTCCGGCCGGAGAGCTCCAGTGAGCAGAAACCGCAGCGCTCTCCTTGTGCACACACCAGCTAGGCCCCCCCCGCTTGCCTAAGCCGCGAATTAGGGGTGCCGGGCGGGGGCCGTTGCCACGTGGCACGGTGCGGCCCACGGCCACCGGCTCTGCTCGCGCCCGAGCTCAGGGGCTCCCGAGACCCGTCCTGCACGAGGTCACTCCTGGAGGTGGCTCACGCTGACCAGGCTGCTCCGTAAGCGACGAAGCACTGATGCTTGCACGACCTTTCCTTCGGGGGGTGCAGAGCGCTGGTGGGGTCCGTGCCTGCCAGAGGAAGGATGGGGAGAGCTGCTCGTAGTCAAGGAGCCTCGGCTCCATCGCCTGGACCGCACATTGCGTCCTGCCCGTCAGCCGTCGTCCATCCTGCCCATCGTCCGTCGTCCATCCTGCCCGTCATCCGTCGTCCTGCCCATAACCCAGCGCCCTTTCTCAAAGACGGTCTCTGTTTGCTGGATCCTCCCCGCCTCCGCCTCGCGCCCTCGCTGCGTGGCCGGACGAGGTCTCGTTGCGGCGATGGGAGCTCAGCTCGGTTTCCTGTCTTTGCTCCGTGCTGCTGTAGGGCACGTGCTTCCCTTTCCCACTGAAGTGCCTCCGTCTTTTCTTGGTTATTATTCTAATTTGATTACTCCGTGTATTTTTGAGGCTGAATTGTACAAAATGCGATGGTAGCAGTGAAGACGTCAGCATCCAAGTGCAAAAGGGGCAGTGATTGCAGAGGGGCGCAGGTGGGATTTGGGCGTGAAGGTGCTGGGTCGCACTGGTCCTGATGGTCTCCGATGCAGCAGCCGCCCGGCTCCGGTGCTCCCGGTGTGCCGCAGGTCCAGGGTGGTGCGGGAGGGCTGTGCCGGGCTCGTGGCCATGGCACGCGAACAGCAGGCAGCTCTGCTGCTGTTTTCTTCTTCAGATTCCCCGTCCCCGTAGCAGGGAGGCATCCACGGGCAGCCTCCCACGCCGGCTCGCCCCGGGCTCCTGGTGGGAGCAGAAAAAGCTGCGGCTGAGTCCAGCCCCGAGCTCTTAGCGCAGGGAAAGGACCAGAGGGGGGGTGGCCCGCAGAAAGAGCCAGCCCCCGCCGCTGTCCCTCCCGGCTGTCGTGGTAAAACCATCGGTAAAAAGGGACACTGGGGAATTATTATTAGATGCTGGGTTTTTTCAGTGCTGGGAGCCTTGGGCTTTTTTGGGACACAATTAGGGCACCGTTCTCTCGTGTTGAAAGGTGAACCCGTTTCTAAAGCCCCGCGTCTTTCCGATGCAATGCGCATTTCCATGCTGAACAGCAGAAGGCTGGGGCAGGGTTTGCAGGCTGGGGCGTTCCCATTTCCATTTCTCCCCCGCTGCCGCGGAGGGCGATCGACAGGCAGCCGGTACGCGGGGGGCACAGAGCGGGGCGTTGGGGCTGGGAGCAGCCCGGGGACATCAGCGTGCACCGGGGGGTCCCCGAGGGTCCCCCCACAGCCCTGGGTGCGCG
>NW_009259722.1:157187-158282 GCF_000687185.1 Egretta garzetta
GCCCTGACATGGCCGGGGGCAGCGTCAGGGCTGTCAGATCACGACTTACAAGCTGAACAGCTGAGCGCACGCAGAGAACGTCAGGGCAGAGAGAGCAATTCCTCCGCCCAGGAGACCTCAGAATGAGGTTTCATCTTTTCTAGGCTTATTTCAGTGTTTGGAAATCCAGGACAAAACATTTGGGGTTTTGCTTGTGAAAAGGCACAGAGCAACTTAGATTTTAGGGTCAGCGAGCAAGGAAATGTCCAGGATCTGACGTGAGCTGCGTGCAGCCGAGTTCGGCGGGGCGGACGCCAGCCCCGGGGCTCGCGCTTTACCTGGGCAAGCGGCGTCGGCCATCGAGCTGCGCGGGAGCAGCGGGGCTCCGGGCGGATTATGTGTTTAGAGGGATAAAGAGCAAACCCCGGGCTACAGTTCTGCACAAGGGAAAAGCTGCAAGGGCATCGGTACGTGAGGGAAGGAGCCGAGGGGCGGGTGGGAAATCATAATTACCTGCTGCCGCCTTCCCCCAGACTTTGTCTGTGGCATCAGTTATGGGTTATTTTGGGAGAGAAGCCACTGGATATGACGGGCACGCTTCTGCCTTGGCTACCCTGCGGAGAGGCAGATCTCGGGGTGGGAGATCTGCTCCCAGCATCTTTTCCGCTCAGGAAACGTTGGCAATGTCACGAGAAATAACGATCAGCCCAGCTGTCAGAGCAGAGAAGTGCAGCGAGCCTCCCTATTTCAGGCTACTTAATCAAAGCGAACTTCTACATTTCTCACCCATCACGAATTTTCTCCGTATCTTAAAAACAGCTTTAAACTGCCAGGCTGCAGATATTTTCCTCCCACTGCTTCCTCCGTGTCAGTTCTTTCCATCACAGCCTGTCAGCCCTCCTGCTCGCAGCTCTTCGGCAGTGATGGACGAGCGTGCCTCCGGAGGACCCCTGGCTGGAGATGGAGCCACCCTGATGGATGCGCTCGGCACGGCTTCTCCTGCAGCACCGGGCTTGCTGGAGCCGTGCGGGAGGCCAGAGCCATGTGGGAAGCCACACTTCCCAAGGCGCAGTTTGGGGAGGGCAGGGCTGGCGCTGGTGGGGACCGCGGGCCCCG
>NW_009259722.1:158304-162585 GCF_000687185.1 Egretta garzetta
AAGCTGGAGCCATGGGGAAGCTGGAGCCATGCGGGAAGCTGGAGCCATGAGGAAGGCTGGAGCCATGCGGGAAGCTGGAGCCATGGGGAAGGCTGGAGCAATGCGGAACGCTGGAGCCATGAGGGAGGCTGGAGCCATGCGGGAAGCTGGAGCCATGAGGAAGGCTGGAGCCATGCGGGAGGCTGGAGCCGTGCGGGAGGCCAGAGCCGTGCGGGAGGCTGGAGCCGTGCGGGAGGCCAGAGCCGTGCGGGAGGCTGGAGCCGTGCGGGAGGCCAGAGCCGTGCGGGAGGCTGGAGCCGTGCGGGAGGCCAGAGCCGTGCGGGAGGCTGGAGCCGTGCGGGAGGCCAGAGCCGTGCGGGAGGCTGGAGCCGTGCGGGAGGCCAGAGCCGTGCGGGAGGCTGGAGCCGTGCGGGAGGCCAGAGCCGTGCGGGAGGCTGGAGCCGTGCGGGAGGCCAGAGCCGTGCGGGAGGCTGGAGCCGTGCGGGAGGCCAGAGCCGTGCGGGAGGCTGGAGCCGTGCGGGAGGCCAGAGCCATGTGGGAAGCCACACTTCCCAAGGCGCAGTTTGGGGAGGGCAGGGCTGGCGCTGGTGGTGACAGCGGCCCCCGGCAGTAGCTCCTTTCGCCCTCGTGTGCCACCCCGCAGCTCTAACGTCGGGGCTCAGACATGGAGGTAGCACCCAGCCGGGGTTTGGTGGTCCCTGCCTGCCCGGCGGGGCCAGTGCTGGGGCAGCAGGAGGGGCTGGCCCGGGTCCCCACGGGGGTTTGCTGCGTGCTCCCTGGGTTGCTTTGGACAGATAACCAACCCCCCCCAAAAGCTGGGGGTTGTCTTCTGTTAGGTGGGCTGGAAACAGCAGCCATGCAGCCAGCCCCCAGGAAATATTGCTGTTATATGGACTCCTCCGCTTCTTTGGCACCTGAAATTAATTTTGTATTTGTTTGGACCATGATGGATTTTAACCTATAGTAACAGCAAGCTTTTGCCAACCCCAGGCAGTTTAATAGCTAAAGCGTTTGATTAAAAAATTTAATAGCCCCAGAATGATGGAACAGCTTCTGTCCCCAATATATTAAGCTTCTGGCGTTCAGATTTATATGCAGTGTAAACTTCCTTTATATGAAAACATTTGTTCCCTTTCCTAACTCCGCAGCAGAGGACTCTTCTCCTACTTCATTGCCAGCCCCTGGTTTAACACCACATTTTTCTGAGGCTGCCACAAGTTCCAGCCGTGCCGGCTGCGGTTACTCGAAGGAGCAGAAGGAGCCGCTGATGCTGGTGGCCGGTGGCTCTGTGGCCCGCAGGCTCCAACGCCGGGCAGAAAGGGCTCTGCGGTGCCGCAGGGTTTTCCAAGGAACCCCAAAGTGAGCGGCTTTCCAGTGGAAAAGCTACCGGAGAGTCTTGCGCTGTCATTTCTTGCTGTGGCCAGTTCAGCCCCCATGTCCGGCTCGGCTGAGGGATGCGACCAGTCGCCTCTGTGCCCTCCCGCCGAGTTACACGTCCGTACCCCTCTCTCAGGAGCACTTTGTAGGAACCTAAATAAACGCTTGCCACTGGCAGACCCCATAAATCTTCATTACCGCTTGCCTCAACCGATCTGCCCAATGTTTCTCCTCTCCCCGAGCATTCCCAAAGTGGCCATAACTCTTCTCCAGGTCAAGGAGTTAACTATATTTTATAGCAGATGGACACATTCAGTTTATATTTTATTCCTCAGCCTCACATTTTTAGGCAAACTTTGTTGCTTCATACCGGAGGAGCAGCTTGGACTGGCAACCTGAGCCATGCGCTGGGGCCGTGCCCCAGGGGAAGGCGCAGAACCTGGCCAAGGGTGGACCAGGGAGCAAGAGGGAGGGGGGAATTCATAGAGTCATAGAATCCTGGAATGTTTTGGGTGGGAAGGGACCCCTAGAGGTCCCCCAGCCCAACCCCCCTGCAGGAGCAGGGACACCTTGAACCACATCAGGTTGCTCACAGCCCCGGCCAACCTGGCCTGGAATGGTCCCAGGGATGGAGCCTCCACCCCCTCTCTGGGCAACCCCTGCCAGGGTTTCACCACCCTCATCATAAAGAATTTCTTCCTTATATCTAGTCTAAACCTACCCTGGTTTAGTTTAAAATCAGGGCATCAGCTCCCCATCCCAGGAAGGACATTTTCGGCAGGCAGCATCTCTCCGCATCGAGCCCTCGGCCAGGAGGGCACCAGCAGAGCTCTCCTCCGCTCATCTTCTGCCGAAAACGGCATTTAATTTCTCATTGCTCCTAATCCTCTTACTCCTGTGGACTCTGCAGGGTGGATTTTGAGCCATATCATAACGTCAGGCGGAAACGTGGGCTTTAGGCTCTGCTGTGGGATTTCACGGAGATTTTTGTCACCCCGGAGAAGCTCAGGAGGGAGGAAAATTCCCGGCAGCGGTGCAGCCTGGCGGGGCGGGGAGGGGAGGGACGGCTGCGGCCAGCAGGCGAGCACGGGGCCCCGGCCCGGGACAAGGCAGGGCACTGCAAATACCGAGCCCGTGTGCGTGCTCTGCAGGAAAAGGAAATTGCCGGTTATCTCCAGCGACACTTCATTAGTGAAGAACAGTTTGTTCTTCTGCTCTTCTGCCTGCCTGCCTTTTTTTAGATGAGAGACTATATGAGATATGCTGTAAAACACCTAATGTGCCTCTTTGGGATAATAATTCATAGTCTGTGTTCATAAATTCACATTTTGCTAAAAAAGGGGAAAAGAAGAAGCAGGAGATCTCGGGTAATTTATAACCCTTACTCTGTGCTATCACTCCCCAGCCGTCCCGATGCTGTTCCTCGGGGATTTGGATGCTGCACGGAGACAGCAGTCGGTTTGCAGTCCTTCATTTCGGTTGTTCAGGCTACATTAGGTTTTTCAAAGCTGAAGAACGATTTGGAAAACACGCAAGCCCACTTCTGTGAGCCGGGGCAAGCACTGCATCCCAGGGAAGGGAACCACCTTTATACCTGCTCTGATATACCGGCCAGTTAGGGGTTACCAACCGGACTGGGACATTTGCGCCAAAGCGTTGTTTCCATCGCGTGTTTCCTACCCCCGCTCTGCCTAGAGGGAAATCTCAGCTCAGCTCAGCTCAGCTCAGCTCGAGTCCGCTTGTCGCTGCGCGCGCCATTTAAAGCATTACCCGCTCGCTGTTTGCAAACCCATCCGTTTCTCCCCGGACTGTGCTGCGTGCTGAGGAGCCGCCGCAGGGCAGTGCCGCGGCACCCACGAAAGGGCCGTGTGCCCCCCGGTGACTGCGCTCAGCCGAGCGCTGTGCCACCCGGGACTGCAAAACCTGCAACGGAGACCAGCACACAACGGCGTTGAAGGAGGGGAGCCGCCGCCAGGGGCCGGTGGGCAAAGCACCAGCGTCCTCCAGGAGAGCCCCGCGCCCCGCAAACTGCCTCCAGCTCCTGGCCGGCACCCCGGTTTGCCCACCGCAGCGGTCTGAGGTCTCCATCTCTGGTGGCAGAAGATGACAGCCCCCGGGCAAAGCCGGCCGCCCCGCCAGGCTCCGCAAGGGCGCTTCCTTCCCAAGGCAAACAGCGGGGCGGCCTCCTCTGTTTGCTTTCTCTCCAGCTCGCAAAATTGAGTTATCATCCCCGCAACGGTGTTCTTAAGGTCAAGAACAAACACACACAAGAACGCCGCCGAGAATTTGCCCACTTCGGAGTCGACAGAACAATATCCAAAGCTGCCTTAACAGTTTCGCTGCCCTAACGGCAATGTTTTTCACTTCATTAGCACCAAGCGCACTCGTCAAATTGTTATTTTAAGGCAAGTTTCTGTGCGAAGGCTGAGGAGGCTGCAGTCGAGGCCACGCGGCGGGGGTCGTGCCCGTGCAACGTGGCGGCGTCCCTTGCGCTCACTCCGAAGGGCTCGGGGCCGCTCCTGTTCCCGGGGTACCCCGGGGCAGGCGAAACGGGCAGCAGCAACGCCGGGGCGCCCCGGCTGGCAGGGCCCCCTCCTAATAAAGCCATAATAAACCCAAATTAGGATTTATTGCGCCAGGCAGGCGTTTCTTCAATACCTCGAGCCAATGCCCTCCGTGGCGGTTTTGAACTATTGTTCAATTTGCTCTCATTGCAGTTGCAATCTCAGCTCCGTGATTAATCGCCGGGCCGCACAAGCGGGGATACGGAGACTCGTTAGCCAAGGGTACGGTTCAGCCCCTCGAGTCAGCAGAGCTGCGGCACCCCGAGCTCCGGCAGCGTGCCCCTGACTGCCGGCGGGGGGCTCCCGTTCTTCCCGGGGTTGCTCCGCCCCAGCGCTGAGC
>NW_009259722.1:162776-163934 GCF_000687185.1 Egretta garzetta
GGCGGGGGCTCACGGGGGGCCCTTTGCTCTGGCTGCAGCGCTTGTTAAACAAGGAGCTGCGTCGTGTTAACATTAATTGCAGCTCTCCCGGTGCGCGGGCTTCCACATCGGCTCCGTCTCTGTCAGAAAGAAGAAACAGAGGAACTGAGGAATCGCTTGCGCGCCTCTAAACGCATCAGCGCGGCGCTGTACCTGTCAGCGCTCGCGGGGAGCTGTTTCCTCCCAGCAATTAACTCAAACGATGAACTGAGAGATAGCAAGCCTTTAAAAAAAGTTATTTTAGTAGAGTTGTCATTTAGATTTGCACTTGAAAGCTTGGAATTTGTTCCAGACGGCTTCTGCTGGCGAACAACCCCCCTCCTCCTGTGCTGCCTGAGCCGCCGCGTTCCCGGCTGCCATTTACCGTGCGGACGCCGCTCCCGGGCTTGAGTCGGTGCCTGGCCCGAGGGGTCACCCTGCGGGTGCTGGGAGCCGGGGACAAGGAGGCCGAGGGACATCAATGGTGGGGCTCCGCGTGACGCACGTCAGCTCCCGCTTTGCTTTCGTTAACCAGACACATCGTGTGCCGGCGCGGGGCGGTGGGGACGCCGGGGAGGGCGGGAGCCGTGGGGACGGCCGGGCTCTGGAGCTGCTCCCCACCACCTCCCTTAGCCACCCTCGGAAGCTTTGTGCAAGCAGCGCGCGGAGCCTCCCGGCAGAAGCCCCGGCGGACGAGAAGGATTGATTCACCGGGATTTGCAGCCCCTTTTGGACGGAGCGTGAAGCCTTTTCTCTGCTCGCAGCCTCGCGGCGCAGCACCCCGGCTGAGGCAGCGTCCCCAGACGGACACAGCTGCGTCCCCGTCCCCGCCACCGGCACCAGGCTCGCTCGTGTCGCTGCACCGCAGTTCTGGGACTGCCAGAAATTACGCAAGAGCCGGGTTTTTTCCTCGCAGCCCACTAGAGATCTCGAATATTTTATAAAAATATAAATTATAATGAAAGGTAATGCAGAGGCAAGGTCGCAGCCCAGAGGGGGTGTCGGTCTGGATGGCTTTATTAGAGTTTTAATATTCTCTTCACCTCTAGCTAATCGTACAGCCGTGGTTAGGGAGAGGAGAAAGTCGGGCTGAGGAGCAGCACCCAGGCGAGGGCTCCTGTCCCCGCTCCCCAGGCTCGG
>NW_009259722.1:164241-168680 GCF_000687185.1 Egretta garzetta
CAGCCGTGCCCAGCCGGGTCGCGTCGCTGGAGCCCCGTCTCTCGCTGCGAACCCTAACATCGCCATTAAAAACAGTTCAACCAGAATGTGTTGATTTGCTGGAAAAGTCCGCACCTCCAGCAGCTCCTGCGAGGACCGATTTTAAAATGGAAATGAAACTCTAAAGCAAAACCTAATTTGCTTAAAATAACCGTAGAGGTTGGATTGGTTTGTGCTGGAAGAACAAACAAACAAATGGGAGAAGCGGAGTTTGAGTAACGAGTGCAAGCTTCACGTGCCACTTTTTAATATAGAATTATGGATGAAATCATCCCGGGAGCGCGTCCTGTTTGTATTGTAAAACATGCCGGCTGGTTTACACGATTGCATCGCGGGCCCCAGCCCCAGCAGCCTGCGCGGGGTTATTAACGAGCGCTCCGGCATGGCTTTCTTTTGCAGAATTCCTAATAACTGTTTAATAAATATGTAAATGTGCATCCATCCATTTCCACAGCGCATGCCAATAAAGCCGAAGGCTCTGCCTGCCGGAGTTTTGCCGAGGGTGGCTCTGCCGGGAGCCCTCGCCGGGCGCCTGCCGCGCTGCTGCCAGCGGGACGGGCACTGCCGGGAGCTCCGGCCTCTCCGGCGGCACCAGGGCATCGCTGGGTCCGGTCGATGGGGGACGCGACCGCAGTTTCACCAAATTGCTTTTTCACGGCCACAGCTCCAGGCAGCGAGAGGCGGGCAATAAAAATAATTTGTCGGAGGGCTGTTGATAAAACCCTGCTTATTGCGAGCTGTAAATTCGGCGCAGACGCTTCCACCTTTATTTCTCACCCAGGGACCAATATCCCCTCGCACCAAACTGGGAGGGGAGGGAAGGATACAACGCAATCATTCTGCTCCACCAGTCTTACCAAGGAGCTCGTAAAAATTAAGGAATCATTTCTATTCAGCGAGATAAGGGCTCTGTGGTTGCCAAAAACGAAGCACAAAATTGCTCCAGCCTGAGGAGCCACTTGCAGCGTAGCGAGGTTTCCATCTCTGCGTCCAATTTACCAAATTCTTGTAAACTACAACTAAAGAAGCAGCAGCGATTCTGAATGTCTTGTTAAGCTCTCCCATAACCCTTAATTTTGTCCGAGGAGGGGTAATTGGATGTGACAACACGCTGGTGGCGGGCAGGTCCTGCGCGGGCCCCGGCAGCGGCTCCCACGCCTTCTGCCTGGCCGCTGGGGGGGGCAGAAATGGGGCAAACCCAGCAAGTTCAGGGGGGTTTTGGTCTTGCTCACTCTCTCTGCAAGTCAAATCCTGGCAGGGCGCTACCGCCGCAGGGGCTGTCATTACTGTGCCCCAGCAGGAGTCCAAAATGTGGTTTTCGCGGTCGTTCAGGCTGGAAGTTGCCTTTCAACAGACACCTGGGTGCCTGAGCGCTGGCGGAAAGCCGGGCGGGAGGCAGACGTGGGGAAGCGCGCGCTGGATTTTGCTTTGGCATTCAGGAGGAGTCCTTGGGCTCGTGGTCGTGAGCTCTGGGAGGCCGAGCCCCCAGGCAGGAGCTGCCGCTGCTGGGCTGGCTCCCGCCCCGGCTCCCCCCAGCCTGCAGCAGTTTGGGGTGCAGCAGTTTGGGGTGCAGTGGCTTGGGTGCAGCAGTTTGGGGTGCAGCGGTTTGGGGTGCAGCAGTTTGGGGTGCAGCTGTTCAGGTGCAGCCATTTGGGATGGAGCCGTTTGGGTGCAGCATTTGGGGTGCTGTGGTTTGGGGTGCAGCAGTTTGGGTGCAGCAGTTTGGGGTGCAGCTGTTTGGGATGGAGCCATTTGGATGCAGTGGTTTGGGTGCAGCATTTTGGGATGCACCAGTTTGGGGTGCAGTCGTTCGGGTGCAGCTGTTTGGGATGGAGCCGTTCACGATGGAGCTGTTTGGGATGCAGTGATCTGGGATGCAGTGGCTCGGGGGCAGCTGTTTGGGATGGAGCCGTTTGGGTGCAGTGATTTGGGTGCAGTGATTTGGGTGCAGCCATTTGGGTGCAGCCATTTGGGTGCAGTGGTTTGGGGTGCAGCAGTTCAGGTGCAGCCGTTTGGGTGCAGCCATTCGGGATGCAGTGGTCTGGGATGCAGCGGCTCGGGGGCAGCCGTTTGGGAGTTTGGGGGCACGTGTCGGTGCAGGCGCAAGCAGGACAGCATTGATGCTCCTCTCCTCCTCCCCGGCTCGGGCGGGCTGGCCGGCAGGGGGATCGCGGGAGGGGAGAGGCCTCGTTAGTCCCAGTACGGCTCCTGCAGGGGAAATATCTTCTGGTGGAGAGGCTGCGGGGGGCAGAGGGGGCGGGGTAAATATCTTCTGGTGGAGAGGCTGCTGGGAGCAGAGGGAGCGCGTTCCCGAGGCAGGGCAGGGCAGGACCTTCCCCGCGAAGGCTCCGAGATGCTCGGTGTTGCTCTGGGTGGGAGCTGACCCAAGCCCTGACCTGCTGGGATATCGCTCCAGGCCGAGTTTCCCACCCCTGCCACGGGCTGGGCTGCCAGGGCTGTCACTGGTGCCCGGGGGATGCTGAGCTGGCTCAGGCTCTCCGGGCCAGTCAGCCCCCTCCCTGGGCCTGTGGCCGGGCTGAGCCTTTCACCCCACGCTTTGCAGCTCTTCCAAATGACTAATCAATTATGCTTTATTAGGTTTATTCCTTTCATTAGTCACTTCTTCAATGCTTTCCATGTCTCATTAGTCTCCTCTCAAGTTCCAGTGGGTTTCCAGCACTGGGTGGAAGAGGATAATTCATTTTATTAGGTCATTTATTTTCTGGGTACATCTTTAAAGGTCAATTAATCCATCTAAATGGAGGGGGAAGTATGGAATACCGTACAGTGCCTCCTTCCACCGCAGCCGCAGAGAGGCCGGCATTGGTTTCCTTGCCCAGGTAGGGAGAGCAGCATCCGTACGGATGAGGTCCGTGTACTGGTGGGGCACGTGAACTGGGAATTATGCTTTCATAAGCTGCTTTCCGGGGTGAATTAACCGGCTGCTTCCGAGGGATGAAGATCTCCGCGGCCCGAGGGGGGGCAGCCAGTGCCTGCCATTCGTTTTCAAGCCGGGAGCCGGTCAGCGCGCCCATCCCGGTGCCCGCGGGGCAGAGCACCTCCTGCTCCAGGGATCAGTCCGATTTGCACGGACGCGGATGAAACGGGGCCGGGGATGACCATGCAGTTGTGTTGGAAGGGGTTATATTCCATCCGAGACTTCGCTGTCTTCACCCATCGGTAACGCTGCCATCGACGAGGGTAAATATTGTTGTGCAGGGATTCAAAACCATCATTTTATAAATGTTTTCACCAAAGCAAGTGATTTATTCCGTTCTAGGGCCATGATCATTATAGAAATTTGGAAGCAGCGAGCTACTCATCTCACTCATGTGAATCATCCCATTAATTTCTGAATGAACGGAGCTGGCAGGGCCACGCGTCGGGCAGGTTGGGAGCAGCACCGAGGAGCGCGGGGGGACCTGACGCCCTCCCCGCGGCGGCCGCTGGTGGAGCAAAGCTCTGCCATGCCAGGCACCATCACCCCCCCCAGCCATAACCAGGGCTGTGGTCAACAGCTCAGTGTCCAAGTGGAGACCAGTGATGGGTGGCGTTCCTTGGGGTTTTGCGGCTGGTGCTGGTCGGCACTGTGGGCAGTGGGGCTGAGTGGACCCTCGCAAGTTTGCCGGCAACGCCAAGCTGTGTGGTGTGGTTGCCACGCTGGAGGGAAAGGATGGCATCCAGAGGGACCGGGGCAGGCTTGAGAGGTGGGCTCATGTGAACCTCATGAAGTTCAACAAGGCCAAGGGCGAGGTCCTGCGCATGGGTCGGGGCAATCCCAAGCACAGATACAGGCTGGGTGGAGAATGGTTTGAGAGCAGCCCTGAGGAGAAGGACTTGGGGTGTTGGTTGATGAGAATCTACCCCTCTGCTCCGCTTTCATGAGACCCCCCTGGAGCCCTGCATCCAGCTCTGGGGCTTCCAGCATAAGAAGGACATGGACCTGTTGGAGCAAGTCCAGAGGAGGCCACAAAGGTGATCCGAGGGCTGGAGCCCCTCTCATATGAGGACAGGCTGAGAGAGTTGGGGTTGTTCATCCCGGAGAAGAGAAGGCTCTGGGCAGACCTTATCCCAGCCTTCCAGCACCTGAAGGGGCCTACAAGAAAGCTGGAGAGGGACTTTTTGCAAGGGCAGGTAGTGATAGGACAAGGGCTAATGGCTTTAAACTGAAAGAGGGCAGATTTAGCTGAGGTGGAAGGAAAAAATTCTTCACTCTGAGGGTGGTGAAGCACAGGTTGCCCAGAGAAGCTGTGGATGCCCCATCCCTGGAAGTGTTCGAGGCCAGGTTGGATGGGGCTTTGAGCAACCTGGTCTGGTGGAAGGTGTCCCTGCCCATGACAGGGGGCTTGGAACTGGAGGATCTTCAAGGTCCCTTCCAACCCAAACCATTCCATGATTCT
>NW_009259722.1:168759-170107 GCF_000687185.1 Egretta garzetta
TCAGAAGCTGGCTGGGCCCCCTTAGACCCTTCCTTACGAGGAACCAGAGAGCTGCCAGTTCAGCCCAGGGAGCAAAAGCCAGAAAATCCATTGCTGCCGCTGCCTTTCCTGTTTGTGTTTACATTTTTATTGATGTCTACGGTGTAAAACACCAATTATTTTAACTGGAAAATCCATCGAGCAGCCTAATAAAGCTTCCCTTAAAAAGGGACAGAAAAGCAGGAACAGCTCGATGCCTGCACTGACACGTAAGGGGGGTGTTTCACTTCAACTGGGAAATGCTTGGAAATCTTGGAAAAATCAAACCCTCTGCCTGCAGGAGCCGGAGAGGAGCCCGTGTCCCGTCGGGCGAAGGGAAGGCAGGGGCTCCCAGGCCCTGCTGGGGGGCAGCGGCGCTGCTGCAGGTGATTTCCCTCGCCACCTCTGGCCTGACCCTGGCGGGAAGATGCCGCTTTGGCAAAAAAAACCCCAACCCTGCTCTGGCGTCAATCCAGCAGCTTTGCAAACCGCCGTGCTCCCATGCGGAGGGTTGGCCCCGAGGAGCTGCAGCCCTGGGGGCCTCGGGAAGAGTCGCAGAGCCGGGGAGCAAAGCAAAAGCAGGGGAAAGCCAGGCGCGTGGCGGTGCAGAGCTGCTGTCGGGCCGGGGACGGCGGCGCTCCAGCCAGCCCAGCAAAGACCCTGACGCTCCTCCCCAGCGAGAGCCGCCAGCCAGGAAAAATAATGGTTAAAACCCCCGACGTGAGGTTTTGAGATGGATTCAGAGACCATTTTTCGGTTACGTTGTAACAGCTTGGGAGAAGAACACTAACGAGGATGCATAATTAGTCCCAATTCAAATTAATAGCCTGGCACATTGGTCTCCGTGCAGGGGGCCGGCGCAGCGGTGCAGGATGCGCCCCGGACCCCGTGCTTTGCTCAGCCCCTTGCTCAATCTCATTAGAACTTTGCTGAGGGCTCCTTAAAACCCCCAAACCAACCAGCAGACCCGGATTTGAAGCGTGCACAGCTGAGGGGGACGTTTCCGTACCTTCTTCCCGTGCAGGAATGATTTAAAACACTCCCGTGACGCAAGGCAGGTTTCAACCCACTTACTGAATAAGGCAGAACGAGAGCTGCGAACGGGTGGGAGTAGATGGTGGAGAGCAGACCTCTGCTGAGAGCGGAGCCGCCCCGGGGTGATTTATCCCACCGGCACGGGCCCCCAAAGCTCCTGCCAGCCCAGAGCTGATGCCTTCATGGTTTGGAGCCGCGCGGGCCTCCGGCAGCCGTGCCCCTGACGTGGGACCGCACGGAGCTCGCAGGAGGCGATTTAGGAGACGGTGCGGTGGCGGGGGGGTCTGCTGGGGTG
>NW_009259722.1:171106-172789 GCF_000687185.1 Egretta garzetta
GGGAACCCCCATGAAGGAGGGGGGCCAAAAACCCAGCCACAAACAGGATGCTCTTCGAAGACGCCGTCAAAGTGAATGAGAGGAGAAAAAGCCTTTAAGCTTTTTAATGTTTTGTGCCAGGCTGGGAAGAAAGAACAGCCATGCAAAAAGGGGCGCAGGGCAGCACCCTCTGAATTACCGGGGGAGCCCGGGGGCTTCGGGGTGGGGACTCCCAGGGCTGGCGGGGGCTCTCCTGCCCTGGCGACGCGCTCCAGGAGGCGTGGGGCTGGCGAGCAGGGGGGGCGCCTTGAGGGTTTGCTGAATTTGTTTTCTGTTTTCTGTACAGGGCAAATAATGGAAGAAAAATGGTCTGGGCGCCTCCAACGATGGTCAGAGGGAGATCGGGAGGCTCCTGGGTTCGCTGCAGGTGTGGGGGAGGCAAGGAGACAGGAGCAAAGGACGGCATTTATAAATCGTGGCTGTTCAATCTAAAGGGGGGGAACGGAACAGGTGATAACAGAGCCAACCAGTCACTGCAAGAATTAAATCTGAATCTCCGCAGTCAGCAAGAAAGTTTTCATAAATAGAAATACCGACGACTCAGGTGGAGAACTTAAAGGTCTCGGCAGAAGCGGATGATAAAAGAATTGCTTGAACACATTCAGAGTCCCTTGTGCGGGGAAAGGAAGCGGCAAGGAGCAGGAAAATGGGGCTCCCCACAGCAATGAGCGGAGTCGGAGAGCAAAGGCCCAGCAGCTCCGGTGCCCAGTGCATCCGCTCCCTTCGAGGCAGCAGCGCGGCTGGTTGATGCCTCGGGCAGGGCTCGGTTCCCGAGGCTTCGATGAACCACGCCAGAGGCACGCCGGGGGCTGGCAGAGCAGCTCAGGCGCTAGAAATTGCGTTTGGCGCGTGAGCGCTTCCGAAGAGGGTTTAACACCTCTGGCGCCTTTGTAACGAACCCAACGGCACCCGTCCCCACGGCTCCCAGCACCCTGCTCAGGGAGGTGCCGGGGCCGGCATCCGCGTAGGGCGGCCACCGCGCCAGCGCCACGCTTCCCAGCGTCACAGCGAGCCGCCCGTAACCCTCCTGCCACGCTGTTTGTTGTCCTGGGCTGGGCTTATTTCCAATTATGATTCAGTTTATCCCAATTAAATGCCACTTACACTTCAATGTAGTTATCCAGTCCAATACTCTTAATTAGTTTGTAAAGTATTAGAAGTCAATTTTAATTATTTCCAGTGGGTTTCAGGGAAATCTCAATTAGATGTCTTACGCTTTTACTCCAAGCTGCGGCTCTTCCTTCCTCCCCAGGTGCCGTTTCCTTCCCCACATTTCCCCTCGCCTACCAGCAGAGCCCAGCCTGAGCCACGGGAATCTGGCAGAGCCCAGCCTGAGCCACAGGGATCTAGCAGAGCCCAGCCTAAGCCCTGGGGATCCGGCAGAGCCCAGCCTGAGCCACGGGGATCTGGCAGAGCCCAGCCTAAGCCCTGGGGATCCGGCGGAGCCCAGCCTGGGAAGCATGGCGGAGGGCACGGGGCCACCCGAGCCAAAGCCACCGGCGGGGGGGGTGGGGGCCGGCCCCCCCCCCCCCCCCCGGGGGTTCTGACCCGTGGCTGTTCACCACCATGAAGACCCTCCTGGAGCGTCCTGGCTGCTCCGAGCTGGTCCCATAGCACTGATCCACGTGGATGGTCAGGGAGATG
>NW_009259722.1:172904-174818 GCF_000687185.1 Egretta garzetta
CGCCTCTCTGCCAGCTACCTGGGGAGTCTCTGCGCTGATAATTATCTGGAGTCATACGGTGCCTTTTTTTGGTAATTGCTTCATTTTGCATGGAATTTAATTACAGAAATCCACATGGGGAAATCGCTGCATGGTTCAATTTTACGTGGCTTGTTTGCTTCACGGCGAAGCCGTGGCTGGGGAGATGAGGCATGGGTGTCCCTCTCCTCTGCCCAGCCCCGAACGGCCCCGACGCGCTGCCGAGAGGTGACGGGCCTTGGTCCAGAGAGCAGAGCGGGCGGCGTGTGGTCCAGCCGAGCTGGGCGTGCATCCCGGCAGCCGGAGAGGGACCCTGTCCTGGCATCCCCCCCAGCTGGATCCCAACCCCATTCGGATCCACTTCTTCTTACTCGTTCCATGCAAAGCTGAGGCCAAATTCATTTGCACCAGCTCCTTCTCAACATGAGTGGCACCAGCTAAAATTAATTCCGCGCACAAAATCCCTCTTTTAAACCCCAGCTTGCCAAAACAAGCCGGGGCGGAGCGGCCGGCGCTGGCACCTGGTGGAGATCGATGGTGCGGGCAGAGCAGGGCAGCTGCGGCGTTGAGAGCGAAGAGATCGGTTTGGGCTGGCTTTGCAGCAAGGGGTGCCCAAGGGTGGCTTCCCCCGGGGACTGGTGCTGGCTGGGGTCCCTGTGCCGTGCAATGCTGTGCCGTGCCATGCCATACTGTGCCGTGCAATGCCATGCTTTGCTGTGCTGTGCAATGCAATGCCGTGCCGTGCCGTGTCGTGCTGTGCTGTGCTGTGCTGTGCTGTGCAATGCAATGCAATGCCGTGCCGTGCAATGCCATGCTGTGCTGTGCTGTGCCATGCAATGCCATGCTGTGCCGTGCTGTGCTGTGCCATGCAATGCTGTGCTGTGCCATGCAATGCCGTGCCGTGCAATGCTGTGCTGTGCCATGCAATGCCATGCCGTGCCATGCTGTGCTGTGCCATACAATGCTGTGCTGTGCCGTGCTGTGCCATGCAATGCCGTGCTGTGCCATGCTGTGCTGTGCTGTGCCATGCTGTTCCATGCCATGCTGTGCCGTCCTGTGCTATGCCGTGCCCCACCGTGCCCTGGCCACCCACGCACATCACAAGGGAAACTCTTTGCGAGGGCGCCGCGTGTCAGCAGAGGCTGAAGAAGGCGTCACAGATGGCAACGAGGGGAAAAGACGATGCCTTAAAATGATGAAACCCAATCTCCCGCGCACCCTGTCGTTACTCGGACGTAGCCGTGCTGGGCAGCGTCTCTGCAGAGGTGCAGAGTCACGGGGGAGCGGCGCATCAGAAGCCCCGTCGCTTCGGATGCTGATGAGCAGCTGCCTGGCACTCGCGCCTCTTCACGTGCGGGCAAACGCTCCTCGCTTGATCTCCCGGGGCTGGGAACGCTGAGCAGCAGAATCCCCCCTTTAGGGTAACAAAATAACACCACCAACAGAAAAGATAAAGCAATTCTCGGCTCCGACTGAAGATGAATCCTCCTTTCTGCTCATTATAAAATACCTATTATCTCCCTTTATCTCCTAGCCAACAGTGTTATTTCAATTTAACAGCATATGAGAAATGCAAGGAAATATAATAAGAGAGCCATGGATGCACTATTTAATGTCAGGATGACAGATGCTTCAATTAGGCAGACAGGGCTATTTCTCCCCAAAATAGATAAAGATGAAATTTTTATAAGATTGCACTGTTTGTGTTTACGATACAGGACTGTTACAAGCTTTCATTACAATATAAATTAAAATAAAAGCTCCTATTTCAGCGGAAACCCAAACGGATTTGCCAATACTTTTGCAAGTCGTCAAAGCAGTCGTCCCCTCGGCGCAGGCTCTCGCGGTGCCGGTGGGGCTCCCTCCCGCCTCTCCTCCACCCGGAGCACCCTCGGC
>NW_009259722.1:175223-175996 GCF_000687185.1 Egretta garzetta
CCATGCTGCGCTGTGCCGTGCCATGCCATGCCGTGCCGTGCCGGGCCATGCCGTGCCGTGCCATGCTGCGCTGTGCCGTGCTGTGCCACCGGTCCCAATGGGCTGGTACCACCAGAATGGAGCTGGGAAGGGGGCTGCGGACCATCCCAGCCCACGCAGCAGCTTCAGCGCACGCCTTTGCACACCCGCGGTTGCACTTGCGCTGTTGAGTTTATTTATGGCTTGAGCCTGGCTTTAATTGTTCCCATCTCGTATGTTTTAGCCATTTAGCGTGTATCCGATTTGTCACAGAGCGCTGAGGGTGTTTTGGTAACTAAGCGCTATAAACATTATTTATTATTATATTTCAGCCAAAACAAGCATTACTCTAATTTATTTATTAATCACTTTTCAAATTCAAAGGAAACATCTGTGCAGATTTGCAATTAAGTGGGTTTATGGCTCGAGCGAGATTTCCCTCAAATTTCTATAAATAGATCCAGTGTTTATTCCTCATTGTCTTAATATTTCTGCACGATGATAACGGTGATGACGATCCCTCCAGCCTGCTGTAGCGCGCTCGTGGCCCCGTGACCCGGCTGCGGCCCGCTGGGAGGATGCGGCGAGGCAGAAGTGCTGCGGCCCCTCTCCGAAAGCATCCCGGCCGGAGCGGCTCTCGCGGGCAGACTGCCGGCAGGATGGAAGTGAGCGTGGGTGGTTGAAACAGCCCCGTCCCTGCAGCCACCCCCGGTCCCCCCCGTGACCCCAGGAGCGTCGCCGCCGCTGCCCGTCCC
>NW_009259722.1:176102-176586 GCF_000687185.1 Egretta garzetta
CCCGCGGCCCCGCTTTCCCGCAGCCTTCGGGGTGCCCCGCGCTCCCCGCCGCTCCCGCCACCGTCGCTGTGTTCCTGACGGAGCCGCACCAGGCTCCCCAAAGCGCGGTGTCCCTTGGCATTTGGTACGGGATGTGACCGTTCCGACAGCATCCCCGGGGACAAGGATTATACGCAAGGCGTTCCAACTCAGCGGTTTCATCCAGTTCTCAACCTTAATAGATTTGTTAATGATAAATATATTAATGCCATTAGCATTTCAGAGAATGAGAGGGTGGTGGAGCGCAGGAGGGAGCTCAGGACATCCAGACGGCTTGATTGCACAGCAATGACCTTTGATAGGTGGCAACGTGTTGCCCGCGCTTTAACAGCCGTAAACACCTTGGCCCGAAGGACGCAGCTCCCAGGCCAAGAGTTTTTGGTCTTGCCCCGGCTCCGGCATGAGAGGAACATCTCCATCTCATCTCATCTCATCTCATCTCATC
>NW_009259722.1:176734-178063 GCF_000687185.1 Egretta garzetta
CACGGCACTGGCCACACCAGCAGCGAGCGGCCCCGGCAGCCCCGGCTGCATCATCAAAAGTGTCACGCCTGGGAGCTAAACCGCTTCTAAGGACATTGGGACACAGGCTCCATATTTCAATGATTTCTTCCATTTTGCTTTCAGGTCCATAAATCACCCTCTCTGAGCAGGAATTTCCATATTCTGGCCGTGCGCTGCTCTGCCAGTCAGCGCCTCCGAGCCGGGCTCTAACCTGGTTTGCCACCCGCAGACGCAAGTAATGCGTTTAACCTTTTTTATGAGGCTTATTCCTCGCCGTCGGGGGACACCCTTTCCAAATCTCCTCCAAACAGACATTTGTCTTTTCGAGGTTTCCAGCATTTCCAGTGCAAAGCCTGAGAATCAATACAGCTCACAGCGTCTCGGCTTTCCCAACCACCAGATCCGGATCGGATTTAAGCCGGGCTCCGTGCCCCGTTTACGCTTTAAGCATCTCAAGGCGGCGCGGGCTCGCGCAGCTTTATTGAGTGCGGTGGGGAACGCGCGATTTATCCTCACTGATCATCGGCTCAATTTGCCCACAGGACCCACTCCTCGGGCGCTTGCGAGCAGGACTATAAATGTATTTCATACTCGTCTGCAGTGGAAGAGGTGCAGCACAGAGAAGATGGCTCTATTATATCAGCTTCTGGTTAGTCTCGCTAATATTTATTTCAGAAGTCCCGTGCAAAAGCCACTTTGTGCAGAGGGGAGATAAACCTGCTGTTGAACTAATTACAAATCACTTTTAGTGGCAGTGCCAGCCACCGGCTTCTGCCTCACCGCGCGGGAGCTCGGACCCGTTTTTACACCCTCTTGCAGAAACAAAGCTGAGAAAATCATCCCAAACACGGGCGCTTGCATTCCTCGTCCGGAGGCATCGCCAGCTGCTGCCCCGGGTGTCGGAGCCTCTCCGGGCATGGCTCCCGCCCCGTCCTGGGGAGCCATGCGAGAGAAGCCACGTGCCTGGCGCGGGGCTACCACAGCTGATGCCGGCTCGCCGAGCTTTGCCGTTGGGAAGCCTGGGGGAGAGCGCTTTACTGGGATGCATCATGCAGCTGCTTCGCCGTTTCACCCTTTACAAGCCTGTGCTCAAAAGAACCGGTGCCAGTGCTGGAATTGCGAGAGAGCTGGCAAAAAAGGGATGTGGAAGGCAGCCAGGTGGTCCATCAGGCGCAGCCTGGCACCCTGCTCTGTGCCAGCAGCCCAGCAAAATTCCTCTCATCCCTGGCCTGTGTGCAACCACAGCATGCGGCTTGCATGCAACCACAGCGTGTGGCTTGTGTGCAACCATGGCATGCAACCACAGCG
>NW_009259722.1:178493-179890 GCF_000687185.1 Egretta garzetta
TGCAGCTTGCGTGCGGCAGCAGCATGAGCAGAGCACCCGTACATGTCCAGAGCTGCACAAGAAGCCAGGGCTGCTCAGGTCCTGCTCCTGTTAGGGTGCAGGTTATTGCTGCTCTGCGGTTGGCAGCGCAGGCGGGGTGGAAGTCAGCCCTCCCAGGGCCCTAACGTGCAAGCCACGGCTGTCAGAGCAAATGGAGAAGGGGACCCCATTTTGCTGGGAGCTGGGCTATTTGGGGCACTTACTGTAATTATTTGCTTGCAGGTAATTTCTGCACGAAGTTCTGTTTCCTCCCAGGAGAGGGCAATAACAGATGCACGCTGGTGTGGCCATCCCGCTGGAGAGGCTCCTGGCTGATGGACTCCAGAGATGCCTCTGGGAACAGAGAGCGGAGTGGGACCCAGCCGCCGGCTTGCACGGCTCCTGCTGCGAGCACGCAGCGTGCACCGGCAGTGCCACTGCAGGCAAATCAATTGAAAAAACAAACCTTCACTTGTCTCCACTGAAGGTGGCTGGAAAATCCCATGATATATCGAATTGGTAGGAACTAAACCAGCTTATTGTCAGGAAATCATCCGTTTCCCAGATAGTCAGGCATGATGCCTGCCAGCAGCCGCCCAGCTCGCAGTTAACAAGCAAGCCCTGAGCACGCAGCAGCCAGATCCGATGCGAATTATTTGTGCAAAGCCGAAGGATTCCATCTCAGGTGAGCTGCCAAAGAGGGAAGTTCTAATAAGTGAAATCCTCTAACGTAATTAACGGGCGAGGAGATTGCCCCCGGGAGGTTTAAGCACCACCGGCTTCCAGGCGCTGCAGCCCGAGGGCTGGGAGCAGGAGCTGGGGCTGCAGGAGCACCACCAACATCCCAGTAATTGAATTATCTGGAGGAGGCCGCGGGCAGAGGCTTGACCCATGGCAAAACTCATCTCCCACGGCACAGGGCCGGCACCTCGCACCCTCCTCCAAGTTTGGAAGGGAGCTGCCCCGCCTGCCCTCTTTCTGCCATTTTTCTTTTGGGTCGCTTCCAGAGCAGCATGAGCAAGGGGGAAAGCCTCGGTGCAAGCAAAGCCCCCCAGACCCTTCCCCGGAGGCGGTGGGGTCCGCGCTCCCCCTGCAAACGTCAGTGGGCAGAAAGCCTCGAGCCAGGCAAGAAAGGTCCCTTCGGGAGCCGGTTTAATGCATTGGGATCTGCTAAGCAGGCGCCCGGCGCCGTGCCCTGCCTCGGGCTCAGACCCTGCTGGGCTGGGCGGGCGCGGGAGAGCCGGCGCCGCTCCTCGGCGTTCCTGACGGGCAGCCCCGCACCGCTCCCCAACGAGCGGAGTTCCTTAAAGACCCATATTAAAGCAATCACGGTGTCTCTTCTCCTCCGCGCTGGTGACAGTTTCCCCCGCCGCCGCCGT
>NW_009259722.1:180030-180990 GCF_000687185.1 Egretta garzetta
CCCACAAGCCTGGCTTCGCCTTGCTGCCGGCGAGCATTTGGCTGCTGGCGTGGCAGGGGAGCGGAGGGGCGGACGGCGCAGAGGAGGAACCGGGTGCCGGGGCTCCCCTGCGGCAGGGGCTCTGCTTTTTCCCATCCCAACATCTCCCCGCTCACATCTCCCGGGCAGTCGCTTCCCCCCGGCCCGCAGTATTTCCCCTCGGGGGGTCTCAGGGTGAAGTTCTTCATGCTCAGCAAGTCTTTCCTGCAGCGAGCAGCAAGCAGGGAAACGCAAGAAAAGCGATCGGATTTTCTCCTTCGTTGAAACCGTTGAATATCAGCCCCTGATAGATAAGACAAGGCAGGGATAAAGGGTCACAACTCCATTAGATCTTCTTAATTGGGCTTTTTCCTGAAAGCACAAAATCAATATTTTCATCTCCACGGACCCAATAAGCTACGAGGGTCTCCCGTAATCACGCAAATCTGGCCCCCGTGCCTGCAGGCTGCTGGGCGCAGGCAGCTGGAGCATCGCCACGGCTGAGGAGCTGCCGGGGCCGCGCCGCGGGATCGGGGCCGTGCTGGCCTTGGGAGCCCAGCCAGGCGCCGGTGGTCTGCGAGCGATCAGCGACTTTGGCGCCGCAGAAAAAAGCCAATTCTGAGCCCAGCATCCTCAGTCGATACCTGCCAATTCCTACGCAACGGCCGCCTTGAAGCAACCGAAGTGACAAGCCGGAGCCGATGAGAAAAATTAAGCTCAGAGCGAGCTGGAGAAAAGGCCGTTCGGCTCACCGCAAACATTATCTGCTCTAATTGGAAGCTTTGTTTAATTTGGCTTTGAAATTGGATTTCTTTTCCTTCCCGGAGAACTGTTATTACCTTAATCCTCTGCTTTGAATAAGACCATTTTTATGGCCAAGTACGGCTCGTTTGCAGCAGGGCAAACTCATGGAGCGAAGCAGCGACTGCCGTCTTCCCGGCC
>NW_009259722.1:181155-182435 GCF_000687185.1 Egretta garzetta
GGCCCCGCGCAGCCGCTGCGCCAGCCAGGGCTCACCGACCCCAGGGCCCCCGGGGAAAAGCCTCCCATCCTAACGCGCCACCGGCTCCGGGTGCAAACGGCAAAGCGGGTTTTCCCGTCTCCATACCAGCTCATTTCGCCGACTTTAGCCGGCTCGCTGTAGCGTCGCTTATTTGCGGAACGGCAATAGAGGGAAGACAACAGCGTAATGAAAGCATTGCATCCCAATTTCCAAGTGTGGCCAACAAGATCAATCCGGCACTTTGGAAAAATCAAGAACTTTATCTCCAATCAGCCGGCTTTTATCTGCTTAGGAATAAACAAGGCTGAGGAAGCTAGTGGGAGCAGCAGCTGCATCGCACGTGAGCCTGGAGCCAGACCCTTCTGCTGGAAGTAAATCATTGATCTCAGAAAAATTCTGCTTAGGCAAAGCCATTTCAATTACCTGGCAGATGACGACGAGTGCCGGGAGAGGTTAATGGCTCTGAAATATTTAAAGAGAAGATGTTTGCCTGGGCGCACAGTAGTTTGTCTTTCATTTACCCAACGGAGGGAGATGATTTGGGAAACTGAGTGGCGGGTAGGTGTGACCGGCCCGGCCCGCTCCGGCATGATTTACTGGGGCCACCGGCTGGCCCAGAGGGTGGCGAGGGACCCCCAGCTTAGGGGTGAAAGGCAGAGGCGGGTCCTGCCCGGCAGCGCTCCCGCTGCTCCTGCCAGCCTTAACTGCGGCTTCTGGCCCCCGGAGCGCATCCAGGGCTGTGAGTTTTTCCTGGGGATTTATCTCTAATTCAGCAGAAGTCAGGCACTTCGTGGGGCCAGGCAGCTGAGACATAAAAGGGAGTTACTGTGAGTGAGGAGCCGCTGTGCAGTACGCCCAGGGGCACCAAAATCCTGGACTTTTAGTTCAGTGCTGGAATATTTCTCCCTCGGCAGAGAGAGCGGCTGCACGAAACCGCCCATCACGCCACCAGAGCTGGGGAACTGCGGAGCTGCTCGCTGCTGGTGGGGTCGAGCTAGGATGCTCTTAGCATCGCGAGCAGCACAGCGTCCTTTGGGGTGCGGGAGGAAGCCCCCACCTCTCTTCCATTGAATTTTGAAACCAATTAAATTTATTGTGGGATGTGTTAAATAAGGTATTGATGAGCACCATATGCCTGAGTGGCCTCCAGGTCTGTTCCCCAGAGGCAAGGAGGGGAGCGCCCCAAGCCCAGCCACCCATGGGAGGGAAGCACCCCAAGCCCAGCTACCCATGGGAGAGGAGTACCCCCACCCCAACCA
>NW_009259722.1:182530-191882 GCF_000687185.1 Egretta garzetta
CACCCATGGGAGAGGAGTGCCCCAAGCCCAGCCACCCATGGGAGGGAAGCGCCCCAAACCCAGCCACCCATGGGATGGGGAACACCCCAAACCCAGCCACCCATGGGAGGGGGAACACCCCAAACCCAACCACCATGGGAGGGGAGCATCCCAAGCCCAGCCACGGGGTGCCCGGCTGCTCGCAGCGCGCTATCAAAGCCTCGGCGTTGATCACCGTGTCGGGCTCTTCGGCAATCGGCTTTGGTTTTGTGAGAGCTTTGATCACGATAGCTCAGCTGGGGGAAAAGTGTGGTTCCCTTTGTTTCGGCTAACTTTCTTCACTTTCATCCTCATAAATTATTTATTCTTGTTTGTTCTATTCACTTTCATATTTTTGTTTTCTTCCCCATTAAAATTCTGCTTCAGTAGCTCGTGGAGAAACTTTGAAGCTCTCCCTCCCCATCCTCAACCTTTCTGGGGAGCCAAACTCCTCCCCGGTAGGGTCGGGCGCGGGGAGGGAGGCACCGCGGTCCCGCGCTCCCGGCTGCTCTCTGCGAAGCACTCGCGCCGGGCAGGAGGGCGGCTCTGTCGAGGAGCTGACCACGAAGGTGGGACTATTTCTGGCACTATAACGTCTCCTGCTTTGGATACGCTGGGTGACTAAAAGCCTTCTCTAGGGAGGGATGGCTTCTCTGACCTTAAAAAGGCTTTCAGTTTTCAAAGCAGAGCACAGATTTGGTGGATAAAAAGGCCCTTAGCAGAGCTGCTGAGCAGACCCCCCAAAGCCACAGCGCGGCCCCTGGCCTGACACGGGTGCTCCTGCGCCCGCTTTCCCTTCCCACGCAGCAGCTGCTTCGGCTGCTCTCTTTCTTTCTTTTTTTTTTTTACAGAGCGCTATTTTTAACCTTTTGTCAATATTTTTTCCCATGGAAACATGGACTTTATTGTGTTCACCCTTAAATGAGTCCTCCAAAAATAAAGTCTGCCGTTTCCCATTGCGTCTGTTGTCCCAGGTTTGGTAACTCCACCTGTGTCTGCACCAGCACCTGGGTGGGTTGGCCTCAGATATGCTGGGATGGCCGCAGGTTTTCCCACTTTGGTGATCAGGTCTCAGGCTTTAAAACCCCAGGGCTTGGGGTGGGGCCAAGTGGTGTTTTCCCTGGGAGCTCTGTGGCATTCCTTCTGTGATGTGGGGATGGAGGCTGGCTGTGCTCTGCTGGCATGCTCAGGGAGCAGAGGACCTGTGTACAGAGGAGGAAATGGGCTGGCAGCCCCCTTGGATGAACAGGGCATCGGCAGCCTTCTATGAGACCTGGAAAGGTAATTGCTTGGAGGTGCTGGTATCACGTTAGGAGGTATCGTGTGTTCCAGGGTAGCAAACTGTGCTGCTGTTACTGCTTTGCCAGCAGCACCCAGGGCCCTTCTGAGGAGGGAGGTGCTGCTCCTTGCCCTGAGGAGTGTGGCATCTCTTGTCTTCTCTGGTTTCCATCAATATTTATAAGTGTATTGTGGAGAACTGGGTGTGCTTTCCAGTTTATGGAGGCTTGGTGTGTGTTGCCTTGAGCTACCTGGTGCAATAAAGGGGCAATTAGCAATTGCTATGGAACATGCCAGTGCTGTGACTTACCCCAGAGGATCTGGGAGCACCCTTGGAGCCACCATCCTGCAGCCAAGGACTGGACCCATGAAAGCTGCCAGTGAGTCTTGCCCCTTGTATGCTGTGAAATTGCGGCTGCAAGGCTGCCTCTGGGGAGAGGTTGCAGCTCCTGTCTGAAATTTCTGGGTCAGGATTATTGATTGGGATCATTAATTGGCCTGGCTCTGCAAGGGGTGGGGCAGTGGAGCTCGGTGCTGCCAAGGTGCCTTCGGAGGCAGCCTGCCCAGGTGCTGGTTCTGCTTCTGCACGGGTGCCCAGGAGGAGGATGCTGCACCATTGCCTTTTCTCTGTCCCATTGCTTTCCTTCTCTCTGTCCCCAGCGCCTCTCCTAGCCCCTGTGTGCCAGACCCAGCCTCGGGTGTAAGCGCCCAGCATCGCCACAGGCCCTCAGGGGTCCCTGGGGAGCTGGAGCACGAGTACAAGATGGTGTTACTTCCAGGATTCTCGTGGCAAATATATTGCAAGCTGAAGGGCTTATGGCAATAATAACCCTCGGATCCATCTCTTCCTTTACCACTGTGGGATTTACAGCAGCCAGCAAACAGTCAAGCCTGGGATCGCACCTCAACCAACACGCATTATGTCAGTTCGCACCGTGTTACCCTCCCTGCATATTTTCTGGAGTAATCGGATTTGACTACTTGCCTGCAAATTGACAGAGCTCGCAGGTTGGCACAGAGGCAGGCACAGTTCCTGGAATTAAAAATAGTTCTGTGTCAGGGCTCATCTCAGTAATCAGCACCGCTGGGCGGCTTTGATCTCAATCCCCTGCGAACCGCAATGGCTTTCCAGCTCTGCATGGCTCTGGCGGTGCATGGGCACGTGTGCTGGGGGGGGACATGGGGCTGAGCATGGGGGGGGGGTGTGCATGTGTGCAGAGGTGGGCAGGCTGCTAAACCCACCCGAGGGACACCTTCTGTGTTCCTGTGACTTGCCAAAAACCCCTATGGATTTGAGGGCTGAGACCTCCAGTGTCATGCAAGGGACCTGCACTTCCAGATCCCATTCAAATGGGTGGGATCAGTTAAAATGAGCCAGCTGAAGCCTGGAGAACCTGCAGTTTCCATCTCCAAAGTGATGAGAAAGGGGCGAGGTGGGGCTGGGTTGCCCTTGGAGGGCGGGAGCAGCCTGGCATGCCAGGGGATGCTGCATGTGCGTGCAAATCACCGGTGCCTCGGGTTAGCTGTCTGGATGCTGCTGTAGTTCTGCCGCGTGTCGTGACGAGAGCTGTAGGGACCTGTGGGTAAGGGTCTCCTGAAAGAGCCCCCCTTGGCTGCCTGTGGGAAGAGGCTCTGTTTTGGGGAGGAGTGGAGTGTTTCTTACATCCCAAGCTCCAGACCGATTTGGTTGCGACAGGCAAAGAAAAGGCAATTCCAAAAACCAACCTCGCAACCCTAAATGTCCCAGGAGCGGTGGCTGGTTTAAAGGCACCTGAAACCCCTTAGCCCAGGGGAGGTAATGGGTACAGCTCAGTTAAATGGTAATCACAGGTTGAGGCAAAGATCTGAGAAATTTAAAGATAATTAAAAGTATCTGAGGTTTCCTGAAACAGCTTCTAAAGCTGACAAATGGAAATAACCCACTGGGTGTTGATGAGCTTTGAATTTCGTTAGAAATTGCCGAAGAATAAATTTAGCAAATCACCGAGAAGGGCGAATGCAGCATCGGAGCTCCAGCCCGCAGTCGGCACTGGTAATTCTCCAAATTCCTGACAATTATCCATTTCGGGAGACATTTCCACTTATCTCGCCTCACCTTAAAGCCTTCCTATTGAACTCTGCCTATGATTAATCCTCGTCCGTGCTCACCTTTCTCTCTTCTCCATTATTGCTTTCCTCTGTTTCTCAGCACGGCGACATCCATCCTCACCTCCCCGTCCTTTTTTCTGCTACTGCTCCATTTAAGAAGGATTAAGCTTTTAGTTGCAGGGCTTTTGCCTTGTATTGCCGTGGCATTGCAGAGCTGCTTGAGGCGGCTGGGGCAGCTTGGAGTCCCTGCAGAACGCCACAGCCCGGGGGTGCATCGTGGTGTTCCCCGGCGGGTGGGATGCCCCCGCCGGCAGCGTCCCTTCCCGGAGGGCAGAGCTCGGTCTTGACCCCAACCAGGCAGGCTGCTGAGGACAGGCACCCCTGGCTCTGGGAGCTGGAGTATGAATGCTGATGTCCTTTTTGGAAGGACAAGGGAATTTCCCAGAAACTGTGGGGTTTTTTGAAGGACACACACAGGACAGAAAATGCAGAGTGAATGAGGATGCCAGCCTCGATGTCCCAGTGTCCCTGGCCACAGCACATGTGGGAGCTGGGAACGGGCAGGGGAAAAAAATTGTGTGGTGGCATAGTAAGGGAGAGCAGATAATGATAATAAAAAGGGAAATGAAATAAACACAGGGAAAAAAACCCACCCAAGCTGCCTCTCAGTAGGCTGTAGGGTTCAATGAGCAGCTGGGACAAAAAAAATGCAACCCTTGTGCTTTCTGAATAATAGAGATGGGAGCGCAGGTGATAAGAAGGCAAAGGGAGGAAGGAGGGAAAAAATAGAAAGGAGAAATTACTGAAGAGAGAAACCTGCAGGTGCGGAGTATTTTGCTATGCTAATAAAGAGATGAAAGCAAATGGAACAGGAGCAGAGACTGGCAAAAGTCGTTCTTTGGTTGGGAAGAATAAGAGGATAAACGTCTTTAACATTTATGAAGTTGCAAAATAAAACAAAGAGAGGCTCAGAACATCGAGCTCGTAGATGAGGAAATTAAAGTACATAAAATATTTATCCGTTTGCGCTCAGCGGCTGTCAGCCATGCGTGCGCTGGAGGAATGGTGTGTTTCCAGGCACAGCTTTATTCGTGCTCCTATTTTTTCCCTGCTCTCCCAGAGATGAACAGGAACAATTTGGTAAGCAGTAGCTGAACACGCCGCTCATTTCCTACACTCCATCAATGTTTCATTTCTTAATGCCCTCAAAACAAAAATGGAAAGTTGGTATAAAATATATTATTCTCCTTTCAAATCATGGTAAAAAGGAGCGTGGTTCCGGGCCAGCCATCAAGATTACAGACGGGCATTTGTGTTAAATGGGGGCTGCAGCGCTGACATGTGCCGGCTCGGAAGCGGCCCTGCAAGGAGAGCGGCAGCGCGGGGCTCTGTGTCCCCAGTGCTCCTGGTCCCGGCCCCAGAGGACCCTTTCTGGAGGATGCTCTTGGCTTCTTGTCCTCTGAATGTTTCACCCCTCCTCGCTGCCACGGTGAGCAGATTCCTCAGTTCAGGCGACTTACCAGTTACCGAACTGGAAACGAAAGCAGCTTCTAAATTCCAGATGTGGCCTCTGACTTGAAATGGCAGCAGAGTGCAGCACATTCCCAAGGCCTTCATTGGATGCTTCTTGTGGTGGCACTACGGGAACGGTGTCACCGGTGCCTGGCATGGCACTCCTGGACAGGGTCCAGACCTGCTGCAGGGACCCATCTGCAGCACCCAGCCCCATCACCCATTCTATCACCGATCCCATCACCCATTCTATCACCGATCCCATCACCCATCCATCAGGACAAGCGGCGCCGTGCAGCTCAACCCCGGCAGGGCGGTGCAGGGGTGGTTCACTCGCCGGTAGCTCATCCCTGTTGTCTGCACGGCAGCGCTGGCCCCAGGCAGTGGCATGTCAGCCTCTGGCCTATTGCTAATTTTAATTTGTTTGATAGGGAATCCCGGGTGCTCCGGTGACTTGGCTGGCATCGCCTGCTGCTGTCAGATGCATTTATTCTCCAACAGCAGCATCTGGAGTTTACCAGCCCTGCGCTAACTTGCTGCTGCTCTTGTTTGGCAAATATTTCTTTTTCAATCGCCAGGCTGCCGTTACCTGTTTGCCTGCTGATTTGTTTTGTCTTTGGCAGTGCTGCTGAGCTGGGGTCCCGCATCGGGCAGCAGGGGGGTCCCGGGAGCTGGGTGGGCTGCGGGCAGGAGGCAGGGAGCTACCTAGAAGGGGACCGAGGGTGCCCAGGGGATGAGCCTGGGTGTGGGGCTCTGCCTCCTCCTTGTCAGGCGTGGCCAGGGCACAAGGGCCTGGGGCTGGAGGAGGAGGAGGAGGCCAGGTCTGGAGATGCACCATCCCGGGGAGTGGCTTTGTCCTTCCAGGCTGGATGGTGCCCTCTTTTGCAGAATTACAAGCGCTAATGTTACATCTCGTTTCCCTGTGTCTCTTGGGGTTAACGGACAAGTTGCTGGCCAGCCCAAGGGATTTTTGGAATCCTACCCTTCCAGGGAGGATGGCTTGGGATTGCGGTGAGCAAGGCTCGGGTGGGGTGGGAAGCGCGGGAGAGCTCCCCTTCTTGTACATGCCTTGCAGCCTTCTGTAAAGCACGGAGATGTCGATATTAATTTTGTTATGAAGCTCAAAACCCCCCTTGATCTTGGCTTTATCAGAAATGATGAATTCTTGGGGAATTTCTTAGTCTGGGTATTCTGGTTTCCAGTGAGATGCTTGGATAACATAAGCTAAAATCAATGCATTGACTTCAGTTGGGATCCGCCAGCCTACACCAGCTGCGGAGATGGTCGTCCCCTGTCTCCTGGTGACAATTTTTATCTTGGTAAAGCTGACCCAGCCTGAAGGAAATGAGGAGAAGCTGAGAACCACGGCAAGCAGTTTGCTGCATTCCCAGATGATGCAGCATCCGTCTCTGATGCAGGATCAGAATTTTCTCAAAGGGAGAGGAAAAATAGAAGCAACAATTTCGCAGGATCACCACTGAGAAATCACTTTAACAGCTTATAATGACACTTTACGGAAGGCGCGCGCGAACTCCCACATCACGATTACAGCGTTTCCAAACGGCGGGCGCTGCGGCGCGCGTCCTGACGGCGCCCGATGGGAAGCTGGGCACTGTGGGGAACGGCTGAGCGGCCACCCACGGGAACACGGTCCCGTGTCCCGGCCAGCCACGGCAATCAGAGAGCCCATGTATGGGAGGGAGCCTGCGGGCGCTGGGGGAGTAGATGCAACTGTACGCGGATTTGGGGCCATGGTTTAGTGGTGGGATGGCGGGGTTAGGTTAAAGGTTGGACTCGATGATCTTAAAGGTCTTTTCCAACCAACATGATTCTATGATTTCCTCCAGGTTCCCCCTGTCCCTGGTGGTCACCAGCAGTATTCGTGTTTTGTGTGCTCGATGGGCTGCCCTGAGGCGCCGCGTGGCAGCGGGGTGAGGGATGCGCGCTCTGAAGGCCGCGGTGGGCATCGCGGTGCTGTGGGGCTCCCCAGCCCTCCCCGTTCCCCCCATCGCCATCAGTGCTCTGCAGGCAGAGGCTCCCGGGAGCCCCCGCACTTGATTCAGTCGTGGCTTAATTTAATCCTCTAATCCAATCAATACTTTGTGGGCCAGGTCTTTGTTTTTAAAAAACAAACAAACAGAAAAGCTTCTAGTCTTTTTTTTTTTTGGCTGATTTATGCAGGTGTTATTAGGTTAGTGCAATCAGTGGGGATAAAGCTGCCCTCTGTTTAACGAGGGAGCAGCCCAGCTCTGTCTTGTGGAAGGGAGGGGAGCCTGGAGAAGGAAACTGCGTGCTGCCAAAGTTGGGCACTTGGGACATTACCGCTGGTGTCATCAGCCTCACAGAGGTGACCCTTTCTGTTGCAGGAACGATGGGAGGCCCCGGCGAGGGCTCCACCTCCTCTCCAGAAGCTCCAGGAGATGAGTGAGCGGCAGGACGCGCTGCGGCCTCCAGAGCCCAGGAAGGATGGGGAAAGGTAGGCGGCTGGAGAGCGCGGCGAGGCGTGCAGGCAGATTAAATGTTCTTCCCGAAGCCGTGCGGCACTCGGGCGGGCAGTGCAGTCTCTGGTCATGCGGCGAGAAGCCGCTTTCCCTCGATGGGGCTCCCGCCGTGCCCGGGCACCGGGGCAAACCTCCCCGCCGCTGGCTCTGCCTCCCCGTGCCCGCCGGGAGCGCCGATGGAGCACGTGCTCCGTGCTGGTGCTTGGCTTAACGAGACGACGCGCCCGCTCTTGATAAGCGTGAATCCTGCAGCGGTTGTTCCACCTTTAATCAAATTTGCAGAGCCTCAGGCCATTTGTGGGGAAAGGAGCGTTCTCCATCTGTAACACGGGGAAGTTTGGCTGCCAAGGGGCGCGAATCCCGGTGACGAAGTTATCCTTTCTCGTTGCATCCGAGTGCGAATTTCCCAGGACTAGCCTCAGCAAAGTTGTGATGGATTTTTTTGGAGGATTTTTTTTTTAGAGGATTTTTCAAGCTCTGTAAGAGGGCTGGCAAACGCAGCCGCCGCTTCCAGGGCTTGGCGATGCATTCGTGTATCTCCAGCCTTCCAGATCACGCCGCGCGAAGCCGGCAGGGGAGCCTGCTCATACAAAACTGGTTTTTGGGCTTTGTTTAAAGGGACTCTGGGGCACTTGGCAGAGGCGGGGGGGTGAGTGGCACTGCCAGCCCCTCAGAAGGAGCTGCTTGGCCACCCCGGCCATGGGGAGCAGCAGGCTCCCAGCTCTGGGGATGCCATGGGGCTTTTTCTTCCTGCTGCGCCGCTGGGACTCCGAGATGTGCTGGGGGTGCTGGTCCTGGTGCACGCGGGGCTGAGACCAGGGGCTCTGAACAAAGTGTGCGGAACGAGCTGTGCTTCTGGCAACTGCTGGCCGGGATCCATCAGACCTGGATGGTGGCCCCTTGGGGATGGCCCCTTGCGATCTCTGTCTTCACCCATTTGGCAAAATTCTCCTATTTCTGCCTGCAAGCTTTGGCACTTTGGTTGCATTGCGCCTCTACTAAAGCAAACCCACCACAGTGAAGCCAGCAAGGAACTAACCCCCCAAAGACGCTGCAAGAGGCGCCAGGAGGGTGATGAAAACCAAGAGAAACATCTCTACCTTCTTGTTTTTTCGAGAAAGGTCAATTGACTCCCTGCCACCTTGCAGCCCATAACAAAATCGATGATACTTCATCTTTAATTTGATTTTTCCATTCAATAAGGGTGGCAAGCATTAGTGTCACTGTAATTTTACAGAGTGCTGTTAGATAACAGGAGAATATCAAACGTGAAGATTATGTGTGATATCAGTGGCAAAATATTGTACCCGGCAATGATTTAGAAGAACATTAATGGTTCAGGCATGCTATAAGACATGTCATGAATTGGACAATAAAATGTCTCGTTCTTCAAATAATTACTCACGGGCTGACGTCTGGCTGTTCGGGAGGCAGCTCGGCGCCCGTGGAACCCAATTCCCCGTTGCTCCTGGGGCAGGGACCCCCGCTCCCCCACGGCTGATCCTGCGTGCCAGCGAGGTGGCCAGGGGCCGCCGCCGGAGCAGTGACGGATGCCACGTGCTTTCAGCCGGTCGATAGCAGGATTGGTGTAGACGGCGGTTATTTTTGTGTTTAATTCACTGAATAAAATGAAACAGGTAAATCACTCGGAGGAGATGTGAGCCGATGTTAATGGCCACGTTTGCGGCCCTATCTAAAAATGAGGTCTCCAATTACTGACTCACGCTGCTGTTTGTGCACCGTGGCACGGAGCCTCTGCAGTGCTGCTGGGCGGCAGCCGTCCCCTGGAGCAGCCCTGGGGGCTCCAGCAGCGCAGGCTGGGGCTGTGCCCACACCCCAGTGACACACGGCAAGCCCCTCTGTCCCCAGAGGTGGGGGGCATGCTCCCCTTTTCCCTGGCCTTGTGGGAACGGGGCTGAGCCAGCAGAAAGCATCGGGGCTGGCAGCACCTCTGC
>NW_009259722.1:191966-192482 GCF_000687185.1 Egretta garzetta
TCTCATCACCACCTACAAATATCTCAAGGGCGGGGGTCACGAGGACAGAGCCAGACTCTTCCCAGTGGTGCCCAGCACCAGGACAAGGGGCCATGGGCAGAAACTGAAGCAGAAGAGGTTCCAGTTGAACGGGAGGAAGAACTTGTTGACTGTGAGGGTGCCCGAGCCCTGGCACAGGCTGCCCAGGGGGGCTGTGGAGTCTCCTTCTCTGGAGATATTCAACCCCTGCCCGGACACTGTCCTGTGTAACATGCTCTAGGAGAACCTGCTTGAGCCGGGGGGGTTGGACTGGGTGAGCTCCCGAGGTCCCTTCCAACCCTTGCCATGCTGGGAGTCTGTGTGGCAAAGCGAGCACCCGGGGTGCCCATGGCTGGGGGCCAGCGGTCAGTTCAGGGTCGCTGTTCCTCCAGCTCCCCCCCCAGATGTTTGCAGCATGTGTGGCCCAGGGAGCTCGGCTCCCTCAGCGCGGCGGCTGCTGGAGAGCCCGTTCCCCCGGGGCTAATAGCAGGCAGCGAA
>NW_009259722.1:193494-194813 GCF_000687185.1 Egretta garzetta
TCCCACTGGCACGCGGCGTTCCCGCCTCTGCAGAAGGAGAAGTAGAGGATGGGGGACCCGGATGACAGAGCCATCAACCCTTTTATCGGGAGGGAGCAGAATTAATCGCTCGGATCAGCAGAGTCATTGTGGCTTCCTGAAAACAAAACAAAGCCAATTATTATTCGAGGCTTGTCGGGGGGCTGTGGCTAATCTCATTACACGCGGAGCAGCAAGGCACCGGGGAAATCTCACGGTGCCGATAAAGCGCTCGGCAGCTGCACAAAGCAATCGCAGTGAAGCCCCTGGGCCGCTGGCGGGGACGCGCTGGAGGCCGGGCAGGGATGCCCCCCGCTCAGCACCCCCTCTGCGCCGCCTGCCCACGCAGGGAGCCCCTTCTTGCCGGGGGAGCCAGCACAAGCTCTCCCTCGAGCCCACCCTCGCGCCTTTTCCCACGCCAGCATCTGCTGGCTCCCGGTCAGCACGTGGCTCTGCAGAGATTCTGCCAGGAGCAAGGCAGTTTTTGCTGGGGGCTGCGGGGCCGGCCCCCCGAGCGGGCAACACGTCATCCCGGCCCCTCGCCAGGGCGGCCACCCAGGATGGGGGGGTACCCAACCCCCTTAGCTTGCCGGAACAAAGATGTCTTGTCCCAGGAGGCGGTAGAAGATATTCATGGGTAGCCCTGCAGGCTGCGATTGAAGGGCATGAGAGCGGTGCTATTTTTTAATTTTTTTTTAATAAATCTTAAATCATTCCACAGCGCTCGCTACTGTTTTGAATTGTAACTCGGCTTTTTAGAAGTTTGTCGCGCACTAATTCATTCAGCCCGTTCATTTACATTCTGCTGACAGGGTACAGAATTGCTTCTTTTTTCATCCCGGAGAATTCTAACTTTGGCAATTTATGGAGCCTTTTTGATTTAATCAGGATATTTCCTCAATTTCCATGGCGATAAGAAGACATTTTTCAAGAAGCACCTGAGAGATGGCCGGGCGTTATTTATATCCCTGGTGTGCCCGGTATGCCTGAAGGGCTTCCCGTGAGTCGCTGGTGGCCGTGCAGGGGCTGGAAGCTGCGGGTCAGGGCAGGGGTCCCCCCAGCACCCCCTGACCGTGCTCCCCGGGGAGAACCTGGGGAGCCCCTTTTTTGCCTCTTTTTGCCATTGTCAAAACGTGGTGTCCTTCCCCTCTTCCCACCCTGAAGGAGCCTGGAGCCTTCGGGGAGCCCCGGGCAGAGCCGGGTGCCCCAGCCCCTTGGCAGCGCCCACCCCAGGGTCCTGCCCCCGCCTGCACGTTGCTCGCGCACCGCGGCCGGAGCCCTTTGGCGCAGCCGGTCTCGGC
>NW_009259722.1:194870-196134 GCF_000687185.1 Egretta garzetta
CCAGCCGGTGTCGTGCCGTCACGCGCCGAAACGCCGTTATTTCGCTCTCCCGAGCGCCGTTGGAGCCAGTCACGGGAGGGATTATTTTGGGCTCCGTTCAGCGTAGTTACCTAGCAATTTGCAGGAGGCTCGGTTTCGCCGGGGAGGTACTCGAGCCGCTTTGCAGCGAGCAATTTGTGTGTTGCATTTGCTTCCTTTTACTGCTCGCAAATAGTCCAGGCGCCGGCGTGGAGTCTTACAAATTTGTTCTCTGTTGGAAAGATTTCAGCCCCGTTGCTTGTTTGTGAAATATTTCCTCTGATCGTTGCCTTTGAGAGCTCGCCGCCTGTCATTCCCAAATCGTGCCCGGGCTCGGTCCACCGGCGTGACGCGGTGCTTTCGCTCTGCCCTGGGAAGAGAAGGGAAAACAGGAACATACACTGGTGTGAGCGGGCGGTGGGGCGTCGTTTGGAAACCTCTTCTGATATTTGGCTCTCACGTTTTTGGGTTGGAAAGAAATAATGCGCAAACGCCTTCCTCCTCCGGCCGCTCGCTGCGCCTGTTCCCGCGCGCACACAGCATCGCTGCTTCAGCGAGCCATAAATACTGGCTGCGGTTGGCTTTTTATCTCCGTGCTTTTTTTTATCTCCAAGGTAATTCTTGCTTTTTTGCTCATCCAGGGGGCTCGCGGGCCTTCTGTGCCCTGCAGAGCTTGAAGCTTTGGCATGAAGTGTTGTTATTTTTCAGCTAATAAGCGATACTGATTGCTAAGTCACTGCCTCCCGTCCTCCCAGTGTCAGGCTGGAGGGGAAAGGCCCCCGGGAGAATCCCAGGTGGTGCACAACAGGGACGATGACATCCAGGTGGCAAAGAGCCGTGGCGCTATGTAAATTTTCAAGAATCTCAATTAGGAACAAATTAAAGATACTTCAATTCCACGTGTAGCGTCGCCCACGTTATTCAATTATAGCTAAAAACAAAGGGCGAAAACCTGCTCTTGACTTCTTCTTCTTAGCGGCATCTCCTGTGCCCATCTCCGGCGCTGCGGAGGCGCCCGGGTGCCGGGTCTGCCGCCCAGCTTTGTGCCCGAAATTCATCCTCAGCCGGTGGCGCTGGGCGCTCCAGCAACAGCTTAGGGGAGGCGGCAGCGGCGGTTCCCTTCCCTCGGGCACTGCGGGGACAGCGAAGTGGCCGCACGGCGTTGGGCGATTCCTCGCCTGGCGGCGGAGCCTTGCATTCGGAGCCTCCGTGTTTCGCGGGCGGCAGCTCCGTGTCCTGACGGAGC
>NW_009259722.1:205985-206581 GCF_000687185.1 Egretta garzetta
GGCGGGTGGGAGCGTCCCGGGCTCCTGGCCGAAGCCCGGCAGCACAAGGCGGTGGCCATCGCTGAAGGACGCCCATTTCGTCTCCTTTGGGCGCCGTGATGTTCTCAGGGGCGGCCGATGCTTTTCCTGGGAAATGTGTTTAGGAAACCTTGCCCCCGTGGCACAGAGCCGTTCGTTAGCTCTATTATCCCGACTGTTTTGTTCTCCAAAGCGTTGCAGAGGAGACGAGATGAGAGCGATGGTTCTTTCGGAGCTCCAGCCTGCTCTGGATGTTTGCTTTAAATAGAATTAACCATGCAAATTGAATCATGTGAGCGTAAATTAGCGCTCGTTTCGCTGGTGCTCTCGGTGTGGCTTAACCTACCATTTACCCCAAGACATCTGCTAAGTGCCATTCTTTCAAGTACTTAAACAGCACCTATCGCTACCAAAAAAACCCCAGCCCCGTGGAACAACAAAGCCGCCGGAAAGCCTGCAATTATCATTAAAGGACTATTGTGCTTTTGGCGATGATAAAACCGGCGGGTGACGCGTTCCAGGGCTGCCTCTCCCGCTTGCCCAGGGGGGGTGGAGCGGAGCCGGGGGCGGAGCCCGCC
>NW_009259722.1:206728-207006 GCF_000687185.1 Egretta garzetta
CCAGGGCTGCCTCTCCCGCTTGCCAAGGGGAGGTGGAGCGGAGCCGGGGCCGAAGCCTGCCTGGTCCCTTCCCCTGGTTCTTCGGGCAGCCGGGAAGGTTCCAGGCGCAGGGCTACGCCGATTTTGCCCAAACCCTGTTTGGTTTCGGGCAGGGCCGGCGCCCGGGTGCAGCTCCGCAGCGTGAGGCACCGCGCAGCCTCGTATGGGAGCGATTAACGGGGAGGAGGGGGGGGGAGCCAGCAGAGCCCGCCTGGACGGGAGCTACCGGCTGGGCGGGG
>NW_009259722.1:207914-208365 GCF_000687185.1 Egretta garzetta
GGTGATGCAAATTCCCGGCCGTAACGACACGCTGCCGTGTGCCATCCCCGAACAGACGGCCCAAAGACAGGCTCAAGATCGGCGTCCGTCCTGGGCTCCTGCAACGCGCCCGGGAGCATCCTCACGGATTTGTGGTCCAGCCTCAATAGCAAAGTGAACTATTCCAGATGAATAAAGAGGAGAAGGAACGATGTGGTGATGATTCAGGAGTACTCGGACTCTTCTGAAAAGCTGAAGCGGTCCCTCCCCAAACTTGGGCATCCTTCCAGCAAAGGCTGAAGTTTTGCTGTTGATGGTCCATGAAGGCGCAAGCAGCGATTCCCCCCCGCCGGAGCCTGTTCCCGGGCAGATGTCCCATGGGGAAAGCCCCCCGCTGCTGGCTGGGGAAGCCGGCTGTCAGGCTCGTGTTTCCCAAACGCCTGGCTGTCACCCACCCGTCCTGCGGGGCCCG
>NW_009259722.1:208499-210747 GCF_000687185.1 Egretta garzetta
GTCCCGCTCGCAGCAGCGCTGCCTTTTGTCCAGGGCGGCTCCGTTGCTGCCCCGGCATCGCCCCCGCCGAGGGCAGCGCCCTGCGTGCACCGAGCTCGCTCCAGGCCCGGTATTTACGCCGCAGCTTCCCAGCCGGCTCCGAAAGCACCACCAGCAGTTTATAATTCCATTTGGCGCTTTGTTTTACTGCACGGCTTCAGGAGCTGCTTTGATAGATGGCTTCGCTCCTCCTGCTTGTCGCGTCCGTGCTGCACCTTTTATCCGCCGCCCGTTTCCAACGTGGAGCCATGGAGGGGGGTGCCCATCCTGGAAACGGGGCGTCGTGCCTTCCTGTCTCACAGTTTTGTAACTCCGTGAAGCACCGGGTTTCTTCTCTGCTTTCTTTCACCCTAAAGATGTTTTTGAGGCAGCTCAGCAATGCCGCTTGGGGTTTCTCGAGGGACCAAATAGGAAAGTAATAGATGCGGGGAAAGTGCTGAGCGAGGATGGTTAGTTCCCTCAGTTAAATATCATACAAGTATTAAACAGCGCACGCCGCCGTAGCGGCCTCCCCTCCGACATCGGGAGCACGGTACCATCGAGCTGTCCCCTCGCGTCCAGAATGCAGTGTCTGGATGAAAAGGGATTTTTTTTTTTTTTCAAAAAGCTGTATTATTTCTAATCAGTCACGTCTGGGTCCTAACATTTGCCCAGAGCAAATTATTTCAGGAATCTGAACAAAGTGGTCGCCAAGGCTCGGAACTGTGCAAGTGTGCGGAAGGGATTTTGGCGCCTGTGCCGCTGCCACGTGGTTTTGGGGTGCGGCAGACATGGCCGTGCCAGCACCGGGCTCTGCCAGCTGCGCGCCCGGAGCAGAGCAGCCGTGCCGGGGCTGCAGTGCTCCCCCCTACAACACCAATAAGCAGCAGCAGATGCTCCAGCTGATTTAGGATTTTTCCCCATGTTTTACATCAGTGTAAAGCAGCTCAGCGTGGGCTGCTGGGATTTCCCCGGTATGAGGGCACCCTTGCACTGGGTGGAGAACCCTGAATTCAACGTCTCCATGAGCAGCTCCAGGTGCATGGGGACCCCCAGGAGGCCTCAGGCAGTGGCACGGCAGGGCACGGCGGCGCGGCAGGGCACAGCGGCATGGCAGGACACAGCGCCAGGCATTTCGGACTGGCAAGGACGTAGGGTGCTGGGAGTGGGTCTGCCGGCCCTTGCTGCGGCCGCCTCTCCGCAAGGTCACCTTCCCCTCCGGCGAGCGAAGGCAGAGCTTGCTGCCGTCCCCGGAGTAGCCGTGAGGATGCTCCTGGAGGCAGCGCAGACGGTTGCAAGGCACGTGCATGACCTTCCATTCCCTTTTAATTACAAAGTGGATGTGTAATTAGTCGATCCCGGTATTTTCTTAAAGAGGGATGAAAAGGAGAGGACAATGCGGTTTCAAACCAGGACAGATGAAATACTGGGGCAGAGGATGTTTAACGGGGCAGCACTGGGAGCTGCTTCTCCAGGCTTCAGGGGAGCTCTGGTCCCCGTGCTGGGCAGACTGGTGGCCGATGACTGGGAAGCACCGTGGGGTTTGCACGTGTCCTGCACACACCTGGTAGAACTAGATAGAAGGAAGAAATTCTTTCCAGTGAGGGTGGTGAAACCCTGCTGGAGGAACCATGGGAACCGGGCGCAGGGCACGGTGTGCGGCCGGAGCCAGCTGCGGGGGATTTATTTGGTGGCAGAAAGAGAGCAGGACCTTTGCACTGGCAGGGAACGCCTGCAGCCCTGCAGAGAAGCACAACATATATATATATGTTTTTAGCAGGGCAGCAAGACAAATGAGCCCAGCTCTTCAAACCATTCATCTAACTCGCCTGCCCTGGACTCCTATTGCCTTTTCCAAGTAAATTAAGTCCTGTGCCTGGTGCTGTTTGCCCTCCCGAGCTGTTGCGCTCCGAGGCACAGCAGCCTGCGGTGGGTTTTTGGGGGGGTGAGACCCGGCTCTGCGCAGGGCGTGATGCAAAGCCGAGTGACCGGGCTGTGCGCCACGCGAGCAGGAATTTCAGCCCTGGGGAGAAGGCGGTACGTGCCACCACTGCTGGGAAAAGAGCTTTCTCCGACGCCATCCTTGGGGCGAGGCGTTAGGATTTTATCCCCTGCTTTACCCAGAGGCGCTTGGCTGGATGCTCGGGGTGGGCCAGGGCCCCCCAGCGCCCACGGTGCCCCCGCCGCCCCCGAGCAGCGCTGCGGCTTCCACCCCCTCGCTGCGGGCAGG